>NW_021635146.1:0-506410 GCF_004799145.2 Neltuma alba
GTTATGTTTGATACTGAGTTGATTGTGTGACATTGGGCCTCTTGCATGATTATTCCAAATTTACACATTAGGGAAGCTAAACAAAGTTTTCATTAATGAGTTCATTAATGAAAGCTTTGGACTCATGAGTTAATGAGGTTCTTATTAAGAAAACCTAATGGATTTTGAAACTCCCAATATTTAAGTGAACTATGATTGCCATCAAAACCATTTTCAAGAGATTCCTATCAATCATTTCCATTACATCATTATTATCTTAAAAAATCCAAAAACATAGTATCTTAGGTTTGTTTTCATTGCATTCAATTTTGGCACATTTCATTAAAGTTAAAAACCCAAAAACCTCTTTCATTACTTTGCATGGCATTTAGTCTAACTTAGGTAATTAATAAAGGCTCCCAAAGTGAAACGACCCGAGTTTGCACTTTACTGCATAGCTTGGATTTAATTTTGAGTGAGAACCCTAAAGCAAACGACAAAAGGCTCTCTTCAGTATCATTTGTTTGTTCTGGATGCCTTAAGACAAACCTGCATCAGAAAAAATCACATTTTAGGTACCCATACATGCTTGGGTCCTTTCAGGTTAGTTTGGTTGTCCGTGGTATATGTATCTTTGGGCACCCATTTTAATGTTTTATAGATTCCTTTCTTCTTATGATGACAAGAAGATATTGTATGACCCTTATGGTTGCAATAAAAATGAAGTGCAAAAGGATTAGAAGAATGAATTGAATTTCTAAAGAACATTAGATACGATTGTTCACCACTTTTTTCTTTCCTTTACTTTTATCCTGGGTTGGATTTTGATAAATCTAGGTTCATATGTGGATTATATAGGAAAAATTATGTAGGAAAAGCATATGAGAATTATTTTAAGGAAGATGATACTAAAACCCTAAAATAAAGGTTTAAGGGTTAAGGTTTTAGAGTCAATTGTTTAATGGGATGGTGGAATGCTTTTTCCTATTGTTTAGTAGGTGTTATTGTTGAACAAGTGAGAGTTCAAAATCAAGGACAAGAGGATTAAGAGGTAGCATAGAACTTACAATTTGATGTTAACTTGCTTAGTTTTTGCTATGTGTGCTTTCTTGTTTATATTCCATGATGTGGTAGAGTATAATGGATGGTGATGTGCTCAATTCTTGGCATTTTATGCCTTGGGTATATGGATTTGTTAGATTGATTATTGGAATGGTATAATACTCCCTTTCCATGGCATGAATGTTGATTGATATCTTGTGAAACCACATGTGACATGCCTTACTTGATTGACATTGTAATTATAGTTTTTTGCTACCGAAATTTTCATGAACTCTCACTCTTCTTTATGCTCAAATTAACACCATTAGGAGCTGCAAGTACTTAAGAAAAGGCAAGGAAGGGGTCTAGCTTGAGGAATGATTATGTGGAATTTTGTGAACATTATGTTACCATGCTGTAATGGTTATGACTTTAATGAATTGATGGTAATTTTGTGATAGAAGCATACTTGAAGTGGTGGTGGTGAAATTATAACAAGTTGAGCAAATAAAAGGATTTGATCATGAAATTCGGCAGATGAATAGATCTCATTTTTAGCTTTAAAATAAGTAGTAATTCATTAAAATTGGAGTTTTTCACAAGAAGTTATGCTTATCCAAAGTTACGCATAAATTCTGAAAAATTAAAAATTTTACCATATGAACAGTGCACATTAATGTGAAAACTAGGCACCCATGAGTTGGATTTATATCTTGTTAGCATTTTTCCCTTAAGGATCTCTTTGTAAGTTTTAAGTAGAACTTTGAACCATCTTATTTGATTTTTCTACAATTAGTTATGATTTTGTAAAATTATACCATTTTTAGGGTTATAATGAATAGTAACCTAAGAAAGTTTATTAAAAAATTTTAATTTTTCCAACTTAAAGACTTATTAAGTAGTTCCAATTGCTTCTACTTGATGTACAAAGGGGTAATAAGTCGAAACATTGCTAGAGTTATAACCTCTGGTGCCTCTTTGAATTGTATTGTCCAGTATGAATATTATTGCACTACTTTAGACCTAATATACATTCCATTCCATGATATAGATATTATTATTGACCTAAACTAATTATTTCCCATAATATATTCCTCGATTGTAAAAACAAAACTCTAATTCTCGTTCAAAAGAAACAGTCCCCGTATATGGAAATAAAGTTAAACTTTGCGATAAAGGTCGAAGTGATAAGTACTTGAGAAAGGGTTGCTAATGATACCTAGTGTTCTACTTCTCAGTACAAGCAGAAATAGAAGAGGGGATAGAAGAGATTCTAGTAGTAAAAGATTTTCCAGAAGTCTTCTTAAAGGAGATTAAAGGACTGTCGTCGGAGAGAGAGGTAGAGTTTATGATTGATATTGTACTAGAAGTCAGACTAATATTAAAGCCCCATACTGATTGACTCCTAATGAAATAGTAGAATTAAAGAAGCAAATCAAGGAGTTATTGGAGAAGGGTTTTAGTAGACTAGTGTCTTTTCATGGGGTGCTCTGGTATGTACTCTTTGTTAAGAAGAAAGAAAATAGCCCTAGATTGTGCATAGATTACCTAGAGCTAAATAAAATGATGATCAAGAATAAGTATCTTCTCCCTAAGATTGACAACTTATTTGATCAGCTAGCTAGAGCTACTATATTCTCTAAGATCGACTTGAGATCAAGATACCATCAGCTCTCGATTAAAACATGAGATATACCAAAGACTACCTTCAGGACCTGATATGGACATTACGAATTTCTAGTGATGCCATTTTGTCTAATCAATGCACTTGCTATCTTTATGGACTACATGAATCAAATTTTTTGACCATACAGATCAGTTCATCATAGTCTTTATAGATGATATCCTAGTGTAGTCAAAGACTCCTGAAGAGCATCAATAATAATTGGGGATTGTCTTAACTACCCTGAAGGAAAAACAGTTATTTGCCAAGCTCAATAAATGTGAGTTTTGGTTTAAAGAAGTAAAATTCTTAGGCCATGTAATTTCACGAGATGGGGCGGCTGTTGTTCCTGGCAAGATAGAAGTAGTGCTACAGTGGGAACATCCCAAGACAACAACAAAAATTAGAATCTTCTTGGGATTAGCAAGCTACTACAGGAGGTTTATATGAGACTTTTTTCATATTGCCCAACCACTAGCCAGACTTACTAGAAAAACCAACTGTTCATGTAAGATGAGAATTGTGAAGCTAACTTTTAAGAGCTAAAAAGGAGGCTGACCTCAACCCTCGTGCTAATTATCACTGATCTTATATAGCTTATATAGTATACATGGATGCTAGTAAGCAAAGATTAGAATGAGTACTGATACAGTAAGGTCAAATGGTTGCCTATGCCTCACGATAGCTAAAGCCACATGAAGAGAACTATCTCGTACATGATCTGGAGCTGGCAGCAATAGTATATGCCTTGAAGATATGGGGACATTATTTGTACGAGGGATCATCGAATTGTACTATAGCCATATAAGTCTCAAGTACCTCCAGGACTAGAAAGAGCCAAACATGAGACAAAGAAGGTGGATGGAACTACTTAAGAACTATAATTATCAAGTTAAGTTCCATTCATGTAAAGCCAATATTATGGTCGATGCACTAAGGAGAAAGGTAATATAGGTGGCATCACTAATGGTTAAGAAGTATGAGATGATAAAAGATGTGAGAGATTAGGGTCCTATTTATTAGATGTAGTTGATGATGAGTAAAGTTGGGGTATGGCAGACAAATAAGTAATAACAGACCAATGAGAGAAAGTTCAGAGCCAAGATCGCCTAGCAAGAATTCTCAAGGATAAAATACTGAAAGAGGAGACAAAGATGTAGATGTATCAACAGAGGGATTGCTAAGATTAGAGGAAGAATATATGTCTCTCTAATTTATGATCTTTGACAAAGGATTTTGGACGAGGTACAGAAAACCAAAAATATTACATCACATCAGAATGACTAAGATTTACTAAGACATCGAGAAGCTATATTAGTGGCCCAAAATAAAAAGGGCTATTACACAGTACGTGTCAAAGCGCCTTACTTATCAAAAAATCAAAACTGAGTATCAGTAACCTTTAGGGACTTTGTAACCCTTTGATATACTTGAATGAAAATGGGATGGTATTTCCATGGATCTTATCGTAGGATCACCCATACTTCATCAGGGTATGATGCCATATGGGTAATAGTAGATTATTTAACAGAACTGGCCCATTAGCTTGCAATAAAAATCAAGTACCTATATATTAAGGACATTGTTACACTACACGGAGAGTGCCAAAAAACATCATTTCAGATCGAGATTCTTATTATATATCTTGATTCTAGAAAACTGTATAGGAAGCTATGGCCGCTACATTAAGGTTTAGTATAGCTTATCATCCCTAGACAGATAGAGTAGACAATCCAGACAGTGAATGATATGTTGTGACCATGTGTCTTGGATTTTAGGAGAAATTGGGATGAATACTTACTATTGGCAAAAATTTCCTGTAACAACAGTTATCATCCCAGTATTTAGAAGGCTCCATTATGGCAGGGAGTACAAGTTCTTTTTATACTTGACAAAACTCAATGAAAGGAAGATATATGGTCATGATATAGTGGATCAAACCTTTGAATAGATAAAAGTGATAATGTCACATCTCAATTTTTAGGCCTAAGAGCCCTAAAAATAGCCTAAAAAAGGTAGGCTACTAAGCCTTTTTTTGAGTAGAAGTCCCAAAGATGAGAAAGGAAGTCAAAGTAGTTTCAGGGATTACTGCAAAGTAAAAGTTTTTAGGAGCTCAAGTATAATTAAGGCTAGAAGCTCCAGTAAAGTCTTAAAGGCCTAGGAAGAGAAAGAGGCTAGATACAGGCTAAGGGTTAAGTTAGAAACCTCAAAGAGATGGTTGTATGATGTTAAGTCCAAGCAGGAACTAAATTGTAAATTCAAAAAGTTACGGCCAACAGAGGTAAAAATAAAAAGTATATAGAAAATTCCAGGAAAATCCCAAAAATGGGAAATAATATTCGAAAACTCTTTCATAAAGAGAGATGATGAAAATACCCCTAAGACAGCTTAAATGGAATTTATAAGGCTATGGCCAGTAAAAAGTACACCATTTGAGATAATTATTTAGAAAAGCAAGAGACCTTAAAAATGTACATAAAAATGAGGTCAAAGGGTTGAAGGGTTGTGCTAATTTATAAAATTAGTGCCGTGGCCAAAAGACCAGTGGAATGGCTTTAATAAAATATAAAGCCGATTATGCCGTTAAAGGATATTTTAGTAAATGATTTTTATGCAAGGCTTAAAGGAAGTTTTATGGCCTGGAAAAATGTATAGATATTCTCTAAAATTAAAGAAAATTTATGGAGCAAACAGAAGAATTTTCTGAGCTCTGAAAGACTGTTAGAAAGCCAGAGAAACGTGGGCAAGTAAATTAGGAGGAAACTTAAGGATTAACTTTTGATCCAATAGCTAGGATTTAATCTCCCTTCTCCTCTACCAAATTTGTGACACTTGGAACCTTCTAGAAGAATGACATAAGGATGATGCAAGAAGGTGATGTAATGATAATATAAAAATCCACATGAACTTCCAAGTTTGGCCTTACTATTTCTATTAGCCACTAAGGGTATTTTAGTCCATTCAAGCCAAATTTTTGGCCATAAATAGATACTCCCCCCCTTCATTTTGGCCAAGATGGAGAATAAGGGGGGAAACTCTTGCTATTTTGATTCTTGAAGCTTAAATCAATAGGAAGACACCTACTTTAATCAACCAAGTCTAAAGCTAAGGTTAGTAAGTTGTTCCCTCTTATTTCTTGCTTTGAATCTTTGGTTTTTATGGTTGAAAATTTTGGTTTCCCTTAAGGCATGTTGCTGGCCAAAATGTATAGGGTTAGGAGAAGGAAGTTTTGATGTTATATCTAGTTAAAACCCATTGATTCAAGGTTATTTCGAGTGGTTTTGAGTTGTTGTTTAAAAGATTTCATGGTTGGTTCTTAAAGGGTGTTGTTTAGCCAAGCTAAAATCTATACCCTAGGATGAGATTTTCATAGTTTTGATGCTTCCATTGTGTTTAAAATGGAAAATGGTGTAGGGTAAACCTAAAAAACAAGCATTGGAAGCATTAGAATTAAAGTTGGAATTTTCGGAGTTATAAACCCCCTTTTCGGCCAAACTGATTTTTGTGGAAAGAGTTGGAGTTTCATTAATCTAAGCTCATATTTGGATTTCTTAGACAAAATTGTGTAGGATTAAGAGAAAATTTTTTACAAAGCTAGAACATCAATCCAAAATTTAGAGAAAAGGTTAAGCTCAAGAGAGTTAGTCTTGAACTTTATGTAATCTCTTAGCCCTAATAGATTGTATGATCAATGTGATTATGTTTAGAACCTTGAAACATCCAAGAGGATGTTTATTGATGTTGACTGAAAGCTTTTATGGTTGGGAAGTCAAGGGAATCAAAAGAAAAGCAAGAGGAAAGCTTGAAGTCCAAGGTAGTGAACTTACCTATTGTCATTGCTTGATGTTGTGTGCTTGTGTGTTGCTGTGTACATGTTATTTGAATGTTATTATGACATGTTTTGGCTACTTTAATTGGTATTTATGATGAGTAGATTATGTCTCCATGGCTATGCATCAAGAAGATAGCTTTGAGCGTGCTAATATGTCACTAATTAACAAGAGAATAAACAAGTTGCGTGTAGTGCATTAGCATCCATTGAGCATGATTAATATGGTATCGTTTGCTACTGAGATTCTCTCAAATCTCACCCCCTCCCTAACCAACCATTTAGATCAATCAATGCTGGGTAATAATGGCATGAGAAGCAAGAAGAAGAAAGTGGAGAATTATTGATATTAATGAATGAGATTAATGTTCAAGTATAATTCTCCTATGTTGTAAATTATGTCTATGAATGCTATCAATGCAATGTATGTTCTTAGAATGTTTATGGCATGAATGAAAATGTATGAGAATAAATAGGAAAGAGTAAACCCATGTTATGTATGCCAAAGAAATAAAAAGAATTGAAGTAAAGAGTGGCTAAGGGATAAAACGTAGGTTCAAGAGTAGTTAGATTCGAGCTTCAATTAACCTATCAAATGGATGAATTAAGCCATGAAATTTGGTAAGCTTATAGTACACATCCCAAGATTTAAAATGAGAGGTAAATCACCTCAATTGGATGTGTACACAAGGATATGTAAATTTTCAAATTTGAGGCACAGAATTTAGAAGTTCCAGATTTTACCAAATGAACAGTAATATTTATTGATTAAACTGTATAAATTGGTTAAGAATAAGTCCAATTGGATATTTTTTCCTTAAATAAAATTGAAATAGATTTCCATAGAATTTTGGAACACCTCCATATGGTTTTTTTATAATTAGTTATGATTTTTCAAAGTTAGACCTGTAACCTGAAAATTGGGTAGTGAACAGTAAATTTCTGAAATTTAGCATCCAAATTGCATAATTTTGAGTTTAAGGTTCTAAATGGACTCTAAGGTATTATATAAGTAAGGTGTGATAGATAAGACAGAGGTTACTTGTAGTTCAAAGTAGACAGAAGAGCTATGTAGATATTAGAAGGAAGCTGCTGGAATTTGAAGTTGGAGATCATCTGTGTTTCTAAAAGTATCTCTAACTATCAGAGTTGGTCAATCCATCAAGGCAATGAAGTTGACTCCAAAATATATAGGACCATTTCAAATCCTCTCTAGAGTCGAACCTATAGCCTACAAACTAGCCCTACCCCTAACCTCAATCAGATGTACAATGTTTTCCATATTCGCAATTAAAGAAGTATTACTCAGATCCCGTGTCACATCTAGTAATCTGGTAACTAGAAGTAAGAATATTCGTAAACAATTAAGGGCCAAAATGATAGGAAGAAATAGAAGAAAATAATTCCCAAATTTATGTTAGTGTCAGGCCAAAAGAATAATTTCAAAAGTTACGGCCAGGCTTACGTAATTTTGGAAATATGTTAGAAATTTCCAATAATTATTGAAACTAAAGAAATACCCTTGGACACTATATTCATTTTTAAAAGGAAGAATATTGATGGGAAATATTTATTATGATTTTCTAGTCAATTATGAAAGCTTGACCAATTAAGAAAAATGGGTCAAAATTAATTATGGAAAAATATTTTTGAGCCTCGGGAAATTGAGAAAAAAAGGGATAATGTGCCTTAAGAATTATATGATAGGGTATAAGTGGTTTTACACCCAAATTACCCCTAGAAAATTTATAAAGAAATTTAAGGTTGAATTAAGCCAAAGTGAGGTCTTTTATTTGAAAAATTCCAAATAAATATTTTGAAGGAAAATAAAATTCCAAGAAAATTTATATGACATCCCAAGGAATTATAAGAGATTATGGGATTAAAAAGAGCCTCTTAAATGTTCAAGGTTTCTCAAATTCTCATGCCAAGTAGAGAAATCCATATAAAAAGGAATAATGGTTTCTCTTTATAATTAGTAGAAATTTGAGATTATAGCAAAGAAGGGCATTTTGGGAAGAGAAAAATAAGAAGAATGGATTATGGATCTGATAGAAAATAATTATTGAGGTTAGAGTACTGTAATTGTAGAAAAGGAATTAAACTAGGAGAAAAAGTACACTAATAAAGTAGGAAGTAGAGTCTTGCACTTTAATGGGTCCACAAGTTGCCACTTGTCAAGCCATCAATGGAGAGGAATAAAGTTGCCAAGTGTGAAGCCAAGTATGGAGAGGATCTTGACTTTGGAAATGATTTTCAATTGGAATTAAATTAAAAAGGGAAAAGGTGGCAAGATAGCTTAGGGTAATGGCACCTCACACTTGTATTTATTATGGTTGTTGGGATATTTTGCCCATAAGTAGACACATCCTCTCCTCTTGAAGACCACATATTTCAGCCAAGGAGGGGAAGTTCTTGCAAATTCATTTCTTGAATTTCAAACAAGAGGAAAGCTAGCTACTTTGATCATCCAAGCTAAGATTCAAGGTTAGTAAGTTGTTCCATTGTATTTCTTGCTTTGTTTTCTTAGTTTGTTGGTTGAAAAATTTGTTCTCCCTCAAGTATGATGCTGGACAAAATGTTAGAGGGTTAGGGGAAGGAGGTATTGATGTTAAACCTAGTTAAAACACATTGATTCAAGGTTGTTTCAAGTAGTTTTGTGTTAATGATTGAAAGATTTCATGTTTGGTTCATAATGGGTACTGTTCGGCCACTTTAAGATCTGTACCCTAGGATGAGTTCTTCATAGATCATTCTTGAGTTTTATTCATTCATTGTGAAACATCTACCTTTAACCCCTCAGAGTGCACATTAGTAAATGTTATGGTTCAAGCAGGTCATGACACAAGCCCGTGGATTTAAAATTTTAACACAACTGCTTGGATTACTATTCACTGTTTAAATTCATATTTCAGGTCCAATTTTGAAGAATCATGACTAATTCCATAAAAATTGTATTGAGGTGCTCTAAAATTCTATGAAAAGCTCCTTCAATTCTCTTTAAGGAAAAAATATCAAACTGGACTTATCCATGACCAATTCGTACAGTTTAATCAATAAAAATTACTATTCATTTGGTAAATTCTGGAACTCCCAGATTCTATGCCTCAACTGTGAAAATCTGTATCTCCGTGTATACACATCCAATTAAGGTGATCTAGCACTCATTTTAAAGCCTGGGATGTGTACTATAACTCTGACAAATTTTGTGGCTTAAATCATTCATTTGGTAGGTCAAACTGGAGCTATAAACTCACTGCTTTAGGACCTATGTTTTATCCCTTAATCTCCTTTTTACTTTAATTCTTTCTTTCTTTGGTATACATAAATTGGGTTTACACTTTTCCAATCATCCTCATAAATTTCTATTCATCCTATAAACATTTTAATTACATACATGGCATTATTGGCATCCATAACATAGATTACAAAATAGGAGAATTATACATTGAATAATAACATCATTCATTAACATCAATAATTCTCCACTTTCTTCTCCCTGCCTCTCATGCCATTATTGCCTACCATTGATTGACCTAAATGGTTGGTTAGGGAGGGGTGAGATTCGAGAAATTCTCAGTAGCAAACACTAGCTATAAGCATGCAAGACATAATGCACATGCATGACATTAACACATGAATGCCATGGAAAGTAAGCTAAAGCATTTCATACTTTCATAACATATTGCCAAGGCAAAGCATAACATAAACTTGCAAACATAACTTTATAAAAATTTCATCATAGCTTAGTCACATCATGGCAACAAAACCACATGATGCAAGCATACATATCAAGCACACAATATTGGTAAGTTCACTACCTTGTAACATAGCTTTCCTCTTGCTTTTCCTTTGATTCCCTTGTCTTTCCAATTCTATGGATTTTTGGTCAACACCATTAAACATCCTCTTGGATGTTTCAAGGTCCTAAACACATCAATACATGATGCAAAACAATTATTAGAATCAAGTTATCAACTTATCTCTACTTGATTCTTTCTTGAACATACTTGAACTCTAACTTTTGAGTTTCAATTCCAACCTTCCTAAAATTATTTCCACATACTATCCCCACATAATTTTGTATGTAGAATCTATTTCTAAGCTCAAAAAAATAAAAATCCAATCCTAACCATTCAGAATAGTTAAGGCTGAACAAAATTACAAACTAAGAGAAAGTTGGATTTCTTGCAAAATCAACACAGAACCACTTGATTCTTGTTATTTTCAAGCCTTTAAACATGCTTTTAACATCCATATCATCTTCTCCTATTCCAATAAATTTCTTGCAGCACCTCCCCATAGGATTTCAATCATCAAAAATCCAATCAAACCAACTACCAGCTCAAAAATAACAAGGGAGGTAGAAACTAAATCAAAAACAGCACACATACCTTGTTTTAGAGCTTGATCTAGCTTGGGATCACTTGGCCTTTCTTTCTTCCTCTTCTTTCTCTCTCTAGAAACCATTTTCAAGAGCTTCCCCATGGGTTCCTTAAGCTTGGACGAAATGATAGAGAGGGGAGGGGTATTTATAGAAAACAAGACTGAATCTCGGCCGCTGATCTTAAAAAAATGTGGCTTGATCTAGATCGTCCATTTTCTCTTTTTATCTTGTGATGACATGTGTCTTATGACATCATGCTTACCTCATCTTGATGACATCATGCTTATATCATCAAGCCATATGTCTTTAATCCAACCGCACACGTGTCTTGCATCCGACCGTACACGTGTCTTGCATTTGACCGTACACATAATACTTTCTTTTCCCATCTAACCGTACACTTGTCTCTTCCATATTCCTTCATCATTTTGGCATTAAAATAGGGAGGAAATTAATATAAAATTCGTACAAAATATAGCCCTTAGGCATTCCTCTACCTATTTTGCCATTCTACACCGTATAGGGTACTTTTTTGGGTCCTTACTTACCCAGTATCACTGGGACATGTTCTGGCACCATCTTCTCATCTTAATTAAGTACATATATGGCATCATCTTAGAGGAGCATAGATGAAAATAATTAGCTCTACTGACAAGCTATTTAACCTTACTGAGTCACGCAGTAGAGATTTCACTATAACGGGTCGACAAAGGACTGTCTAAAATATTCTCGTACTGTGTTCTGATTTTTATGTTGTCCATAAATATTTTCTACTGACTCAGCATGATGACTCGTAGGTGTTATGATTGCATTTGGCGACTCAGCATGCTAACTCAGTACCGTCATGATGGTCTTTAGATATTTTCTTTCTTCTTTTCCCAGAAATATTATTAAATAATACTTAATCAGGGTTACATTCTCTGAATTCTTTCTATTGGCTCATAACTCTATTGATCTGTCTCTGGGTTTCATTCTTTCCCTTTTATCATGGGAAATTCCTCTAATTTTTCTCGGGTCAAAAGTCAAACTGTAGACAGCTATTTTGACTTTTCCCAGATAGGGTATAAATAGGCTTTAAATTTAATTAAAGCTAACCTTATTAATTTCTGGGGACGGAATTAATTTTACAATCTGTGTAAATTCCTTAACTATTGTTCCCCCAGTATTTCCTGATTATTTGAGGCCGTCTCACAACTTAAATAATTCAATTTAAGTTACTATCTCAAATTGTCCAAAACCCTGGAACGACTTCAAGGCATTTCTGTCATTTCTAGCCTTATATCGGCTCTGGGATCTTATTCCCAATTTTCTAGAATTTTTCTAAGTCATTTGGGCCCTTTTTGCTAACTCTGAGCATTGACCGACCAGAACTTTTATTATTTACAATTAGGTCCCTACTTGGCCTAAGAATCTTTTCTTTGGCAATTTGGTCCCTCCTTAGGCCTAACCTTCGGAACCATCTCTTGCAAGTTTTTGGCATAACCTCTGGCCCTTAGTTGTTTCCAGTTCGTCATTGTTTAGTCCCCAAACACTATTGTTTTACACATTTGCCTTTGAAAAATCTCTTTTTCCTTTCGAGGGATCTCCGAGACTTTCGTTACATTAGACTTAGTAATCATCCTTTCCTTGTGCTATTACTTGTATCTATGAGCTAAAATTTAGGATGTTACACATTGGCTCTTATATATCCCACATACCTTGAAATAGATGATATAAGCTTAAGTTGAATATTATAGGTGATTAGAGGATTGAAGAAATACTAGAAGAAGGTTATGCCTTACTTCGTCACGGCCAACTCTGGGATTCCCCATGACGAATGTTCATTATGAAGGAAACGGTGTTGCTTATTCATACGGCGTTGTTTTTACTTTACTGCAATGAATAATTTCCTTTACCGCAGCGAAGATGTGAAAATTTCTAGATTTAATTCCAGAACGTGGGTCAGATCTGTGAATTTTGTGATTTTTCAGTTTTGGCTCTGTTTTCTCCATCCAGAGCTCCCTCATTTCGTCTCTCTTCATCTCCCTACCATTCTCCATCATCAATTCATCATTTCTACCCCAATCCTTCCATTTTCTACTGATTATTCTTCTCCATTCTCCTCCAATGAGTCATGAGAGGCTAGAACTTCATTCCATGATGTTCAATGAAGCCGATCTGAGTTCCTAAAGCTATAATTGGGAGTTTCTTCTACCTTAATCTTAGTTTCACTCTCTACATTCATAGATTGTAGTTTCTAAGGTTTAGATATTTGATTTGTTATTATAAAGAGGAACTAGGATGATTGGTGGACTTGATCATCAAGGATAATTCATACACTGCATTCATCTCATTCATTAAATACAGAAATTATAAAGAGTTTAGATAGTTTTACTTTAGTTTTGGTTTATTCACTAGTTACACAAACACTTCATACATCATACTTGGTTAATTTGATATTTGTGATAGCTTACTAAGACATTTGTAGGTTGCTCAAGAGATCGACATCTAGGTTAGTGCCACTTTATTACATTTAGCTTAGTTTTATTTGATAGTCTAATGACAGGGTTTCATCATAAACCCAAGTTATGCATGCCAAAGTAATAAAAAGAATTAAAGCAAGAAAAGGTAAAGAGGAAAACGTAGGTCCTGGAGCAGTCAGTTTTGAGCTCTAGTTTGACCCATCAAATGAACGAATTAAGCCACAAAATTTGGCAGGCTTGTATTACACATCTCAATCTTTGAATCAAGAATTAGATCACCTCAATTGGATGTGTACACAAGGAGATATGAATTTCCAAAGTTGAGGGTAGAAATCTGGAAGTTTCAGATTTTACCAAATGAATAGTAAAGTTTAATGAATAAAATATATGAATTGGCAAGAGATAAGTCTAGTTTGATATTTTTTTTCTTAAAGAAAATTAAAAGAGCTTCGAGTATAATTTTGGAACACCATATGATTTTTCTAAAATTAGTTATGATTTTTCCAAGTTGGACCTATAATATGGAATTACCAAGTGAATAGTCTTTTCATAAATCAGCATCAAAGTTACATTTTTATGAGTTTACGGCCATCCAAAGTAGTAAAAAATGGTTCTAAATGGACCCTAAGATATATTAGAAGCAAGGTGTAATATTTTTGGTGTCAGAACAGAGGTTCTGGCATAGGAAAAAGGAACTATCTGCAAAGGTTTAGAAAAAGTCCAGTTTAGGTCAGAGCTAGTAATGGAGTACTAGTTTTGGTCCAACTAAGGTTGATGTTGGAGGTGAATGCTCTAGGAAAAATAAGTATTGAGGATTATTAAGAGGTGAAGTTTGAATCCTCAACTAAGAAAAGTACAAACAAAATGATGATAAGAAATCATATAATAAGTAAGGTAGCTACTCCTTAAATATTAAGAGACTTCCCCTCTAGTGAAAGAAAAAGTAATGGCTTACAAGTCAGATAGAGGTATGAGTCTAAACCTTAGTAGAAAGGGTCAAGTAGCAACCTAAGTTAGATACAATTAGTGTAGCCTTGATATGGTGTTAAGACAGCACAATCAAAGTAGCTATCTCTGATTCCTAAATGGAAATAAGAAGTTAGAAAGAGCTAGAGATAACTTTCCGCCTGCTAGTGATCCTTGAGGATAAGGGAAATCAAAAGTGCTAATGGCCTAGAGATGTGAGCCACCCCCTTTCTCAGTTGGCTAAAAAGAAGTCCTTCAGGTGGTGAGTGATGCTACGATGAAACAAAGCTAAGTAAGATCAGAAGAGGTTAAGAGGAAGTGTGTTTCATCATAGTGAACCAAAGGAATTGGTAGCGACGAACAAACACAAAAGTGTTACCAAAGGAGGTTGTGACTTTCATCGTGGCGAACAAGGATTCTAGTCATGACGAATAGACATAATGAATCTCAGATGTGAGGTGGCATCTTAGCAAGACTCAATAAATTATGACTCTTAGAGGTTGCAGAGAGTAAGGCTAGTAGAGATTAGAAAGAGAGAGGTAGCCATTATTTAGAGTTATCATACCCCCTTCAAAGAAAGAGTAATAATGAGGAGTTAGACAAGATAGTTAAAGGTTTGAGTCTATACACCAGTAAGAGGGTATAGTGGCCACCTAAGCTTGATGAACTCTTACAGCTTCATTAGGGCTAAGGCACCATGATAGAATAGCTAACTCAGGTTCCTGAATAGATAAATAGGAACTTAGAGATGGTAAACTCAAGATGGATAGCCCTAGTAAAATTTCTTGGGGATGAAGAAGAAGAGAAAGAGATGAGAATGAGACAAATAGTTATGCAGGGAACTAGCAGAAAGAGGTAAGCATGTTCCTGATAATGTTAAGAAGTATTTAGTCACTTAGGGTTAGGTTGAAGGCACCATTTACAAGGGATATGGTCTTAGCCGTGAGCCTTCCTAAAGAAATTAGGAAATTGGTCCTCCGAGTTAGAATTGACATTGCTCCAGATGGAGTAAGACACCCTATCTAAGTAGGAAAGGGGAGCAAATGAGATAGAGTTGATGTTACTTTAGCAAAAGTGACATGTCCTCTATTAAGAACAGAGAAGAGCAGTCAAGGCAAGGCAAGCAGAGTTGACTTCACCCAAAGGGAAGCACGACTAGCCAAGAACAAGCTAGGGTTAAATTTCCTTGAGCTTAGCAGAGTACTAGACCAAGTAGAAAGAAGAGGACCTCATAAGTCCTCTCCCTATAGCTTCTAGAATTAGCTGTGAATAGAATGAGAGGCTCCCTCTTATAGGGATAAGATGTCTGAATGGCATGCTACAGACATAGTAACTTGTAAGAGCTCTCACTCCTTGTATTGAAATGCTAGGCATTGTGCATGTCAGAATAATGCTCCTACTAAGAAGTGAAGCAGAGGAAAGTTGCATAAGTCCTCTCCTTATACCATTCTGAATTTACTAGAGATGGTAAGAGGAGTAAGAGAACTCTTAAGACTAGGTAGCCTAGAGAATTGAATGAGGCCGAAGAGAATGATATTGGCTCTTAGAATAGCCTTGGAGGATAATCAGTCAAGTTAGTAACTGAGTAGAAGTGACTTATTTTATTACTCAATCCTGTGGTCTTAGACCTATGATAGTATTCCAGGGTCACCGTGGATCCTAAAGAGGCTTACGGTAGAGCATAGTAGCTCAAAAGATCGTAGTAGATCGAGCCTGAGGAAAAGTGGCTGAGCCATAAGAATAAGAGTATAGTATCTCTTTGGGAAGATGAGTACCAGGGATGAGTTTGAGATATGGAAACCTCTTCAGTGGTAAACCAGTACAGAGAGAGTACCCATGACTTCCTTCTAGATAACCTTATCATTGGTTAGGTTGAGCTCAATTCTCTTCCGATTAATAGAGAAAAGGTAGAGTTAAAAGAGTTAGAGCCATAAGACCTGAACAAGAGACATTCAGGCTAGCTCCAGATACAGGAAGAACCCCTTATGATAAGAAGATAGACTGAGTATTGACAGCAGATCCCTAAGATGAGGCTAGAGTCAAGAATGTAAGCTAGAAAGACCCGACAAAAGATAGAACAAGAAGGGTGTAAGACAGCAAAGTACTAGGGTTTAAGCCTATCAGCATCAATGCCTTAAATTCCTGTCAGCACTGTTCAGTTAGGCGTGCTCAGGCAAGAGTAGACCAAGGATGGGCGACCCCTGGGAAGTTATGTAAAAGTGTGCAGAGGCCAGAAATGTAAGCTATTTTTGGCAAGAATGAACTAAGTTCAGCAGATGGAAGATGAAGTTACAGTAAGCAGAGATAGTCTGGAGTTGACAGAAGGAATGAGTAAGGTCTATGAAGACAATGTCAATATCTGTGAATAATCTTGGGGAAATTATCTGTCAGGTTGCCAACTGAGTAGAGATGAAGTATTGTACAACTTAGTCCTTTAGTCTAAACTCTTTTGGAGACCTAGCAATTGAAGTTTAATGTGGTTCAATAAGGGTCACAGTTAGATCCAAAACTGAACCCACAGAGATCATAGTAGATCCTGAGATCTTAGTTAAATCTCATGGTCACAGTAGGCCTAAAGGAAAGTTATTGAGCCATAAAAACAGAGATGTGGTATCTTTGGGAAGATGATAACCAGGAATAAGTTTAAGATACAAAAACATCTCTAGTTGGTTAACTGATACAAAGAGAATACCCATGATTTCTTCCTAGATAGCCCTATTTTCAAGTAGGTCAAGTTTAGTTTTTTTCTGATCAGTGACAGAAAGCTAAAGTTTGAGGTGATGGAGCTATAAGTCCTGATTAGGATATAATCATGCATGCTAAATAGGGAAAGATAAGGCTAGAATAGCTGACAAAATCCCACGATGAGATTAAAATCGAGGTTTTAAACCAAAAAGACTCTTCAAAGACAGGATAAGAAGGGTTAAGATAGTAGAATACTAGGATTTCAGCTTGCCAAGTACCAGTGTATCACTACCCATTGCTTCCAAGATCGTAACCTGGCTCAATTCAGATGGCACTTTTAATTAAGTGTGCTTAAGCTAGAGAAATCCAAGGATGAGTGACTACTAGGAAGTAAGATAAAAAGGGTGCAAATGCTAAAAATAAGTCATGTTTAGCATAAATGTGCAAAGTTTAGCAGAAATTTTCAAAGAGAAGTTGTTTAGAGGTGAGACTAGAAGCTTTAAAATTTTTAAAGAGGGACTATTAAAGTTTAGAAGAGAATTTATGTTCCTCAAATAGCCAACCTTAGGGAAAAAATACTAGCAGAGGCCCAATAAAAGCATATATACTCTTCATCTAGGAATCACCAAAATGTACCATGACATTAAAGAACTCTTCTAGTGGCTTGGAATGAAGAAGGATAGCACAGAATATGTAGTAAAGTATCTCACCTACCAGAAAGTGAAGACAGAACATCAGAAACTTGTAGGAGAGTTACAATCCCTAGATATCCCTAAATAGAAGTGGGATAGTATATCAATGGATTTTATAATAGGGTTACCAATGACATGGACTAAACACGATACGATATGGGTCATAATACACCGTTTGACCAAGTCAGCACATTTCTCATGGTGAATGTTAAAAAAATCCTCCATAAAAGTTAGTGAGGCTTTACATCAAGGAGATTGTTAGGCTATATGGTGTCCCGAGCAGTATTGTTTCAGATCGAGACCTGAGATTTACTTCTAAGTTTTGGAGGTCTCTACAAAAAGAAATGGACACTGCTCTCAAATTCAATATAGCCTACCATCTGCAAACCGATGGACAGATAGAAAGAATGATTCAGATGTTGGAGGATATGCTACAAGCATGTGTGCTCGATTTTAGTGATAACTGTGATACGTACTTGCCATTAGTTGAATTCACCTGTGATAATAGTTTCCATTCAAGCATTTGAATGGCACCATACGAAGCACTTTATGGTAGAAAGTGTAGATTTCCCTTATGCTAGACAGAGCTTAATGAAAGAAGGATATATGGTCCTGATTTAATGGATCTTACTTCCCAACAGATAAAGGCAATTCAACAAAGGCTCTTAAGAACTCAAAGTAGATAGAAGAGTTATGCGGACAATGGAAGGAGACCGTTAGAATTTGAAGTTGGTGATCAAATATTCCTCAGGGTGTCACCAACGACGGGAGTCAGTCAATCCCTAAAGACTAAGAAGTTAAACTCAAAATACATTAGACCATTCCAAATTCTTTCCAAAGTTGGTCCCATAGCTTACAAGTTGGCCTTTTCCCCGAATTTGAGTCAAATTCATGATGTTTTTTATGTCTCCCAACTAAAAAAGTACCACCCAAATCCAACTCATGTCATAAAGTATGATGATATTATGCTCAGAGACAATCTATCTTTCGAGGTCAGACTAGAGCGAATCATTAATCAAAAGGTCAAATAGCTGAGGAACAAGCAGATTCTATTGGTCAAAGATGTCTGGAAAGGTCTTTCATTGGAAGAAGCTACATGGGAGATGGAAATTGAAATGAAGGAAAAGTATCCCGAACTTTTCCCATAAAGTACGCTTTAAATTTCGAGGACGAAATTTATTTAAGGGGGATAAATATCACATACAGTAATCTGATAATTAGGAGTAAGAATATTCCTATGCAATTAAGGGCCAAAATGATAGGAAGAAATAGAAGGAAATAATTTCCAAATTTATGTTAGTGTCAGGGCAAAAGAATAATTTTCAAAAGTTACAGTCAGGCTTATGCAATTTTGAAAAATATGTTAGAAATTTCCAATAATTATGGAGTAATTATGGAAACTAGAGAAATGCCCTTGGACACTATATTAATTTTTAAAAGAAAGAATATTGATGGGAAATATTTATTATGATTTTCCAGTCAACTATGAGAGCTTGACTATTTAACAAAAATTAGTCAAAATTAATTACGAAAAAATATTTCTAAGCCTCAAGAAATTGAGGAAAAATAGAGATAATGTACCTTGGGAATTATATGATAGGGTATAAGTGGTTTTACACCCAAATTACTAGTAGAAAATTTATAAAGGAATTTAGGGGTGAATTAAGCCAAAGTGAGGTCTTTTATTTGGAAAATTCCAAATAAATATTTTGAAGAAAAATAATATTCTAAGAAAATTTATATGACATCCCAAGGATTATAAGATATTATAGGATCAAAAAGAGCCCCTTAAATATTCAAGGTTTCTCTAATTCTCATGCCAAGTAGGAAAATCCCTTTGAAAAGAAAGAATGGTTTTCTCTTTATAATTAGTAGAAATTTGAGATTGTAACAAAGAAGGGCATTTTGGCAAGAGAAAAATGGGAAGAATGGATTATAGATCTAGTAAAAAATAATTATAGAGGTCAAAGTACTGTAATTATAGAAAAGGAATTAAACCTGGAGCAAAAGTGCACTGATAAAGTAGGAAGTATAGTCTTGCACTTTAATTAGCCCACAAGTTGCCACTTGTCAAGCCATCAATGGAGAGGATTAAAGTTGCCAAGTTTCAAGCCAAGTATGGTGAAAGAGAGCCTTTTTATCGTTTGCCTTGGGGTTCTCAATCAAAAATAAATCCAAGCTATACAGTATAGTGCAAACTCGGGTCGTTTCACTTTTGGGAGCCTTTATTAATTACCTAAGCTAGACTAAATGCCATGCAATGCAATGAAATGGGGTTTTAGGTTTTTAAGACTTAAATGAATGGTGCCTAAACTAAATGCAATGAAAACAAACCTAAGATACTATATTTTTGGTGTTTTAAGATAATAATGATGGAATGGAAATGAATGATAGGAAATCTCTTGAAAATGGCTTTGATGGCGATCATAGTTCACTTAAAATATTGGGAGTTTCACAAATCATTAGGTTTTCTTAATAACAACCTCAATAACTCACTGAGTCCAAAGCTTACATTAATGAACTCATTAATGAAAACTTTGTTAAGCTTCCCTAATGTGTAATTTTGGAATGATCATGCAATTGGCTTAATGAAACA
The DNA here is from genome assembly GCF_004799145.2 of Neltuma alba. NCBI lineage: Eukaryota > Viridiplantae > Streptophyta > Magnoliopsida > Fabales > Fabaceae > Neltuma > Neltuma alba. The sequence goes on from NW_021635146.1 coordinate 20,301, forward strand.
CACAATCAACTCAGTACCCAAACACAACTATGCAAGATAAGAGAGAATCATGAGAGTTACAATAAGCATATATGCAACTACATATATTTAAGCACAAAGTTCAACATCAATCAATCCAAATTACAAATGTAATCATTAACCAATAATTACAGTATCAGTCCCAAGTTCCTAACTAAGAAATTACAACTCCTAGACCTAGAAAGCCATAAATCATAGCTAAAAATTGCAAACTGAAACTAAACTCCCCTTTGAAGCTTAGGAACTCAAGCCACACCACCATTCTTCAAGAGTTGATAAACCCTAGCTCTCCATAGCTTCAAGAAAAGCTTCAATTGAAGTGAATCCGTCGGCCATGGTAGCTGGGAGTGGAAGGAATTGAGATGGAGTGAATGAAAGATGAAGGAAATGGATGGGGAAGAAGATGGAGGTGGAGAGGCAAGAGGATGGGAGAATAGAGGTGTTGTAGGAGATGATAGAATGGAGTGTTTTTTCGAAAATAGGGTTTCTAAGGGTTTTAGGAGTCCATCTGGGTTGGATCATATGATTAGAAGCTCCATTTTCGCGTTCTGATCCGGATCTGGCGTTGCTGATACGAAGAGTTCGCCGCGGCGAAGCATGCCCGAGAGGAGCTCCGCCTAATCTTGTGATTTCGCCGCGGCGAAGCTGTAAGTTGGCCACGGCGAACTCTACCCGAGAGACTACTGGTGAGATTTCAATTTGGCACCGCGGCGAACTCTATTAGTGCTGATACTCTGATCTTGTGTTGTGTCATCCTTTGGTCTTTGATCTTGGCTCCAATTCTCAATTGTCCTACAATAAAAAGCAACAATTTGAAGCATCAATTGTCCTAGAAAACAACTGAATACAATTAATAACCAATTATGACAATTTTAACCTAAAAAAGACACTAACTCAAAGCAAGGACTCTTAATCTAAATTAAGCACAATTATCATCAAAAGGAGCCAAAATCTATGATAAATACCCTTAAAATGATATGAAATAACATAGAATAATTGGGCTAAATCAGTTATGTTTGTACTGTTGATTCTGTGTTTCATTGGGCCTCTTGCATGATCATTCCAAATTTACACATTAGGGAAGCTAAACAAAGTTTTCATTAATGAGTTCATTAATGAAAGCTTTGGACTCATTGAGTTAATGAGGTTCTTATTAAGAAAACCTAATGGATTTTGAAACTCCCAGTATTTAAGTGAACTATGATTGCCATCAAAACCATTTTCAAGAGATTTCCTATCAATCATTTCCATTACATCATTATTATCTTAAAAACACCAAAAACATAGTATCTTAGGTTTGTTTTCATTGCATTCAATTTTGGCACATTTCATTTAATGTTAAAAACCCAAAAACCCCTTTTCATTACATTGCATGGCATTTAGTCTAACTTAGGTAATTAATTAAGGCTCCCAAGCGTGAAATGACCCGAGTTTGCATTATACTGTATAGCTTGGATTTATTTTTGAGTGAGAACCCCAAAGCGAATGATAAAAAGGCTCTCGTCAAACTGCTATACTATTCAAATAGATTCAAAACTTTTTAAAAACTGTTTTGTAAGTAAAAATGTTGAAAGTTGGCTTTAGCATAAATGTCTTGCACATGTAAATATCAATCAACTTTCAAAATTAACTAAAAAGGATTTAGTTATTGGTTTACCTAAAATTTAGTTTGAACACAATATTATTTATGATACTTGTTAGAAGGGTAAGCAAACGAAGTCGTCTTTTAAATCAAAGAAGACAGTCTCAACTGAGAGACCACTTCAAATGCTTCATATGGATTTGGTTGGTAGAGTTAAAAGTTTTGGTGGAAACTTATATACTCTTGTGATAGTTAATGACTATTCAAGATTTACTTGGATTCTGTTTCTTTCCTTAAAGGATGAGACTTTTAGTGCATTCATTGTTTTTGCTAGAAAGGTATAAAATGAGAAAGGTATATCTATTGCATCAATCAGGACTGATCACAGAGGAGAATTCGAAAATAATGAGTTTGCAGACTATTGTGATGAACATGAGATCAATCATAGCTTCTCAGCTCCAAGAATACCTTAGCAAAATGGAGTCATGGAAAGAAAGAACATAATGCTCACAGAGATGGCCAAAGCAATGCTAAATGAAAAAAGGTATATCTCAAGTATTTTGGGCAGAAGCCATAAGTACAACATGTTACATCTCCAACAGAGCATACATCAAAACATTACTCAGGAAGACTCCGTATGAATTGTACAAAGGAAGGAAGCCGAACCTAGCTCATCTGCTGGTCTTTGGAAGCAAATGCTACATCCACAACAACAACAAAGAAAATCTTGGTAAATTCGATCCTAAAGATAATGAAGTTTATTTCTAGGATATTCTAAATGCAGTAAAGCTTATAAAGTTTTTAACAAAAGAACTTTCACTATTGAAGAATCAATTTATGTCATCTTTACTGAAACTGAGTCAATTTCAAAACCTCTAGATGATGATGCTGTGATTGTTCAAGGTCTTGAAAAATTGAGTTTAAATAAGTCTTCCAACAAAATGCTGTCTGTAGAAAATGAAGAGAGTAAAGATACATCAAATGAAATATTTTCTTAAGGTAACCTAGATCAACCTAAGGCTTGGAGACATAACAAAAACCATCCTATAGACCAAGTCATTGGTGAAGTCAATGAAGGGGTCAAAACCTGGAGACAAGTGTTCAATAAACTGTGTTTCTTTGCATTTATCTCAAACATTGAACCAACCAATATTGACGAATCTCTCTCTGATAAATTCTGGATAGTAGCCTATAGGAAGAGTTGAACCAATTCGAGAGGAATCAAGTTTGGGACTTGGTATCCTAACCTAATGACTATCCAATCATAGGCACTAAATGGGTATTTAAGAATAAGCTTGGTAAATCTGCATAAATTGTTAGGACCAAGGCCAGACTAGTAGCAAAAGGCTATAATCAATAAGAAGGTATTGATTATGAGGAAACATGTATTTCAGTAGCTAGATTGGAAGCCATATGAGTACTCTTAGCCTTTGCCTATATAAAAGATTTCAAATTGTATCAAATGGATGTTAAAAGTGTCTTTTTGAATGGTTACATTGTGGAAGAAGTTTTTATTGAACAATCCCCTTTATTTGAAGATCCAAATCTTCCTGATCATGTTTATAAATTGAAAAAGGCGTTATATGGTCTGAAACAGGTACCTAGAGCTTGGTAAGAACGTCTTAGCAATTTCCTGATAGAAAAAGGTTTTGAAAGAGGCAAGGTCGACGCAATACTTTTCATAAACAGAAATAAAAAGGAACTCTTAATAATTTGAATCTATGTAGATGATATTATATTCAGTGCTACTAATGAGGATCTTTGCTAAGAATTTGCCAAGCTAATGCAGGGAGAATTCGAGATGTCAATGATGGGAGTATTGAATTTCTTTATGGGGTTACAAATCAAACAAAGAAAGAGTGACATATTCATATCACAAATGAAGTGCCTGAGAGAGCTTCTAAAGAAATATGGTCTGGATCAGGCAAAAGGTGCAAATACTCCAATGAGCTCAACAATTTCTCTGGATGTGAACAAGAAGGGCAAGGATGTGAACTTGACTAAGCATAAAGGAATGAAGATCACTGTTCTATCTCATAGTAAGTAGACTAGACATTCAATTCAGTGTAAGGATGTGTGCCAAATATCAGTCATCTCCCAAGGAATTACATGAAGAAGCCGTCAAGAGAATTCTTAGATATCTTACCGGAACACCTCATTTGGGGATATGGTATCCAAAGAACAGAGTAGAATACTTAATGGAATACTTAGATGTTGACCATGGAGGTTACAAGTGTCACACCTTACTATTATATTGACTTAGGTTCCTTCCTAAATCATTTTAGACCACATTGGATGGTCTTGGGCTCATTTTCCTATAAAAACGCTAATTTTCAGATTTTTACTGTTCATCGGGTAAAAATCCAGTTTTTCTGGCCCAACTTAAAAAATTCATAACTTATTCTAAAAAAATCCAATTGGGGTGATTCAAAATTCTACTTAAAAATCTTTAAGTCCTATCTCAAGGAAAAATAATCTCATTGTCCAATTCCTTATGAGAAAGCGTCATATTTTTGAGAAAAGCAACACTGTCCAATTGCCAAAAACTCTGATTCCCAGATTCTGACCATTAACTTTGAAAAATCATTATAAATCGTATACTAGGTCATTTTTAACGTATTAGCTATCAAATTGAAGCTCAGGACGTTATATTTCATCATACCAAATTTCAGGATTAAAAGCGTTTGGGAGCATAATCAAAAAGTCATGTGAACCAGTCAGGGTCAGTCTGCTTCCAGTGCTGTTAGTTTAGTATTTACATAACCAAAATGAGCTCACGAATTTTGTGGCTAAACCCCACAAATTAGCCTTCAATCTGCAGCTTTTCCTTGGAGGATTCAGGCCCTAAAATGTTACATTATTTTTGGGGGATGAGATTTTTGAAAATTCTAGTAGCAAATTAACCAACTATAGCACCAAGCAAGCATCATTATTATACATGATCATATTAGCTACTATTGGTGAACTAACATGCTTATCATTTGGCAAACTCAAACATGCAAAGGCCAAATCAAGATACTACAAAGAGCAGCCACATAACAATCAAGAAAGCTCACCATAATAATAGTAATTAACCATACAATAATCAACAATGCTAGTTAGTAGTAGTAGCTAGGTTTAACTTACTACCTTGCTCCAAAAGTCTTAGCTTTTCTTCCTTCTCCTCTTTCCCTTGACAAATATCAAACCCTAACCATGTGATCCAACAAAAAGGGCAGCCATAATCATTATTCAACCATGACAAAGCAAGAACACAAAACAAAACAACTCTTGGACCATAAAGCTTCCTCCTTTGTTCACTACTTTTAGACTTAGTTCTCTTTAACCCTAAAAATTACACCTTGACCAAACTCTACATGGTCTTTCATGTAGATTCCAAAAATGGGCTTAGATTTATGAAAATAAAAATGCTTCTTCCAGCAACAAACTGACTGAACCAAAGAGGGTTTTGACTCAAAATTTTCAGCTTTGTTTTTTAAGCTTCCAACACTTGTTCCTCTTAGTCTACCCTATACCATTCTTCATTTTAAGCATCATAAAAGCATTAAAACAATGAAAAACTCATCCTAGGGTCTAGTTCACCTCTTGGCCAAAAAGAACTCTCACCACAACAACCATGAAAAATGCTTTAAAACCACTTAAACTCACTTGCAACACTAGAACCTAGCTTGTATAGTTGTGTCTTAGCAAGGGTAAAAACCAAAACTCTTTTCCCCTTTTTTAACAACCAGTTTGGCCAGTCACAAGAGAGGGAAGAGACAGATTTTAAACCATAAAAATGAAAGAAACAAAGTAAGAACACCTCTAGTACCAAGATCTACCTTGAAAGCGTGCTTGAATGATCAAAGATGCCTCCTTTCCTTCTTGTTTTCTCTCAAGCTCTCTCTTTTCCCTTTGGTTCTCTCTTGGCTGAAATGTGGGTTTGAAAATAGGGAGGGAAGAGCTGATTAATGGCTCAAAATATCTCAACCACCCTCTTTAATGATAATCCAAGTGTCATTACCCTACTAAGTCTTGGTTTCTCTTTCATAATTAACATAATTCCAAATGAAATTATTTACTAAAGTCAAAATCCTCTCCATTTATGGAATGACACTTGGCTAATTCAAATCTTCTCTTTCAAGAGCTTGACACATGGCTCAATAGGATCCCTTGGATTTGCAAGACACCAATCTTGCTTTATCAGTATACTTTAGGCTCTGAGTTTAACTTCTTTTCTATAATTACAGTAACTTAGTCTCTGTAATTATTTTCTATCAGATCCTTAATTTATTCTTCTTATTATTATCTTCCCAAATTGCCCTCTTTGTCTCAAAATTAATTTCCTAATAATTAATTAAAAAGGAAAATTAATTCCCTTCTCCTTAGGGATTTTTTCACTTTTCCAAATTATTTGGAAAAACCTTGGATACTTGAGGGTCTCCATTTAATTCCATAATTCCTTATAATTCCTTGGGTCTTATAGGAATTTTCTTGGAATTTTATTCCCCTTAAAAATATTTATTTGGAATTTTCTAAATAAAATTCCTTAATTAGCCTAAATCACCCTTAAATTCTCTCATAATTTCTCTAAGGGTAATTTGGTCATAAAACCAACTTTATAATTTCATATAACTCTCAAAAGATATTATCCTCATTTTTCCTTAATTTTCCAAGGCTTGAAAATATTTTTCCTTATTTACATTTGACCAATTTTCCTTAATTAGTCAATTTTCTATAATTGGCTTGGAAAATTACTGTAATTATTTTCCACCAAAATCCTTTGACTTTTCCTTATCATTTTTAATCCTCAATAATTTGAGAATATTTCTTATCTCTAATTACCATAATGCTGGATGTGACAACAAGATTGATAGAAAAAGTATGAGTAGACAATGTCAATTCCTTGGAGGTTGTCTGGTTTCATAATCAAGCAAGAAGCAAAACACCATGGCCATATCTTACAGAATCAGAGTATGTTGCTATCGCAAGCTGCTGTGCTCAGATACTATGGTTAAAATAGCAATTGCAAGATTCAAGAATCAAGTTGAAGGAAATCCCAATTCTTTGTGATAATACGAGTACAATCCAGTTGTCAAAGAATCCAGTTCATCATTCCTGAACCAAGAACATTGATGTTCGATATCGCTTCATTTGGGATCACGTTCAAAAGAAAGATGTGAAAGTGGAATTAATTCCTACTGAATATCAAGTTGCAGATATCTTCACAAAACCCCTTGATCAACAGAAATTCAACTACTTTAGACGAGAATTAGGAATAGTAAATCCCAATGAGTTGTAAGAAGTTCTACATTATCTCCTTATTTTGAGTATTTAAATTTAATGTTTTGATGATTAGAAAGCTAACATAAGCATCAGAGTGGATAGAAATTTGTTTTGCAGAATAATCTGTTTTGACTTTTAAAAACAGAGGTAAACAGAGGAGAAGATATTCGAAGAAGACATCAATAATTATAGTTCAAAAATTGCTCTATGTTACACCTTACTACTAGGGTGACTTAGAGTTCAATTAGAACCATAAGACCATATTGAATGGTTTTAGGCTCAAAAATCCATGAAAAACATTGATTTTCGGATTTTTACTGTTTATCGAATAAAAATCCAGTTTTCTAGTCCAACTTCAAAAATTCATAACTTAATATAGAAAAATAGAAATGGAGTGGATCAAAATTTTACACAAAGCTATTTGAATGTTCTTTTAAGGAAAAATAATCTTGTAAACCAAATCCATTTACCTGTATCAGGTTTTTGTGAAAGTTGTAACATCCAGACTTTTGGGCCTAGAAGCATCAAAAGTAGTTTGAATTGGATAGGCCACCAGACCCCTTTTGAGCAGAAGTCTCAAAGATGAGAAGGGAAGTCAAAGCAGTTTTAGGGACTAAACTGCAAAATAAAAATTTTTCAGGGGCTTCAGTATAATTAAGGTTAGAGGCTCCAGTAAAGTCTCGAAGGCCCAAAAAGAGAAAAGAGACTAGATACAGGCCAAAGGTTAAGCTAGAAGCCTCAAAGAGAGGATTATATGAAGCTAAGTCCAAGAAGGGAGTAAACTGTAAATTCATAAAGTTATGATTAACAGGGGTAAAAATGGAAGAGCACGCAGAGAATTCTAAGAAAATTCTAGAAAATGGAAAATAATATTCTAAGGCTCTTCTATGAAGAGAAAAGATGAAAATGCCCCTGAGGCAGTTTCAACGGAATTTATGAGGTTATTACCGGTAAAAAGTATACCATGTGAGGTAATTATTTAAAATAGCAAGAGACCTCAACAATGTATACAAAAATGAGGTTAAATAGTTGAAATGTTGTACTAATTTATAAAATTAGTCTCGCAACCAATAGGCCAGTGGAGTGGCTTTAATAAATTAAAGAGCCGGTTTTGCTGATAAAAGGGCATTTTGGTAAATGAATTTTTATGCAAGGTTTAAAGGAAGTGTTATGGCCTAAGAAAATTCATAGATATTCTCTAGAATTAAAGGGAATTTATAAAGCAGATAGAACAATTTTTTGAGCTCCGAAAGGCCATAAAGAAAGCTGGAGAAACGTGAGCCAAGTAAATTCGGAGGAAGCTTATGAAACAAGTTTGATCCAACGGCTAGGATCTAATCTCCCATCTCCTCCACCACTTTTATGACACTTGGCATCTTCTAGAAGGTTGAGGTAAGCATGATGTAATAAGATGATGCAATGATGATGCAAAAGTCCACTTGAACTTCCAAATTTGCCCTTACCCTTTCTATTAGCCACCAAGGGCATTTTAGTCCATTCAAGCCAACTTTTTTGGCTATAAATAGAGCCTCTTTCCCTTCATATTTTCAGCCAACATGAGTTTAAGAGGGGAAATTCTGCCAAAATTTAGAAAGAAAAACGTAGGGGTGAAGGCCAAGAAGAAGGAACAAAGTTCAAGCTTCAAGATCAAGGTATGTGGTGGCTATAGTATCTGATTTGATACCTATTTTGAATTAGTTACTGTGCGTATCTGATTCTGAAATTTTGCATTCTTAAAGTACACTCTGTGAGCATTAAATCCATAGGTAGAACACTTCATTTGGATATGTGTACGATTTATGGTGATTTTTCAAAGTTAGGGTTTGAAATCTGGAAACAGTGTTAAGCTTTTGGAAGGGTGTCGAGTTCCGTACAATTATGGTACTGTTCAGCGTAGAATTAGTTCCTGAAACTATTTTTCCTTTAAATTTAACTTAATAATCTTTCAGTGAGACTTGGAATCACTCAATTTGGATTTTTCTAGATTTAATTATGAATTTTGAAAGTTGATCAAAATTCTGGAGATTCTGCGTGAACAGTACCCGCGAACCAAAATTTTCAGATTTGATATTCTTGAATCTAAAGCCATCTAAAGTGGTCCTAATTGATAGGAAATAGATCATAAGGATGTAAAATGATAAGATTTATATTAGAAAAGTAGAAATAAAACCCTAAGACTAAGAGAAAGGGTTGAGGTTCAAGAAAGCTAGTCTTGAACTTTATGTAATCTCTTGGTCCTAATGGGTTGTGTGACCAATGTGATTATGTTTAGGATCTTGGAACATCTAAGAGGATGTTTGATAATGTTGGGCGAAAGCTACCATGGTTGGAAAGTCATGGGAGTCAAAGGAAAAGTGAAAGGAAAGCTTGAGGTGCAAGGTAGTGAACTTACCTATTGTCATTGCTTGATGTTGTATGCTTGTCTGTTGCCGTGTACATGTTATTGAATGTTATTGTGACATGTTTTAGCTGCTATAATTGCTATTCATGATGAGTAGATTATGTCTCCATGGCCATGCATCAAGAAGTTAGCTTTGAGCATGCTAGTATGTCACTAATTAACAAGAGAATAAACAAGTTGCGTGTAGTGCATGAGCATCCATTTAGCATGATTAATATGGTATTGTTTGCTACTGAGATTCCCTGAATCTCACCCCCTCCCTAACCAACCATTTAGGTCAATCAATGATGGCACTAATGGCATGAGAAGCAAGGAGAAGAAGTGGAGAATTATTAATGCAAATGATTGATATGAATATTCAATGTATAATTCTCCTATGTTGTAAATTATGTTATGAATGCCATTACTTCAATGTATATGCTTAGGATGTTTATGGCATGAATGAAAGTATATGAGTATGAATGAGAAAGATTAAGCCCATGCTATGTATGTCAAAGAAATAAAAAGAATTAAAGTAAGGAGATATTAAGGGATACAACGTAGGTCCTGAAGCAGTTAATTTCAAGCTTCAGTTCGACCTACCATATGAATGAGTTAAGCTACAAAATTTGGTAAACTTATAATGCATATCCCAAGCTTTAAAATGAGTGGTAAATCACATCATTTGGATGTGTATACAATGAGATATGAATTTTTGAAGTTAAGGCGCAGAATCTGGAAAGTCCAGATTTTACCAAATGAATAGTAATCTTAATCTAATAAACTGTACGAATTGGGCAAGAATAAGTCCAATTGAGTATTTTTTCCTTAAAGAGCATTGAAAGATCTTTCCGTAGAATTTTGGAACACCTCCATACGATTTTTCTAGAATTAGTTATGATTTTCCAAAGTTAGACCTGTAATCTGAAAACTGGACAGTGATCAGTAATATTTCGAAAATTAACGTCCAAATTGAAATTTTTAAGTTTAAGACCATTCAAAGTGGTCTGGAATGGGTCTAAATGAATGCTAAGGTACTATATAAGTAAGGTGTGACAAAAGTCACCTCTGTCTTTTTGGTAAAATTTTTTTTTTCCAGATTCTGGATCTTAATTTTGAAAAATCATTAAAAATCGTATAGTTAGCCATTTTTAACGTGCTGCCTATTGATTTTGAATCTCGTGATGTGAAACTTAAGCATATCAAATTTCAAGATGAAATTCATTCGGGAACTTAATAAAAACGTGGCTGTAATTTGGTGTCCTACTTAGAGATTACAGCACCAACCATACATACTTATACATAACCAAATATAAATGTTTCCTCATGGTTCATTGTCACAGCTTACTATTGTATCCATTTAGGTTTCATTTAAAACCACTTTAAACCACATTGGATGGTCTTGGGCTCACTTTTTACCTTAAAAACGCTAAATTTCTGATTTTTACTATTCATCGGGTAAAAATCCAGTTTTCCTGGCCCAACTTCGAAAATTCATAACTTATTCCAAAAAACTCCAAATGGGGTGGTTCAAAATTATACTTAAATATATTTAAGTCCTCTTTCAAGGAAAAATAATCTCATGATCCAATTCCTTATGAATAAGCGTTAGGGTTTTGTGAAATACAACACTGTCCATTTGCCAAAACCCTTTTCCCATATTTTGACCTTTAACTTTGAAAAATCATTAAAATTCGTATACTTGGCCCTTTTTAACGTATTAGCTATCAAATTGAAGCTCAGGATGTTATCTATAATCATGAAAAATTTCGTGATTAAATGTATTTGGGAGAATAATCAAAAAGTTACGTGAACATGGCAGTGTCAGTGTGCTTACAGCACTGTTAGCCTAATATATACATAACCAAAAAGGGTCCACGAATTTTATGGCAAAACACCATACTTTAGCCTCCAATCTCCAGCTTTCTCATAGTAGTTTCAGGCCCTAAAATGTTAGATTATATTTGGGGGATGAGATTTTAAGAAATCCCAGTAGCAAGATCAATCAACCAAACATTAACATGCATCATTAAAAAGCATTTCAACATTAGCTATCATAGGAGAACTAATCTTTTATAAATAGGCAACCTCAACATGCAAGGCCATGACAACAAATGCAAGGAGCAACCATATCACAACATCATAGTTCAACCATATAATAGCAAGCATACATGCCATAAATAACAATGCAAAGTTAACATTAATGGCTAATTAGATCCCACTACCTTAGTCCAATGCTTTTTGTTTTTCTTATTGTTCCTTCTTGCTTCCACAAGTGCCAAACCCTAATATGGCAATCCATGAAAAGGGTAGCAAGAATCATCAACCATTCCTCATAAAATCAATAGCATAACTCAAGTAACTCCTAAGCCCCTTAAAGCCTTCATCTTTGTTCTTGAATTTTTAGAGTTGGTTTCCATAAACCCTAAAAATTCCCTCTTGACTAAACCCCACATGATTTTTCATGTAGATTCCAAATATCTACTTGGATTTAACAAAATAAATTTTTCTCTTCCAGTTTCAGCTTGACCGAACCCTTAGGGTTTAAAACTCAAAAATTGCAACTTTGATTCTATGGCTTCCAACACTTGTTCTTTAGGTTTACCTACACTATTCTTCATTTTGAACACAATGGAAGCCTCAAAACTTTGAAAAACATATCCTAGGATTCAGATCTTACTTTGGCTAAAAATAACACTTAAGGAAATAACCATGAAAAATGCTTCAAAACCAACTATAATCACTTGCAAACACTAGGATCTAACTTGTATTGTTGTGTCTTAGCAAGTGTGATGAACAAAACTCCATTCCCCTTTTATTATTCAGTTCGGCCAACCATTAAAGAGAGAGGGGACAGATTTTTCAACCATAAAAGAGAAGGAAAACAAGGCAAGAACACATCTAGAACTAAGAACTCACCTTGAATCCTTGATTGAATGACCAAAGTTGATGCCTTTCTCTTGGTTTTCCTTTGAAGCTCTTCCTTTTTCCTCTCTAACTCTCCTTGCACGAAATATGGATCAGATTTAGGGGAGGAGAAGCTCATTCAATGCACACAAAATATCCCACCAACCATCATTAATGTTGTGCCAAGTGTCAAGAGCCTACTTAGTCTTAATCTTCTCTCTTAATTAACTTAATTCATAATGTAATTAAATTTCAAAGTCAAGATCCTCTCCATTGATAGCTTGACACTTGGAAAGCTTTAATTTCCATCCATTAGAGGCTTGACACATGGCTAACTGTGAACCACTTGAATTGCAAGACTCTAGTCTTACTTTATCAGTGCACTTTTACTCCGGGTTTAACTTCTTTTCTATAATTACAGTACTCTGGTCCCTGTAATTATTTTCTGTCAAATTCATAAATTATTCTCCTTATTTTTATCTTCCCAAATTTTCCTCTTCGTCTCAAATTAAATTTTCCAATAATTAAATAAAATGGAAAACTAATTTCTTTCTCTTTAGTGATTTTTCCACTTTTCTGAGGAATTGGGAAAAATCTTAAATACTTGAGGGCCTTCTTTTAATTGCATAATCTCTTATAATTCTTTGGGATATCATAGGAATTTTCTTGGAATTTTGCTCCCCTTAAATATATTTATTTGGAATTTTCCAAATAAAGACCTTAAATTGGCTTAAATTGCCTTTAAATTCCTTTCTAATCTCTCTAGGGGTAGTTTGGTCATAAAAATAATTTTATAATCCCATATAATTCTCAAGGAACCTTGTTCTTATTTTTCCTTAATTTTCTGAGACTTGGAAATATTTTTTCCATAATTATCCTTGACCAATTTTCCTTAATTAGTCAACTTTTCATAATTGACTTGGAAAACTATAATAATTATTTTCCATCAAAATTCTTCTATTTCTTCTCGTCATTTTTGGCCTTTAAATATTTAGGAATATCATTATCCCTAGTTGCCATGTTACTGGATGTGACATTCATCACTATATTTATCCTTGGATTTGCAGCCTCCCTTTTGATGATTCAGTCCCTAAAATGTTAGATTACATATGGGGGATGAGATTTCAATAAAATCCCAGTAGCAAGATCAATCAACCAAAACATTAACATGTATTAATTACAAGCATTCCAACCTTTTGCTATTAATAGGGAACTACTTTACCTCATACATATATCACTCTAACATGTAATAGCCATGGAACATAAAGCAGGGAGTATAGCTACATAATCATCATCATCATCATCATTTGGCTCAACCACATAATAACACATGAAATTGCATAGCAATCAATGCAACGCTCAATATTAAGGTTAATTAAATCTAACTACCTTAATCTAAATGCTCTTGATTGTTGACCTTCTTCCTCTTCTCCACAATTAACAAACCTTAATCATGATATATCACAAAAAAGGCAGCAAGGTCACCAACCATTCCATATAAAATTAACAACATAATTCAAGTAACTCCTAAACCCCTTAAAGCTTCCATCTTTGTTCTTAGAATTTTTAGAATTTATTCCCTTAACCCTAAAAATTCCCTCTTGGCTCATTCCTACATGATTTTTCATGTAGATTCTAAATATCTACTTGGATTTAATGAAAGAAAATTCCTTCTTCTAGTTTCAACTTAGCCGAACCAAAAGGGTTTATTATCCAAAAATTACAACTTTGATTCTATGGCTTCTAACACTTGTTCTTTTGGTTTATCCTGCACCATTTTTCATTTTGGATACAATAAAAGCCTCAAAACTTTGAAAAACATATCCTAGGGTCCAGTTCTTGCCTTGGCCAAATTGGTCCTCATGAAAAACAACAAGGAAATCACTTCAAAAACAACCTACAATCATTTGAAACCACTCAATAAACATTTCGGCCAGCTCAAGAAAAAGGGGATAACCAAAAATTTTAACCATACCACTCAAGCAAAGAAGGCAAGGAACAACTTAGAACCAAAAACTAACCTTAGAGCTTGGTTGGATGATCAAAGTTAGTGCCTTTTCTCTTGATTTCCCTTCAAGCTCACTCTTTTCACTCTTGCTCTCTCCTTAGCTGAAACTCAAGCCTGACTTAGGGGGAGGAAGAGCTTAATTAAGTGCACAAAATATCCTAAAAACCATTATTTAATAAGTTGCCAAGTGTCACCTTCCTACTTAGTCTTAAAACTTCTCTCTTAATTAAGTAAATCATAATGTAATTAAATTCCAAAGTCAAGATCCTCTCCACTTAATGCTTGACACTTGGAAAGCTTAGGTACTCTGTAATAGGGGCTTGACAAGTGGCAACTTGTGGGCTAAGTAAAGTGTAAGACTCTAGTCTTCACTTTATCAGTGCACTTTTACTCCGAGTTTAATTTCTTTTCTATAATTACAGTACTCTGGCCTCTGTAATTAATTTTTATCAGATCCATAAATTATTCTCCTCATTTTTCTCTTCCTAAAATGCCCTCTTGTGCTCAAACTCAATTTTCCATTAATTAAATAAAAAGGAAAACTATTTTCCTTCTCATTATTGATTTTTCCATTTTTCCAAATAATTAGGAAAAATATTGGATATTTAAGGGTCTCTTTTTAATCCCATAATTTCTTATAATTCCTTGGGACATCATAGAAATTTTTTTGGGATTTTATTCTCCTTGCAAATATTTATTTGAAATTTTCCAAATAAAAGGCCATAAATTAGCCTAAATCAACCTTAAATTCCTTTGTAATTTCTCTAAGGGTAATTTGGTCATGAAACCAATTTTATAATCCCATATAATTCTCAAAGGATATTATCCTTATTTTTATTAATTTTTTTCAAGACATGGAAATATTTTTCCGTAGTTATCTTTGACCAGTTTTCCCTAATTAGCCAAATTTTCATAATTGTCCTGGAAAATCATAGTAATCATTTCCACCAAAATTCTTCTATTTCTCCTTGTTATTTTTGACCCTTAATTATTTAGGAATATTCCTTATTCCTAATTACCCTATTGACGGATGTGACACTCTATTTATCGATCACCTTATTGATAATAGCATATATGGATTACATTATCGATCATTGAAGCATGTTGAGAATTAGCACTCTGGAAAATATGGATAACGTGTTAAAAAATCTAGATTACCAAACACATTATCAATCAAATGAAAAAGAACCTGTGGACGAGGAGGAAACAAGTTTAAAAGGTAATATTGATCGATCATCTAATCGAACACCTCATTTATCAATAAGGTTATCGATCAACACAGGTAGGTATGGCTTCTAACTGCAATTTATCCATAACTTGATTGATAAACTACTTATTCGATAATGTGTTCCATAATTGTTCATTATGTTATGTTCTTCACAATTATCAACGAGCTTAGCAATCATCTATGTAATCGATAATCTAATTGATAATTCTTAGTGTTTTAAGTGTAAAAGTTTTAAATTCCCTCATCAGTTACAGAACCCTAACTTGATAATCGCTACCCCTGTTTTCTAACAACAGTCAAAATCTCTCCTATTCCTTCAAATTTCTCACTAAACGTCATTCAAAAATACTCCCTAAGCTTATTCGATTACTCCAAACTCATCTTCTTTCAAGAATCACCAAACCTTTCTCTCAAAAATCAAAGTGTGTGCAGAAATGGCTCAAGTGAAGCAACCCGGTTCAAGTCAGGAAGAGAGCTCTGAAAAGCATGCTCCAACTAAAGAAACAATACCCTTAAGTGCCAAAACAAAGTATAGACCCAAGGTTCGACAAGAGAAAACTCCTAGCACCACTACGTTGAAAATATGAGAGAGTCAATCATAAGGCTCTTCTCAACAAACACTGAGCAAGAGAAAGACTTGGTTAGAATCAAAATTGCCTGTGGTTTCTGAAGAATCAAAAACTGAATCTGATAAAGAGATTTTAGTTCAGAAAGCTGTGGATGCTGCTATTAGTCTAACAGTCCCTAAAAAGTCAAGAAGAAAGAAACAGAGGGCCAGTGAAGGGGTATCTCATCAAGCCCTATTTCAAGGTAATCCCTCCTAAACATCTGAAGAATTTCCAGTGGGCAAGTTAGATGAGGAAGTAAATACCGGAAAATATAAAAATGATTTGGCCACAAGGAAATTTTGTCCTGTAGTAGTTGTGGACTTAGAGATGTTAAAGAAAAATGAGAAAATAAGATTAGATTTGTCTAAGCCCATAGAATACTATAGGAACTGGTTAAGCATAAGAGAGGATTACTATCCAGAGGTGGTGAGGAGGTTTTACTACAATATAGAAGTGAATGATGCCTATGATGAAGAAGAAAACTTGACAGAAAGCTTCATCACCATTAGACTCAGAGGCTGAACAATCACACTGGACCCTGTAAAGATTAATGAGCTATTGGGTACTCAAGAACATGTAAGAGGGCTTGAAATGAATGCTATGAAGGCATATAAGATATTGATGCAGAGTGATGCTTTTCCTAGAGAGCTCAGTTTCCCACCTAGCCAAATGTGTGGTTATTTTAGAATAATCCACTTTATTTACTCGAGAAGCATGGTCACCAAGTCTGGGAGCTTCTCACATTTGACCTAAGAGGACTATATACTGCTGGCATGGATCATAAGTGGAGAAAAGATCAACATTGGGGCCCTAACCTATAATGAAATGAAGAACTTCACATTGTTTAAGTCTAAGGCAACCCCTATTCCTTACCCTTAATTGGTTTCCTATTTTCTCTAAGTATATAACATTGCCCATTTGGAACCTAGAGACACAAAGGAGAAAATCCCCATTTTTGGAACGTCTCAACTCAACAAGATGAGGATTCCACTGCCTTTCCAACCAGCACAAAAAAAGGCAGAAAAATGGAAAGGGAAACAGCCAACCAGTAGTGCCTTAAAGGGATAAGATGCGGGTCAGTCTTTTACAGATCCAACCCAAGCCTCTACACCCTCATTCTATAGAGCTTCTATCTGAGGACTGTACACAATTCTAGATCTTCACAGACAAGCCATAGCAGTTCTGGAAAAGGAGGTTACCTCAAGATTTAATGCCATTAACAAAGAGCTTCAGGAAGTTAAGACATAAGTTCTCTCACTCTTAAAGTTGGCACTTCCTTCTCCTATGAAGACCTCTTCACTCATCCATCTGCACTACCCTGAATTGAACCTAAACCTTCTTCAGTTACTTCTCTAAGTCCTCTCACCACTGTACCTACCTCTCCTTCTTCATCCTCAACCATTGTTCCTATCCCAACATCTCTTGCCATCATTCCTGTCTCTCATCCTTAACCTCTCCCACCTCTCTCTCAAGCTCTCTCTCTCTAATTTCTTAGCTACCTCCTCTTCCCATTCCTTCTACCCTATCTGATGCTGACAAAAAGGGAGAGAAGGATGCAGATCTTGTCACATCCAGTAATATGGCATTTAGAAATAGGGATATTCCTAAATAATTAAGGGTAAAAAATGACAAAGGGAAATAGAAAATTTTGGTGGAAAATAATTATTATAATTTTCCAAGCCAATTATGAAAAGTTTGACTAATTAAGGAAAATTGGTCAAGAATGATTATGGAAAAATATTTCCAAGCCTAAAAAAATTAAGAAAAAATAAGGACAATGTTCCTTGAGAATTATATGGGATTATAAAATTGGTTTTATGACCAAATTGCCCTTAGAGAAATTACAAAGGAATTTAAGGGCGATTTAAGCTAGTTTAAGGTCTTTTATTTGGAAAATTCTGAATAAATATTTTTAAGAAGGATCAAATCCCAAGAAAATTCCTATGACATCTCAAGGAATTATAAGAGATTATGGAATTAAAAGAATACCCTCAAGTATCCAAGATTTTTCCCAATTCCTCTGAAAAGTGGAAAAATCACTAAATAGAAGGAAATTAGTTTTCCTTTTATTTAATTATTGGGAAATTAAATTTGAGAGAAAGAGGGCAATTTGGAAAGATAAAAATGAGGAGAATAATTTATGGATCTGACAGAAAATAATTACAGAGGCCAGAGCACTGTAATTATAGAAAAGAAGTTAAACCCGGAGTAAAAGTGCACTGATAAAGTGAAGACTACAGTCTTACACTTTACTTGGCCCACAAGTTGCCACTTGTCAAGCCTTTAATGGATGGTAATTAAAGTTTTCCAAGTGTCAAGCCACCATTGGAGAGGATCTTGACTTTGGAATTTCATTACATTATGATTTAAGTTAATTAAGAGAGAGGATTAAGATTAAGTAGGCATATGACACTTGGCAAATCATTAATGATGGTTGATGGGATATTTTGTGAACATTAATGAGCTCCTCCTCCCCCTAAATCAGATCATGTTTCGGCCAAGTGAGAAAGGTGAGGGAAAAGAGAGAGCTTGATGGAGAAATCATGAGAAAGGGAGCAACCTTGATCATCTATATAAGTGAGATTTAAGGTTAGTTGTTGGTTTCAAGTTGTTCCTTGTCTTGTTTTTATGCTTTGAATTATTGAAATTTCTGGTTTTCCCTCTTCATTTGGAGCTGGCCAAAATGCTTATGGTGTAGGGGAGGAAGTTTTATTGTTCAACCTTGCTAGAACACTTCAAAACATGATAGATCCTAGTGGTTACAAGAGTTTGTAGGTTGATTTTGAAGTGTTTTCTTTGTTATGTTGTATGAGAACCATTTTAGCCAAAGCAACATCTAGACCCTAGGATGTGTTTTTCAAAGTTTTGAGGCTTCCTTTGTGTTCAAAATAAAAAATGGTGTAGGGTAAACCTAAAGAACAAGTGTTGGAAGCCATAGAATTAAAGTTGCAAATTTTGGATTTTAAACCCTAATGGTTCAGCCAAGCTGAAACTGGAAGAGGAAGTTTTATTTTCTTAAATCCAAGTAGATATTTGGAATCTACATGAAAAATCATGTAGGAATAAGTCAAGAGGGAGCTTTTAGGGTTTAAGGAAACAAACTCTAAAAATTAAAGAACAAAGGTGGATGCTTTAAGGGACAAAGATTGTCGTTGAGTTATGTTATTGATTTTTGTGAGGAATAGTTGATGATTCTTGTTGCCTTTTGTGGATTTCCATGTTAGGGTTTGGCATTTGTAGAAGCAAGAGGAAAAACAAGAAAATCAAAGAGCAATGGATTAAGGTAGTAAGATTTAATTAACCTTAATGTTGAGTGTTGCATTGATTGCTATGCAATTTCATGTGCTATTATGTGGTTAAACTAAATGATGATGATGATGATGATTGTGTAGCTATACTCCTTGCTTTATGTGCCTTGGCTATTGCATGTTAGAGTGCTACATACATGAGGTAAAGTAGTTCCCTATTGATAGCAAAAGGTTGGAATGCTTGTAATTGATGCATATTAATGTTTTGGTTGATTGATCTTGCTACTTGGATTTCTTAAAATCTCATCCCCTAAATACAATCTAACATTTTAGGGCTTGAAACTCCCAAGAGCAAGCTACAGATTGGAGGCTAAATTATGGTGTCACACCATAAAAATTCGTGGACTTTTGGTTATGTAAATATTCGGCTAGACAGTGATGTAATCCCTAAGCAGGACGTCAGTTTAGAGCAACGTTTTATTTAAATTACCGAAAGAATTTCTACACGAAATTTAGTATGCTTAAATTTGACATCATGAGCTTCAAATTGATAGGATAGCACGTTAAAAATAGCCAACTACATGATTTTTACTGATTTTTCAAAGTTAAGGTTCAGAATCTGGAAAAAGGATTTTTACCAAATGGAAAGAGGTGAATTTCATGAAAACCTGATGCCTTTTCAAATGGAATTGGTTCCTAATATTATTTTTTCTTGAAAGAGCATTCAAAGATCTTTTTATAGAATTTTGAACCACTCTATTTTGATTTTTTTAGATTAAGTTATGAATTTTTGAAGTTGGGCCAGAAAAATAGATTTTTACTCGATAAACAGTAAAAATCTGAAAATAAGCATTTTTCATGGATTTTTGAGCCCAAGACCATCCAATGTGGTCTTAAATGACTTTAATTAAATCCTAAGTGGATCTGATAGTAAGGTGTCATATTTTTGGTATCAAAGCGGAGGTTCTGGCATAGGATAGAACGCTCTGCTTAGGTAATATGTCAGTTGAAAGGAAAAGTAACATATTGTTGAAGAAGAATACTATTGTCTAATTATTGGATGGTTCGACTATTATAATGTAGGACAAAGTAGCATGGCTTGTTGTGGCTGCAATAGTGACTCAGAGGGTTCAGTTAACCAAAGGAGATCAGGAGAACCTTTCCCTCAATGGTTCGATAAGGATGAGGACTATAGCCTTGTAGCAGATTTCTACTATGATACTTTATGGGAGAGTAACCCTCCGCCTGACATAGCCACACTTGCTTCCAATGATCCTCAGAGGATCGAGGTCATTAAAATATCTGATGATGATGGAGCTGGACCTAGTGAAGTCAAACTACTTCCAATTATGAAAGAATTTTACACCATAGAGGACCTAGCCAGGGATTTTAGAGAGAGGGGCTGGTACATTAAGCCCAATGAGAATCAGAATGCCCATGTGTACCTAAGATATCTGGAGGATATCCAGAGACTCTACCATTATGTGACTAGGGAAGATGCTACCCTAGAGATGATGGACTAGATATTAGCATTGCTAAGAGTACTCCCTCAGACCCAGCTTTGGAAAAATGGTGTGAGAGACATTTGTAGTCGCATGGATAGTACCAGCTTCAACGATCTCATTGATGCCTTCAAGATCTTTGTAAGGAATACATTTCCTTGAGTTAGATGCCAAAGACTAGACCCTAATGACGACAGATATGCTCCCGTTCATATGCTGATAGTAGAATGAGTTCTATCGTTCAGATTGGACATTGGGATCCGATGTTGAGTTAATAGACCTAGAGCCTTAAGAGTTTCACTATTTCTCATTTTGGGTAGTCAATTGGACTTTTGTAGCACTGACGTAGGACTTGTATTGTTACAGTTAACCATAGTAGGTTAGTCTGGTATGCTTGATTGCTATGTATGTTCCTAAAGTGGCTATGTATGTTAAACTATATTACTGTGATCGATGACTGATGCTTGAATGATGTATTATGAATGCATATGTTGTTAAATGGAATCCAAGCATGTTGTTTATTTTCTTGTTCCTCGAATATGCTATCCATTTAGTTAGCATATTGGTTAGAACCGATAAAATGCTTTGCTAGAGAGACCCTCAAGAAACGACATAAAAGTCCCTCCCGATCTGCTACGATTAATTCTGGATTGCTTAGAGCTGCAATAAAAGGCTATTGAAGGGTTGAGGGCGGCACAAGCTAGCCAAGAACAAGAAAGAGATGTTGTAATAGTAGCAGCAGTCGCAGTCGCAGTGGCTAACCTCGACAAGAGGCAGCCAGAGGAAGAAACCTTAGTAACACAAGCAACAAAACAATTGCCTAGATCGGCAATGCCAGCAGTAGACCCTGACAGCATCTAGCAGTGGATGACTTGCTTTTGTAAGCACAATCCACCATCCTTCGATGGAGTGATGGACATCCAAGCAGCAGAGGACTGGATCATGATTTTCAAAGTTCTGGACTGTTCGACTAAGAGAAAAGCCCAAATGGCTATTTACCAGCTAGGAAAGAATGCTGACCATTAGTGGAAGAATGCCAAGATTCTTCTGGATGTTTGAAACACGAGAGTGACATAGGAAGTGTTCCTGGAGCAATTCCATGAGAAATATTTTCTGAGGCCAGTCAGGGACAAAAAGGAAGCAGAATTCCTAACCCTGAAGCAGAAGGATAACGAGTCATTTGATGAGTATTTAGTTAAGTTTATCTGTCTCTCCACTACTTCAGTTACCTACGTTACCGAGATGATGAAAGGTAGATGACCAAAAGATAGTCAAAGGACTAAAGCAGTCCTTAAGGGAGATGATTGTTCCCAGGTAGTTCGAGCACTTCAACAAGGCAGTTGAGGCTTGCCAAATTACGACAAACAGCTTGAACCATCATTTGATGCCTACTCCCAAGTTAAAGAAGAGAGATCAGGGTGGCACCTCTTCTGATGTGAACAGAAGAGGAAGAAGCCATAGGACAAGTGAAAGAGCAGGAAGGGAGGTAAGCCCTCAAATGGCAAAGAATACCCAACCTGTGGTAAGAATCACAGTAACAGACCATATATGGCCAGACAGAATGTCTGCTATACTTGCAGTAAATCTGGACACTTCTTAAGAGAATGTCCGTAGAGTACAAAAAAGGCAAGGCCACGCACCTGAGGACGAGTATTTGCCATCACAAGGGAAGAAACTCGAAAGTCTCTAGAAATGATCTAAGGCATGATCATTATTAATAACCACCCCATGATTGCAATGTTTGATTCGGGTGCTAGTCATTTTCTTGTCTCGTAAATTGTTTTAGAGGACTCAGCTTGGTTATGAGCATTATTGTACTACCTTAGACTTGATATGTATGTCTTCCATGAAGTTGATGGGGTAATTAGATTGGATTGGTTGTCTTCCCATAATGGCAAGGACAAAACCCTAATCCTACCCCCAAGAGAAATGGAGTTAAATTTGAAAGTTAAGTTAAACTTCGTAACGAATGCCTAGACAGGCAATGGTATGATGAATGAAGCTACCTAAGACTAGCAAAGGTTAAGAGAAAAGTGTGTTTTGTCATGATAAACCAAGGGAATTAGTGGCGATGGACGAATATAGAGTGATTACCAAAGGAAGTGGTAACTTCTATCGCTGCAAACAAGGGCTCTGGTCATGACAAATGAACAATAACTCTCAGATGTTGAGGTGGTATCTCAACGAGACATAACAACTCTCAAAGGTCGCAAAGAGTGAGATTAGTAGAAGTTAGAAAGAGAGAGGTAGCCACTTATTTGAATTATCAGATTCCCCCTCAAGAGGAAGAGTAATGATGAGGAGTTGAATGAGACAGTTAGGGGTTGAGTCTTTATACCATTAAGAAGGTATAAGTGGCAACCTGAGCTAAACAAACTCTTACAACCTCGTTAGGGCTAGGGCACCATGATAGAGTAGCTATCTCAAGTCCTGGAATAGATCCATAGAAACTTTGAGATAGTGAAGTAAGATGGAGAGCTCTAGTGAAATGTCTTAAGGATCAAGAAGAAGAGGACGAGACAAATAGCTATGTAGGGAACTAGCTTAGAGGTTGGCATGTTCCCCTTAATGTTAAGAGATACTCAGCCGCTTGGGGTTTAAGTTGAGAGGCACCCTTTTCAAGGAATAAGTTCTTAGCCAGGAATCTTCCTAGAGAAAATAAGAATTGGTCCTCCAAGTTAGAATTGATGTTGCTCAAGATGGAGCAAAATGCCCTATCTGAGCAGGAAAGGGAAGCAGTCGAGGCAAGGCAAGCAGAGTTGACCTAACCCAAGGGAAGTGTGACTAGCCAAGAACGAAGCTAGGCTTAGATGTACCTAAGCTTAACAGAGTACTAGAGCAAGTAGAAAGAAAAAGAACCTCAAAAGTCCTCTCCCTATGACTTTCAGAAGCAACTGCGAGCAGAAAAAAAGGCTCCCTCTTGTAGGGATAAGATGTCAGGTTGGCACACTATAGACATAGCAACCAGTAAGAGCTTACACTTCTTGCATTAAAATGCCAGACATTATGCATGTTAGGGTATGCTCGTACTGAAAAGTAAAGTAGAGGAAAGAGAAGCTACGTAAGTCCTCTCTCTGTACCGTTCTAAAGTAGTAAGAAATGGTAAGAGCAGCTGGAGGAGTAAGAGAACTCCTAAGACAGATTGGCTTAGGCACCTAAAGAGATGAATAGGTGGCCTGGGGAATTGGTAGGAGGCTTAAGAAAATGGTATTGGTTCTTGGAACAGTTTTGGGGAATTATTAGTATGGTGACCAATTGAGTGGAGATGACTTCACTTAGTCCTATGGTCTAAGTCTCCCAGAAATTGGTACCTATTTGGGAAAATGAGGACTAGGGATGAGTTGAGGATGTAAAAACCTCCTTCGGATGTAAACCAGTACTGAGAGAGTACCCATGATTTCCTTCCAGATAACCTTATCATTGATTAGGCTGGATTTAATTTCCTTCCGATTAATAGAGAAAAGCCAAAGTTAGAGGTGTTAGAGCCATAAGACCTGGAAAAGAGACATCCAGGCTAGCTCTAGATATAGAAAGAACTCTATGTGATACAGAGACAGACTAAGTATTAATGGGCAAATCCTTAAGATGAGGCAAGAGACAAGAATGTAAGCTAAAAAGACCCAACTAAAGATAGATCAAGAAAGGGGTCTAAGACAGCAAAGTACTAGGGTTGAGCCTATCAAAATCAGTGCTGTAATTTCCCGTCAGTATTGTTCAGTTAAGTGTGCCTAGGCAAGAGTAACCCAGTGATAGGTAACCCCTAGGAAGTAAAGTAAGAGGGTGCAAAAGCCGAAAATGTTAGCTATTTTGGCAAGAATGCACTAAGTCTAGCAGATAATGGAAGATGAAAGCTAAGGAAGCTGTTAGGCTACTGAGTATCCTAAGCAGTATGGTTTCAGACTAAGACCCAAGATTTACTTGAATTTTTAAAGGTCCTTATGAAAGAAATGGACAATACTCTCAACTTCAGTATAGCCTACCATCCTGAGACGGGTGGGCAGACACAGAGAATGATATGGATGTTAGAAGATATGCTACACGCATATGTGCTTAATTTTGACAGTAACTAGGGTATGTACTGACCATTAGCCGAATTTGCTTAAGATGACAGTTTCCGTGCAAGTACTTGAATGGCGCCATATGAAACACTCTCTGGGAGGAAGTGTAGATCTCCCTTATGCTGGATAGAGCTCAATAAAAGAAGTAAGTATGGTCTTAATATAGTAGATCAGACTTCCTAATAGATTAAAGTTATTCAGCAAAGACTTCTAACGGCTCAAATTAGACAGAAGAGCTACTCAGATATTAAAGGAGACCATTAAAGATTGAGGTTGGTGATTAAAGCATAACCAACAATGGAACTCGGTCGATCCCTAAAGATTAAAAAGTTAAGTCCAAAGTATATTGGATCGTTTTAAATTTTGTCCAAGACTGGACCAGTAGATTAAGAGTGACCCTTTCCCGGAATGTAAGTTAAATTCATGATGTCTTCTATAACTCCCAATGAAAGAAGTACCATCTAGACCCGACACATGTCATAAGCTATGATGACATGGTGCTCCAAGACAACTCGTCTTTGAGATCAGACTAAAGCGAATCATTGACTAAAAAGTCGAACAGCTGAGAAACAGGCAGATTCCACTAGTTAAGGTTGTCTAGAAAGGTCTTATACTGAAAGAAGCTATGAGGGAGATGGAGACTGAGATAAAGGAAAAGTATCCTGAACTTTTTCAATAAGATACGCTTTAAATTTCGAGGACGAAATTTATTTAGAGGGGGAGAAATGTCACATCCAGTAATATGGCATTTAGGAATTGGGATATTCCTAAATAATTAAGGGTTAAAAATGACAAAGGGAAATAGAAAATTTTGGTGGAAAATAATTATTATAATTTTCCAAGCCAATTATGAAAAGTTTGACTAATTAAGGAAAATTAGTCAAGAATGATTATGGAAAAATATTTCCAAGCCTTAGAAAATTAAGAAAAAATAAGGACAATGTTCCTTGAGAATTATATGGGATTATAAAATTGGTTTTATGACCAAGTTGCCCTTAGAGAAATTACAAAGGAATTTAAGGGCTATTTAAGCTAGTTTATGGTCTTTTATTTGGAAAATTCTGAATAAATATTTTTAAGAAGGATCAAATCCCAAGAAAATTCATATGACATCCCCAAGGAATTATAAGAGATTATAGAATTAAAAGAATACCCTCAAGTATCCAAGATTTTTTCCAATTCCTCTGAAAAATGGCAAAATCACTAAAGAGAAGGAAATTAGTTTTCCTTTTATTTAATTATTGGGAAATTACATTTGAGAGAAAGAGGGCAATTTGGTAAGATAAAAATGAGGAGAATAATTTATGGATCTGAAAAAAAATAATTACAGAGGCCAGAGCACTGTAATTATAGAAAAGAAGTTAAACCTGGAGTAAAAGTGCACTGATAAAGTGAAGACTACAGTCTTGCACTTTACTTGGCCCACAAGTTGCCACTTGTCAAGCCTTTAATGAATGGTAATTAAAGTTTTCTAAGTGTCAAGCCACCATTGGAGAGGATCTTGACTTTGGAATTTCATTACATTATGATTTAAGTTAATTAAGAGAGAGGATTAAGATTAAGTAGGCATATGACACTTGGCAAATCATTAATGATGGTTGATGGGATATTTTGTGAACATTAATGAGCTCCTCCTCCCCCTAAATCAGATCATGTTTCGGCCAAGTGAGAAAAGTGAGGGAAAAGAGGGAGCTTGATGGAGAAATCATGAGAAAGGGAGCAACTTTGATCATTTATATAAGTGAGATTTAAGGTTAGTTGTTGGTTTCAAGTTGTTCCTTTTCTTGTTTTCATGCTTTGTATGGCTGAAATTTCTAGTTTTTCCTCTTCATTTGGAGCTGGCCAAGATGCTTATGGTGTAGGGGAGGAAGTTTTATTGTTCAACCTTGCTAGAACACTTCAAAACATGATAGATCCTAGTGGTTACAAGAGTTTGTAGGTTGATTTTGAAGTGTTTTCTTTGTTATGTTGCATGAGAACCATTTCAGCCAAAGCAACATCTAGACCCTAGGATTTTTTTTCAAAGTTTTGAGGCTTCTATTGTGTTCAAAATGAAAAATGGTGCAGGGTAAACCTAAAGAACAAGTGTTAGAAGCCATAGAATTAAAGTTATAAATTTTGGATTTTGAACCCTAATGGTTCGGCCAAGCTAAAACTGGAAGAGGAAGTTTTACTTTCCTAAATACAAGTAGATATTTGGAATCTACATGAAAAATCATGTAGGAATAAGTCAAGAGAAAATTTTTAGGGTTTAAGGAAACAAACTCTAAAAATTAAAGAACAAAGGTGGATGCTTTAAGGGACAAAGATTGTCCTTGAGTTATGTTATTGATTTTTATGAGGAATAATTGATGATTCTTGTTGCCTTTTGTGGATTTCCATGTTAGGGTTTGGCATTTGTGGAAGCAAGAAGGAAGAACAAGAAAATCAAAGAGCAATGGATTAAGGTAGTAAGATTTAATTAACCTTAATGTTGAGTGTTGCATTGATTGCTATGCAATTTCATGTGCTATTATGTGGTTGAACTAAATGATGATGATGATGATGATTGTGTAGCTATACTCCTTGCTTTATGTGCCTTGGCTATTGCATGTTAGAGTGTTACATGTATGATGTAAAGTAGTTCCCTATTAATAGCAAAAGGTTAGAATGCTTGTAATTGATGCATATTAATGTTTTGGTTGATTGATCTTGCTACTGGAATTTCTTAAAATCTCATCCCCCAAATACAATCTAACATTTTAGGGCCTAAAACTCCTAAGAGCAAGCTGCAGATTGAAGGCTAAATTATGGTGTCACACCATAAAAATTTGTGGACTTTTGGTTATGTAAATATTCGGCTGGACAGTGTTGTAATCCCTAAGCAGGATGTCAGTTTAGATCCATGTTTTATTAAGTTACCGAACGAATTTCAGCACAAAAATTAGTATGCTTAAATTTGACATCATGAGCTTTAAATGGATAGGCAGCACATTAAAAATAGCCAACTACATGATTTTTACTGATTTTTCAAAGTTAAGGTTCAGAATCTGAAAAAAGATTTTTGCCAAATGGAAAGAGGTGAATTTCACGAAAACCTGACCTTTTTTCAAATGGAATTGGTTCCCAAGATTATTTTTTCTTGAAAGAGCATTCAAAGAGATTTTTTTAGAATTTTGAACTACTCCATTTTGATTTTTCTAGATTAAGTTATGAATTTTTGAACTTGGGCAAGAAAACTGGATTTTTACCTGATGAACAGTAAAAATCCGAAAATCATCGTTTTTCATGGATTTTTGAGCCCAAGACCATCCAATGTGGTCTAAAATAGTTTTAATTAAATCCTAAGTATATCCGATAGTAAGGTGTGACATATCTAGATTAGTTTTTCTTTTCTGTTTTGTTGTTTGTTTCTCTATTAATAACTCTCTATCAATGACTCTTTAATGTTTGAATTTTAATTAAAAGTTTATCTGCTGTTTAATTTTATGTCAGTTTATTTGCTGTTAATATTTCTGTGATTTTTTTCCTAGCAACTAATTAATCTCTGTGATTTAAATGCTTTATATATCTTCTATTTTGTCATCATCAAAAAGGGAGAGAATGTTAGATTTAAGGTTTTGATGATAACAAAATAAGTAGTTAAGTTTCTCTGCATAACTATTAAGCTGTGATTCGATCATATGTTGGATCATTGGGATGATCAAACACATGTTAGATAAATGACTAAATATCTATGAGTTTAAATAATGTTAGACTTTATCAATAACGTGTTACATAACTAGTGTTCTAGATAACCTATTAGATAAACGTGTTGTTTGATCACCTTATCGATCATTAGTAAACCTGCTTGAATATGATTACTGTTAGGAAATTACTAATCACTTGATCAATAATTCAAATGTTTGATAAGCTATCAGGTAAAAAGGATTAGTTTCTCATTGTTGAGAAGTTTTGATCGATAACCTTAGGGATAAATGAGGTTATTGATCACATGTCAAATAATTGGTAAGTTTCCTTTGACCATACCTATTTAGAACACATTTTGAGTTATCTATCACCTTATCGATAATCATACTTATCGATAACTTGTTCTAAAACTATCTATATCTGTCTTGCTAAACTTCCTACAATTATCGATAAGTTTTTTGATTAAGTTTCTCTCAGTCTTACTCAACTTCAGCTTTTATTCAGTCAATTATCGATCACTTTATCGATAATCACAATAATCGATCATGTAATCAATAAATGCACTTGTCAATCATTTTATCGATTAATGTCACATTTTTCCTATCTAACTATGTCTAGGTGTTTCAAATAGTTTCTTAGATAACATGTTTGATGAAGTCCTTATTGATAACGTTTCAGATAAATTTGTTTTAGGCGGTTTTCCATAGTTACTTCAGTTATCGATAAGCTGTTGGATAAAGTGAATTATCGATCATTTGTTCCATAAAGTTCAAACACATTTGCTTAAATTGTTCTTCACGATACTTTTCAGAAAAAAAATATGATATTATCTTAACTTCAAGCTTTTCTCAGCCTTCATTTATCATCTTATATTCTTATAAAAACTAAGAAGGCACTTGTTTCAAGATACAAGCTTTTAAACTGATTTCTGATGAATTTTTCTTTGTAAAATCACTTTGACTATATTTCACTATTTATCGATAACCTATTCCATAAAGTGTATGATCTATAATGACTTCAATAAGTGAGTCTATGTTTTAGGTTGCTTCTTTTTCTATTAATCGATAACTTTCTTGATTAAGGTGCTTATCGATCAGGTCTTCGATAATTTGATTCTCTGGTTACCTGATCTTTGATTTATGGTTTTCACATCTTGCATTAAAGTTCAAGTATCATCATCTACTCTGTTATTCACTTTTATTCACTGATAAAGAAAACTTATTTCTCTATCGAGACATTTGTGCAGGTTATGAAGGTCAACAGTTATATTATAGGCTCAAGCTACTATGTGAGAAGTACATTTATTACGAACAACTGTTACAACTGCCAAATACATGCAAGTGATATCCCAATGGCTATAAGCTCTTATGTCTAATGAAAAATTGAAAGTCTCTAACTATAAATGGCGTGAAAAGCATTAAATGAAACGATGAATAAACTGAGCTACCAACTGTCAAAATTAATCTTTACATTCAATACTCTTTTTTCTATTTCTGAGCTTTAGTGTTTATTCCATACACTCTTAAGAAAGAATCTGTAAATCATTTATTACCTTCAATGAGTGACTCAAGAATTTGGGATTTTTGAGGAGATTGTAACCTTATGGGAAGTAAGGGGGAGTGATTGAGAGTGAGCTCAATTACTGTACTAAGGCACCAAGAGCCCATTGAATTCCTGTGTGGTCTTCTTCTGCTCATCTTTAGTGAAATCCTTCAAAACTTGCTTCCTTTGCTTTATTCAGTTATTTGTTTTAAAAGGTTAATTTTTTTGCATTACCTAATTCACCCCCCTCTTGGGTGAAATTGCCACTAATATCTTGTATCAGAGCAGGTCTCTTCAAAAAGGACTTGATCGTCTGAAGAGAGATCCTAATAGCAGGATAGTGACAGTGTGCTACCCGAAGGATGCTCAACGACAAAACCAACAAGCTTCAACAAAGAAAATTTTACGTTCTGGAAAATGAGAATGAAGATCTTCATTAAAGCCACAGAATACGGTTCATGGGACATAATAGAACATGGCAAATATGTTCCGATGAAGATAGTAAACAGTCAACAGGTTCCCAAGAGTCCAAGTGAGTTTGATAAATAGGATAAAAGGCTCATTCTGCTCAATGGTAAGGCAATAAACATGTTGACCTGGGCCCTAAGCCAAAAAAAAGCATTTCCAAGTTTCAAACCTAGAAACTACAAAAAAAATGTGGGAAGCACTAGAGATTGCTCATGAAGGAACAATTGGAGTGAAACAAAGCAGAATCAACACTCTCACCATAGAATTCGAATTATTCATGTCACATCCAGTAATCTGGTAAATAGGAGTAAAGATATTCCTAGACATTTTTAGGCCAAAATAATAGGAAGAAATAGAAGAACATAATTCCTAATATTTATGTTAGTGTCAGGGCAAAAGAACAATTCCACAAAAGTTACAGGCAAGATTATTTAATTTTGGAAATATGCTAGAAATTCCCAAAAATTATGAAATAATCATGGAAATTAGAGGAAAGTCCTTGGACACTATATTGATTTTTAAAAGGAAGAATTTTGATGGGAAGTATCTATTATGATTTTCCAGTTAGTTTTGGAAAGTTTGACTAATTAAGAAAATTGGTCAAAATTAATTATGAAAAAAATATTTCCAAGCCTTAGAAAATTGAGGGAAAATAAGGATAATGTACTTTGAGAATTATATGACATTGTATAAGTGCTTTTATGCCCAAATTACCCTTAAAAAAGTATAAAGGAATTTAAGGGTGAATTAGGCCAAATTGAGGTCTTTTATTTAGAAAATTCCAAATAAATATTTTTAAGGAAAATTAAATTTTACGAAAATTTACAAGGTATTCCAAGGAATTATAAGAGATTATGAAGCAAAAGAGAGTCTTTTAAATGCTTATAAATTTCTTAATGACCTTGCCGAACAAAGAAATCCCTATGAAAAGGAAATTAGTTTTGCTCTTTATAATTAGTAGAGAATTGAGATTGTAACAAAGGAGGGCATTTTGGGAAGAGAAAAATGAGAAGAATGGATTATGGATCTGAAAAAGATAATTACAGTGGCCAGGATACTATAATTATAGAATAGGAATTAAACTCAGAGCAAAGTGCACTGATAGAATGAAAAGCTCTCTCTTGTCTTTTACTTGGCCTACAAGTTACCATATGTCAAGCCACCAATAAAGAGGATTTGAGTGCCAAGTGTCAAGCCAAGGGTGGAGTGTCACACCTTACTATCGAATCCACTTAGGTTTAATTAAAACCATTTTAAACCACCTTGGATGGTCTTGGACTCAAAATCCATGAAAAACACTGATTTCGGATTTTTACTGTTCATCGGGTAAAAATCCAGTTTTCTGGCTCAACTTCAAAAATTCATAACTTAATCTAGAAAAATCAAAATGGAGTGGTTAAAAATTCTATTAAAATATTTTTGAATTATCTTTCAAGGAAAAATAATATTATAAACCAATTCCATTTGAAAAAGTGTCAGGCTTTTGTGAAAGTCACCTCTATCCATTTGGCCAAAAATTCTCTTTCGAGATTCTAACCTTAACTTTGAAAAATCATTAAAAATCATGTAATTGGAAATTTTTAATGTTCTACCTATAGATTTGAAGCTCAAGATGTGAAATTTAAGTATATAAATTTTGTGAAGAAATTCGTTCGGGAACTAAAAAACAACATGGCTCTAAACTGGCATCCTGCTTAGGGATTACAGCACCAACCATAGATACTTATACATGACCAAATATATAAACATTTCCTCATGGTTCATCACCATCTTTATCCTTGGATTTACAGACTCCCATTTGATGGTTCAATCCCTAAAATGTTAAGTTACATATGGGGGATGAGATTTTAATGAAATCCCAGAAGCAAGATCAATCAACCAAAACATTAATATGCATCAATTACAAGCATTCCAACCTTTTGCTATTAATAGGGAACTATTTTACCTCATACATGTAGCACTCTAACATGCAATAGCCAAGGCACATAAAGCAAGGAGTATAGCTACACAATCATCATCATCATCATCATTTAGTTTAACCACATAATAGCACATGAAATTGCATAGCAATCAATGCAACACTCAACATTAAGGTCAATTAAATCTTACTACCTTGATCCAATGCTCATTAATTTTCTTGTTCTTCTTTCTTTCTTCCATAAATGCCAAACCCTAACATGGCAATCCATAAAAAGAACAGCAAGAATCATCAACCATTCCACATAAAAATCAATAACATAACTCAAAGACAACCTTTGTCCCTTAAAGCATCCACCTTTGTTCTTTAAATTTTAGAGTTGGTTTCCATAAACCTTAAAAATTCCCTCTTGACTCATTCCTACATGATTTTTCATTTAGATTCAAAATATCTACTTGGATTTAACAAAATAAAATTCCTTCTTCCAGTTTTGAACTAACCAAACCATTAAGGTTTATTATCCAAAAATTGCAACTTTGGTTTTATGGCTTCCAACACTTGTTCTTTAGGATTACCCTATACTATTTTCCATTTTAAACACAACAAGAGCCTCAAAACTTTGAAAAACAAGTCCTAAGGTTCAGTTTTGGTCTTGGCTGAACCATACCTCTTAGAGTTCAACCATGAAAAACTTTTCAAAACAACACTAAACCACTTGAAACAACCTTGATTTACAGTATCCTAACTATGTTTAACAACAAAACTTCCTTCCCTACACTATACCCATTTCAGCCAGCAACAAGAAGGGATAAGAAGTGGTTTTTCCAGCCATACAACTCAATAAAACAAAGCAAGGAACATCTTAGAACAACTTACCAAGCTTGAATCTTAGTTGGAAGATCAAAGTAGCTTGCTTTTCTCTTGATTTCCCTTCAAGCTCACTCTTTTCTCTCTTGATCTCTCCTTGGCCGAATTATGATCTGATTTAAGGGGAGGAAGAGCTTAATTAATGCATCAAAATATCCCAACCACAATCATAAATGAGTTGCCAAGTGCCACCTTCCTACTTAGTCTTGAAACCTCTCTCTTAATTAAGCAAATCAAAATGTAATTAAATTCCAAAGTCAAGATCCTCTCCAATCAAGGCTTGACACATGGAAAGCTTTAGTTACCATCCATTAGAGGCTCGACAAGTGGCAACTTGTGAGCCAAGTAAAGTGCAAGACTCTAGCCTTCACTTTATCAGTGCACTTTTACTCCGGGTTTAACTTCTTTTCTATGATTACAGTGCTCTGGCCTTTGTAATTATTTTCTGTCAGATCCATAAATTATTCTCCTCATTTTTATCTTCCCAAATTTTCCTCTTTGTCTCAAATTTAATTTCCCAATAATTAAATAAAAAGGAAAATTAATTTCCTTCTCTTTAGTGATTCTTCCACTTTTCAAAGGAACTAAGGAAAATCTTGAACACTTGAGGGTCTTCTTTTAATTCCATGATTTCTTATAATTCCTTGGGATATCATAGGAATTTTCTTGGGATTTTATCCCCCTTAAAAATATTTATTTGGAGTTCTCCAAATAAAAGACCTTAAACTAGCTTAAATTACCCTTAAATTTCTTTGTAATTTCTCTAAGGGCAATTTGGTTATAAAACTAATTTTATAATCCCATATAATTCTCAAGGAACATTGTCCTTATTTTTTCTTAATTTTCTGAGGCTTCAGAATATTTTTTCATAATTATTCTTGACCAATTTTTCCTTAATTAGTCAAACTTTTCATAATTAGCTTGGAAAATTATAATAATTATTTTCCACCGTAAATCTTCTATTTCTCCTTATCCTTTTTGGTCTTTAAATATTTAGAAATATCCCTATTCCTAAATACTATATTACTGGATGTGACTTAGAGAGGATTTTGACTTTGGAAATTGATTTTCAAATTGAATTATTTAAATGATGAAAGAGGTTGCAAGAAGAGATAGGAGCTTGACACCTCATCATTGTAATTAGTGGGACGTTAGAGGGTTAATACAAGAGACAAGGCTTACAAATAGGCACTCTTCCCCTCTTGCAAGACACATATTTCAGCCAACATAGGGAACCTCTTGCAAATTTGATTCTTGAAGTGTGAACAAGAGGAAAGCTACTACCTTTGATCAACTAAGCTTGGATCTAAGGTTAGTAAATTGTTCTATTGTGCTCCTTGCCTTGATTCCTTGGTTTGAAAGGTTGAAAAATCTATTTTCCCTCATGGAGAGGTGCTAGCCAAAATCATTGAGGGTTAGGGGAAGGGAGTTTTGATATTATATATAATTAAAACACATTTGTTTATGGTTGTTTCAAGTAGTTTTGTGTTGATATTTGAAAGATTTCATGATATGATTGTGAATGATGATGTTTGGTCACTCTGAAAACTATACCCTAGGATGTGTTTTTCATATTTTTGATGCTTCCATTGTGTTTAAAATGGAAAATAGTAAAAGGTACACCTAAAGAACAAGTATTGGAAGCATTAGAACTAAAGTTGAATTTTTTAGAGTTCAAGAACCCCCTTTTTGGTCAACATTGTTTCTTGGGGAAGGAAATTTCTTTTCATGAATCTAAATTCATATTTGGATTCTACATGAAAAATTATGTAGGATTGACCTAAGAGGGTAATTTTTAGATTAAAGAAAACAAAGCTCTAAAATTCAAAGAATTAAGGGTTAAAGGGTTACTTAAGCTTGTCTTTGACTCTTGTGTGGTTTGGATTGTAATGTGGCTGCCTCTTTGGTGTAGTGTGATATTTAGGAGTTGATATTTGTGGAGGGAAGGAGCAAGAACAAAGAGCCAAGAAGCAATTGGATCAAGGTAGTAAGATTTAATTAACTATTAATATTGACATTGCATTGATTGTTAATGCATGGATTATTGCTATTACATGGTTGAACTATGATGATTGTGTTGTGGCTGCTCCTTGCATTTTGTTCCCTTTGCTATTGCATGTTAGAATTTACCTAATTATAATAGAATTAGTTCTCCAGCGGTAGCTAATATTGAAATGCTTAATGATGATGCATACTTGATGTTATGGTTGATTATTCTTGCTATTAGGATTTCAATAAAGTCTCATTCCTTCCAAATGTAATTCAACATTCTAGAGGCTGAACCATCCAAGAAGAAGAAAAAAATTCAAGAATGAGTGAATGGTGTATAAACCATGAAACCACTTGACTTTTGGCAATGCATAATCATGTATGCATAGATGCTGTAACCCTATTAAGCTGACAACTTGGAGCTACATTTTGACTATGTTACTAGATGAATTAAATTCTAAAATTTGGTATGCTTATATTTCACATCTTAAGCTTCAAATCAATAGGTATAACATTTAAATTACACATCTGTATGATTTATGGTGATTTTTCAAATTTAAGATTTGAATTCTGAAAAAGTTTTTAACCAATGGAATAGTAATAACTTCCATACAAATATGGAACTGTTTCACATCGAATTGGTTCTTAAGATTACTTTTCCTTGAAAGAGAATTCAAAGAGCTTTCAGTAGGACTTAGAACTACTCTGTTTTGATTTTTCTAGAATTAGTTACAAATTTTTAAAGTTGGACACAAAATCTGAAATTACCAAATGAACAGTGTTTCCGAAACCAACGTCCTAGTTACGTTTTTATGAGCTAAAAGCCATCCAAAGTGGTCAGAAATGGTTCTAAATGGACTCCAAGGTATAATAAAAGTAAGGTGTAACAAAAGATCGAGCGAGTATTTGAGATATGAAAGTAAGATTCTCACACCTCATCAATCACTTTGCTGCACTCGGTAAGAAATATAGCCAAGAGGATCAAGTGAGAAAATATTAAGCGGACTCATAAAAGAGTGGGAACCGAAGGTGACAACCATTGAAGAAACAAATGGAGAATTAATTGGCCTAGTTGCTATACTCTTTAAAAGCTTGGCAAAATACAAGAGTAAGCAAAAGTATAAAAAGGAGATGAACAAGAAAACTCACAAAGGTATTGCTCTCAAAGCGGAAGAGAGTGAAGATGATGATAAAGAAGATCTGGAGGACAAAGAAATGGATCTCATAATTAAGAGATTGAAGAAATTCTATAAGAACAGAGCTAGGAGAAGATTCCAATCAAAACAAAAGCCTCCATATCTCAAATGTAGACGAAAGATCCAACCATATGCTTTAAGTGCGAGAAACCAAGACACATCAAAGCAGATTGTCCTCAGCTATCTAAGTCGAAGGACAAAGATAAAAGAAAAGAAAAATTTAGAAAGAAGAAGGCCTTTGTCACTTCAATATGGGGATTGGGGTGATAGCTTATCTGAAGAAGATGATAGTGACGATGAAGAAACGGCTAACATTTGTCTCATGGCACAAGAAGATGAAGATTTAAAGACCGATAAGGTAATCATTTTTGAACATTCCTATGATGAATTACAATCTGAATACAATGCTTTTCATTCTGAACTAGTTAGAATAGCTAAGGAGTTGGTAAGTTCCAAAAAGAAAATCAAGAGTTTGGAAGAACAAGTTAAACAAAAAGAGGTCAACTCACTAACTTGTACAGAATGTGAGTAGAACAAGAAGAAAAATGAGAAACTCATAAAGACTCTGGAGAAGTTCACAAAGTTCAATGAGATATTAAAAGTCATATTAGCATCTCAATGATGTACAATGGATAAATTCAGAATAGGATATGATCCTATTAAGGATAAAAGTAAAGAAAGAAGAAAAGTGGTGAACAATCATATCTAACGTTCTTTAGAAATTCAATTCATTCTTCTAATCCTTTTGCACTTTGTTCTTACTGTAACCATAAAGGTCATACGACATCTTCTTGTTATCACAAGAAAAAGGAACTTACAGAACATTAAAATGGGTGCCTAAAGGTGCACATGTATCATGGACAAACCAAACTAACCTGAAAGGACCCAATAACGTATGGGTACCTAAAACATGATTTTTTTTGATACAGGTCTATCTAAATCTTCCTGATCATGTTTATAAATTGAAAAAGGCGTTATATGGTATGAAATAGGCACTTAGAGCTTGGTATGAACATCTTAGCAATTTCTTAGTAGAAAATGGTTTTAAAAGAGGCAACGTCGATGCAACACTTTTCATACAAAGAAATAAAAAGAAACTCTTCATAGTTCAAATCTATGTAGATGATATTATATTCAGTGCTACTAATGAGCATCTTTGCCAAAAATTTGCCAAGCTAATGCAGGGAGAATTCGAGATGTCAATGATGGGAGAATTGAATTTCTTTCTAGGATTACAAATCAAACAAAGGAAGAGTGGCATATTTATATCACAAATGAAGTACCTGAGAGAGCTTCTAAAGAAATATGGTCTGGATCAGGAAAAAGGTACAAATACTCCAATAAGCTCAATAATTTATCTGGATGCAACGAGAAGCGTAAGGATGTGAACCTGACTAAGTATAGAGGAATGGTTGGATCACTGCTCTATCTCACAGGAAGCAGACCAGACATTCAATTTAGCATAGGGATGTGTTCCAGATATCAATCAGCTCCCAAGGAATCACATGAAGAAGCTGTCAAGAGAATTTTTAAATATCTTGCTGGAACACCACATTTGGGGACATGATATCCAAAGAACAGAGCAGAATACTTAATAGGATACTCAGATGTTGACATGGAGGTTACAAGACCGATAGAAAAAGTACGAGTAGACAATGTCAATTCCTTGGAGGTTGTCTGGTTTCATGGTCAAGCAAGAAGTAAAACACCATGGCCATATCTTCTACAGAATCAGAGTATGTTGCTATCGCAAGTTGCTGTGCTCAGATACTATGGTTAAAACAGCAATTGCAAGATCTGGGAATCAAGTTGAAGGAAATCCCAATTCTTTGTGATAATACGAGTACGATCAGCTTGTCAAAGAATCCAGTTCATCATGCTCAAACCAAGCACATTGATGTTTGAACACCATGGCCATATCTTCTACAGAATCAAAGTATGTTGCTATCGCAAGCTGCTGTGCTCAGATACTATGGTTAAAACAGCAATTGCAAGATCTGGTAATCAAGTTGAAGGAAATCCCAATTCTTTGTGATAATATGAGTACAATCAGCTTGTTAAAGAATCCAGTTCATCATGCCCGAACCAAGCACATTGATGTTTGACATCACTTTATTTGGGATCATGTTTAAAAGAAAGATGTAAAAGTAGAATTCATTCCTACTAAATATCAAGTTGCAGATATCTTCACGAAACCCCTTGATCAACAGAAATTCAACTACTTCAGACGAGAATTAGGAATGGTAAATCCTAATGAGTTGTAAGAAATTCTTTATTATCTCTTTATTTTGAGTATCTAAATTTAATGTTTTGATTATTAGAAAGCTAACTTAAGCATCGGAGTGGATAGAAATTTGTTTTGCAGAATACTCTATTTTGACATTGAAAAATAGAATTTGAAGAAGACATTAATAATTATAGTTCAAAAATTGCTCTATTTATTGATCACCTGAATGATAATAGCATTTGTGGATTACATTATCAATCATTGAAGCATGTTGAGAATTGGCACTCAAGAAA
The DNA here is from genome assembly GCF_004799145.2 of Neltuma alba. Classification (NCBI taxonomy): domain Eukaryota; kingdom Viridiplantae; phylum Streptophyta; class Magnoliopsida; order Fabales; family Fabaceae; genus Neltuma; species Neltuma alba. Next base: position 59,274 of record NW_021635146.1, read on the forward strand.
TTATGGATAACGTGTTCAAAAATCCAGATTAGTGAACACATTATCGATTAAATGAAAAAGAAACTCATGGACAGAGAGGAAACAAGTTTAAAAGGTAATATTGATTGATCATCAGATCGAATACCTCATTTATGGATAAGATTATCGATCAACATAGGTAGCTATGGCTTATAATTGTAATTTATCCATAACTTGATTGATAAATTGCTTGTTCAATAACGTGTTCCCTGATTGTTCATCATGTTCTTATGTTCTTCAAAATTATTGATAAGCTTATCGATCACCCACATAATTGATAATCTGATTGATAATTCTCAATGTTTTAAGTGTAAAAATTTAAAATTCCCTCATCAGTTACAGAACCCTAACTCGATAACCGCTACCCTTGTTTTCTAGCAACTATCAAAATCTCTCCTGTTCCTTCAAATTTCTCACTAAACTTCATTTAAAAACACCCTAAGCTCATTCAATTACTCCAAACCCATCTTCTCTCAGGAATCACCAAACCTTTCTCTCAAAAATCAAAGTCTGCACAGAAATAGCTCAAGTGAAGCAACCTGGTTTAAGTCAGGAAGAGAGCTCTGAAAAGCGTGCTCTACCTAAAGAAATAACACCCTCAAGTTCCAAAATAAAGTATAGACCCAAGGTTTGACAAGAGAAAACTTTTAGGAGTGGTACGTTGAAAATTTAATAGAGTCGGTTGCAAGGCTCTTCTCAACAAACACCAAGCAAGAGAAAGACTCGATCAAAATCCAAACTGCCTACGTTATCTAAAGGATAAGAAACTGAATTCGATAAAGAGATTTCAGTTTAGAAAGATGTGGATGCTACTATCAGTCTGATAGTCCCCAATTCACTGCCCTCTTGGGTGAAGCTACCACTAACAACATGCTCACCAATTTGGCCTTTTTTTTAGCCATTTTTCTATCCCCTTTTAAAGTTCTTAATTACTTTCTAGCCATACCCCAAGCATAATGGCATATAAACATATCTATAATTATAATGTACTTTAATGTACAGTTAAGAGCTCATACATTCTATATGTTCATAGTGATTACAAATTTACATATTCAAACATAAGGTCATAAATTTATAACATCTTAAGGCAATCTTCATTGCATCTTCTTTTTGTTACCTTTGCCTCTTGAATTTTCAAGATTGCCCTTACCCTTTCTATTAGCCACCAAGGGCATTTTGGTCCATTCAAGCCAAATTTTTGGCTATAAATATGCAATCCCTCGCCTTATATTTCGGCCAAAAGAATCCAGTGGTTTTATAGTGAAACTTGATTGAAATCAACTCCTTCTAATTCTTGTAATTTTTGGCCAAGCTAAGGTTTTGCCTGAGGGCTAGATTTTGATGATTTTGATGCTTCCAATGAGTTTAGAATAAAATTTTGTGTGGGGTAAAGATAAAAAACATGTTTGGAAGCATTGGAATTGAAAATAGAAGTTTTGAACCCCAAGACCCTATGTTTTGACCAAACCATTTTGAGTAGGGAGGAGTTGATTCTGATAATTTTGAGCTTGGAAATGAGTTCTACGTGTAAAATTTTGTGGTAAGATTGAAATCTAGAAAGATTGAAAACCAAGCCAAAAGTTAGAAGTTAATGTGAAGTTAAAGAGGATTAAGTATGAATGTGTTGATTTGGATTATCATTGAGAATAACTTACTAAATGTCTAATAGTCATTTTATATTGTCAAGAAGAGAGCTCCAAGAGTAAGGAAGGGAGGCAAGAGTTAAGGCTTCAAGGAGGTAGCAAGAACTTGCAACTTTTATGTTAACTTGCTTTGTTGCTGTGTGCTACATGTGTGTATGCCATGAGATAGTTGAGCTTGATATGATGTATTGTATTGAACTCCTTGCATTTGATGCCTTCGCAATATGCATAGTTGTGTTGTAGAGTGGTATGATAGCATGTTCCCTTTCCATGACATGATATTGATAATGGTTGTGCATGAGATGTTCATAATGATGAGCATGCATGAGATGTGCATGATAATTGTATAACATGATTGTTGTGATTCATTGCTACTATGATTTTTTCTAAAATATCACCCTTTTTATGTTTAAATTACACCATCTAGGGGATGCAAATGTGGTGGAGGAGAAGGGAGATTAGATCCCAGGCGTTGGATCAAACTTGTTTCCTAAGTTTCCTCCGAATTTACTTGGCCCACATTTCTCCGGCTTTCTTTATGACCTTCCGGAGCTCAGAAAATTCTTCTGTCTGCTCCATAAATTCTCTTTAATTCTAGAAAATATCTATGAATTTTCTTAGGCCATAACACTTCCTTTAAACCTTGCATAAAAATTCATTTACCAAAATGCCCTTTTATCAGCAAAGCCGACTCTTTAATTTATTAAAGCCACTCTACTGGCCTTTTGGTTGCGGGACTAATTTTATAAATTAGTACAACCTTTCAACCATTTAATCTCAGTTTTGTGTACATTTTTGAGGTCTCTTGCTATCTCAAATAATTACCTCAAATGGTATACTCTTTACTGGTAATAACCTCATAAATTCCATTTAAGCTAACTCAGGGGTACTTGAAGGGAATTGAAAGACGACGCACAGCGGAAATCAACTTAAAATTTAAAACTTTCAACCCCTTGCCCGGATCTACCGATCGCGTTTAAGTTAGGTAGTAAGAAGCATTACCTTCGGTGTTCGATTTCCAGGTGGCTCGGTGATTCCGCCGTTCAGGATGCCTCTGCTCGCCTCCTTTGTCGTTCGAAGTCGACAACTCTGGTCGGCTTCCTCTATCGGTATCCACACGAGTAGCCCTCAATCTCGAACGACGTGCTAGCGTCTATGTCCGTCTAGGGTTTTCAAAAATCCGTCCTCTCTTCTCACTTTTGGCCGTCCCTTATCTGCTTAGTGCTTTCGCTCTCCCTCTTAAAACCCTAGCTCCTCATATCAAATATATAGGATGCTATAGGTTTAATGAATGATTTTTAATTTCGAAATTAATCCTAAATTAATTCCAAATTAATACAATATCAAATATTGCCTAATCAATAAGAGAATAATTAAATAAATATGGTTTATATTAAATCCGTCTCACAGATTTAATTCACCTATTTATTTAATTCAAAAATAAAGATATGACGGAATTAATTTACATAGATCTAATTTATCCTTATAAATTAAATCTAACAATTAATATCTCTTATATTTATATAATATATATACGAATATATATATACATGTCCACCCTATATTATTCATTGAATCTGGACATATCTTAGATTCAATGAATCTGGACATCATAACTCGCGTTGGGCTATTTTGTGTGCGACCCTGTAGGCCCATATGAAGTTGGCAGTGGGCCATTAACTATAATGACTCACAAGTTGTAAGCGGTCTCTAGCAAGACATCACGACTACCCAAATCATATGAGGATCATTGAACGATGTAACCTTTCATACAACCATATCACGTCCCTTTTGTCACACGACATTTTGGTCATGGATGAGGCATGGAGAACGTCATCCTCCTATTCATGACCGTTACTTTCTCGATCCCTGAGTAGTCTGAGTATAGAAACGGAACTACCTTTCCATTATAGTATGGCCATACATTTCTCAGACTCACTCATCGAGGGGCCCAGTAATATCTCTCTACGAATGTGAGGGACAAATTCCATCTTGACCATTCACATTCCTCCGCATGAAAAACCACTAAGCCTGAACATAGTCTTTATGATCACTCGGTCAAAAGTGACTTTTGACTAGGTCAAAGCTAAGCGTTTCTCATGTAGGAATCCATGATGATCTCAGTCAAAGGGCACAGTGACATGGTTTGTATATGAGAGAAGCTTATGACTTAACCCATGCAACTCTCTCATAGCGGGTCGGTCCAACACCTTGTACTCTTACATGTGCCTATGATTTTAATTTATATCTCTATATATCTTTAAGGTCATACTGGTCTTATTTCATCTCTGCTCTCACATAGATGACCGACCAGGGACATTTAGGATAAACCATGAGTTATCCAAGGATAGTCATCACAGTAAACATGCAAATAATATGATAACGTAATTAATAAATTCATAAATTAACAATGTTCAAAACATAATGATTGACCCCTAGGGCACAATTTCCAACAGTACTTTCGTCTTTTCTCTTCACAGAAGAGCCTTAGAATATTATTTTCATTTTTTAGGATTTTCTTGGAATTCTTTGTATACTCTTCCATTTTAACCCCTGTTGGTCATAACTTTCTGAATTTACGATTTAGTCCCTGCTTAGACTTAGCTTCATATAATCCTCTCTTTGAGGCTTCTAGCTTAACCTTTGGCTATATCTAGTTTCTTTTCTCTCTCTAGGCCTTCGAGACTTTGCTGGAGCCTCTAACTTTGATTACACTTTAGCCTCTTAAAACTTTTACTTTGCAGTTTAGTCCCTGAAACTGCTTTGCCTTCCTTTCTCATCTTTGGGACTTCTGCTCAAAAAGGGTCTAGTAGCCTATTCAATCCAGGCTATTTATGGTACTTCTAGGCCCAAAAGTTTGGATGTTACACTTAGTAATCTCCTTTTTAACTATATCAAGTATAAGAGGGTTCAGTCGCCTTTGGGGCTGCCTCACTGGTTTTGATCCCTCACTAAGGAGAATCCTGTGTGTGCAAATAGCTGGACTAATCCCAGGAATATCAGCTAAAGTCCATCCTATTGCCCTCCTATGCTCCCTTAAAATAGATAAGAGTCTCTCTTCCTCACTCCTAGATAGTGAGTTAGCAATAATAACAGGTAATTGTTCATTAGATTCAAGGAAAGCATATTTTAGAGTAGGGGGCAGGGGTTTCAAATCAATCATAGGTGGTTGCACAATAGAAGGGATCAATTTATGAAGTTTAAGAGAGAACAGATTACTCCCCTTTCCTTCAACCAATGATAGCTCTGGTTGAATTTGATCAACTTTGCAGTTTCCTTCCTCTCCAAGTGTTTAACCAACTTTATGTTGATCTACAGCAACAACCGTCTAGGAGGGATTCTTTTCCATATCATCATTTCCCATTTCAGCATTAGCTTTCGTGATGTTAAGGCAATCTGAAACATGAATAAAAAACCTTTCCCCAAGGGAATCATCACTGATAATAGAGGAATCACAAATTGAATTTGCATCAGTAAATGACACAGAAAATATATGCGGGATGGAAAGCATGCAATTAACCATAGTACAGTCAAGACATGTCACGTCACCACCACATGAACAAGTAGAAAGAGATGAATAAAGAGATGAAAAAGAAGAAACAGATTCATCTTCATCATTAGAGTTAGTAGAGTAAAGGTCAGAATAAAAAGAATCATGTTGCAATTCAATTTCAGAGCAAGCATCCTCAACAGCAATGTCTATCATGTTAACACCCAAAAGTGAATAGTCCTCATAAGGATGTTTCATTACTTCATACATGTTAAAAGAAACTTTATTATCACCCACTTCCATTATAATGGTCCCCTCTTTTATGCTAATCATGGTATTAGTAGTCCTTAAGAAAGGTCGACCTAGGATTAGTGTGATATCATTTACAAGCTCAGAAGACATGTCAAGCACATAAAAATCAGTAGGAAAAACCAAATCCTTAACTTGAACCAAAATATCCTCAATAATGCCCTCAGGATACCTAATAGTCCTATCAGCTAGTTGGAGTACAACAGTAGTAGACTTAAGAGTCTTAACTCCTAGTGAAGTATAAACAGGCTTAGGCATGACATTAATGGTTGCTCTTAGATTAAGCAGGGCTCCCCCTATAGTGACTTTTCCTATAGTGCAAGGGATAGTGAAAGATCCAGGGTCTTGACATTTTACTAGGATTTGGGGTTTAAACAAGGCAGACACATTAGAGGGCAATTGAACTCTTTCATTATGCTTAAACCTCCTCTTTTGTGTACACAACTCTTTAAGAACTTTTGCATATTTAGGAATCTTTTTAATCAGGTCAAGCAAGGGAATATTGACTTCTACCTTCCTAAAAGTTTCAAGCAATTCATGATCTTGCCTTTTATTGCCCAATTTTAAATTTTTCAAGTAAGAATAAGGAAAAGGTAGTTCATTGATGTTTACCTCCTTACCTTTCTTGCTCAAGGCTCCATGTTTGCTTAGTTCAGATTCCTTTGCATTCTTCTTGCCATCATGCTTAGTAGTGGACTCCTTCCATCGCAATTTCATCTCCTTGGAGCTTTCTGACTTCTTGACCTCTTGGGAAGGTGGTGGTAGATCATCACAAATAATCTCCTCATCAACAATTTCATCTCTTTTTTATTAAACTTCACTTGCCTCCCACTTCAAAGAGTGATAGCATTTAAACCCTTAGGTTTTATAACAGTGTTGGAGGGGATAGTGCCACTGCTCCTAGCTTGTTGCTCACTCATGTTATTGGACAGCTGAGTTACATAAGAGTTGATGTTCTCAGCCTTTGTCTCCCAATGCTCCATTCTTTTCTCTAAAGCACTAAATCTAACATCATTTTTAGAGGAGTCTTGTTGAATCAATAAAGCCAACGAGTTGAACTGATTTGCATTAGAAGTCCTTTCTTCTTTCATTAAGGCCATCATGTTATGCAGGAGTTGATTTGTGTCTTCTTTAGGTGGAAAAGTCAAGGCCTGAGGTTAGTTTGGAACTGATTTGGGATGAACCAGTTCCTCCACTCTTTTGAAATCTATTTGGAGGTTGACTCTCTTCATTTCTCCAGCCAAGTCGAGGGTTCGCTTTCCACCCCTCATTATAAGTGTTGGAGTAAGGGTCCCACTTCTGATTTGTACGACCCTGGAAAACCACAGATACCTCTTCATATCAGCCAGGACAGACACTAGAAATATGCATAACCGAGCCACAAGTCTCACAACTAGGGGCAGTAATATCCATAGGGGGTGTTGGTCTATGTACATTCATATTCTTCAACTCCGTAGTGATAAGGGACAATTGAGAAGTCATTTTGCTTTCCAGAGAATCAACCTTTGATTCCAAGGTGTCCATTCTTCTGTTGTGAACTGTTGAAGCTCCCAACTCATATACTACTTGAGTATCTCTTGCACTAAATTATTAATGATTCAAAGCCATTTTCTTGATCAAATCCCAAGCCTCTTCTGCAGTGGAGTCTATCAAAGTGTTGGAAATTGTGCCCTAAGGGCCAATCATTGTGTTATGAACATTGTTGATTTATGAATTTCTTAATTATGTTATCATATTATTTGCATGTTTACTGTGATGACTATCCTTGGATAACTCGTGATTTTATCCTAAATGTCCCTAGTCGGTCATCTATGTGGGAGCAGAGATGAAATAAGACCAGTATGACTTTGAAGATGTATAGAGATATAAATCAAAGTCATAGGCACATGTAAGAGTACAAGGTGTTAGACCGACCCGCTATGAGAGAGCTGCGTGGGTTAAGTCATAAGCTTCTCTCATATACAAACCATGTCACTATGCCCTTTGACCTGAGATCATCATGGATTCCTACATGAGAAACGCTCAGCTTTGACCTAGTCAAAAGTCACTTTTGACCGAGTGATCATAAAGACTATGTTCAGGCTTAGTGGTTTTTCATATGGAGGAATGTGAATGATCAAGATGGAATTTGTCCCTCACATTTGTAGAGAGACATTACTGGGCCCCTCGATGAGTGAGTCTGAGAAATGTATGGCCATACTATAATAGAAAGGTAGTTCCATTTCTGTACTCATACTACTCAGGGATCGAGAAAGCAACAGTCAGGAATAGGAGGATGACGTTCTCCATGCCTCATCCATGATCGAAATGTCATGTGACAAAAGGGACGTGATATGGTTGTATGAAAGGTTGCATCGTTCATCGATCCTCATATGATTTAGGTAGTCATGATGTCTTGCTAGAGACCGCTTACGACTTGTGAGTCATTATAGTAAATGGCCCACTGCCAACTTCATATGGGCCTACAGGGTCGCACACAAAATAGCCCAACACGAGCTATGATGTCCAGATTCATTGAATCTAAGATATGTCCAGATTCAATGAATAATCTAGGGTGGACATGTATGTATATATATATATATAAATTCGCATGTGTGTATATATATATAATATAAGAGGTATTTATAAGATTTGATTTATAAGGATAAATTAAATATATATCATTTTTTTTAATTGATAAGGTATAATATCTCAAATTTGATTTATTAGAATAAATCAAACATAATTCCGTCATATCTTTATTTTGAATTAAATGAATAGGTGAATTAAATCTGTAGGATGGATTTAATATAAAAACCGTATTTATTTAATTAATTGCTTATCAGATTATGCAATATGTGATATTATATTAATTTCGGAATTAATTTAGGATTAATTCTGAAATCCAATATCCTTAGCGTCCTATATATATTTGATATTAGGAGCTAGGGTTTTTGGGGATGTGAGGGTGCAAAACGTTTACAGATAAGAAACGGTCAATAGAGAGACGGTGAGGATGGATTATCAAAAACCCTAGAAGGACAAGAGACGCTAGCACGTCGTTCGTGATTGGAACGCTGTTCGTGTGGATACCAGTAGAGGAAGCCGATTTGAGTCGTCGACTTCTCACGATCACACCAAGAGCATAGGCATCCCGAACGTCGGAATCCCTGAGCAACCATCGATTCGAATACCGCAAGTAACATCTCTTACCACTTGACTTAAACACAATCAGTAGATCCGGGCAAGGAATTGAAAAATTTTAAAGGTTAATTTCCGCTGCGTGTCTTTCAATTCCTTACACAAAGATCCTCCTGATGCAGCATCTAACATTCCCTTCTCTTGGTTCTTCAACCAATCATAAAATATTGCACAAATTGTTCATCTGGAATTTGATGATGTGGGCACCTTGAAAGCAGGTCTTGGAATCTATTCCAATAGTCGTAAAGAGACTCGTCATAGTCTTACTTAGCTGAATAAATCTCCTTTCTCATTGATGAAGTCCAAGAAGCCAGAAAGTATTTCTCCAAGAATGCTTTCCTTAAGTTCCCCCAAGTGTGATATGCATCAGCCATATGTCTTGGAAGGCTCATGTACCACTCTCGAGCTTTACCCTCCAATGATAATTGGAAAACCTTCCACAGCACTTGATCCAGCGATGCTCCTACAGGCTTTATGCTCTAACAATTTCTTAGCTCAAAACCTCAATTGACAGATAAATGACACAAGCTAACCTAGAGAACCAATTTCTTAGCTCCCCGACAACGGCGCCATTTGATTTACTCAAAACCTATTCTAGACCTTGGAGGTTAAACCTCAGGTCGTCTCACTTAAACGGAGCCTTAACGAAATGGACCTAAATTAGCTTAAATGTCATGCAATGCAAACTTGAATATAAATAGGGGGTTTTGGTTTTTTTTTGAAATCATTGAGTGAATTGAATGAAGGGTAAACAAAATATATGTATATATTTTCTTGGATTTTAGGGAATAAGTGATGGATACAGGTAGACAATAACCAAATGATGATTAAGTTCCTCTTAAAAGTGTGCTCAGGCTGTCATAGTTCAAAATCAATTGATATGGGAGTAGAAATCACTAAGTTTTAAATTGATAAACCTCAAAGTACTCTTTGAGTCCAAATTTTGATAAACGAACTCCATTTCTCAAGATCCTGTTAAGTACTCTTAGTGTATAGAAAAATTGATTAATGCAACAGGTCAAATACAATAAAAATCGTCTCAATATCAAAACACAACCGTGCAAGAGTAAAGAGAATCAAAAGATTACAACTGACATATATGAGACTTCACATATTTAAACTCAAAGTTCTACAATAATCAATTGACTGCACATATGAAAATCCAAGCTGATTACAACTATAATCAAGCAGTTCAACTACAAAATACAAATCCTAAACCTAGAAACTCATAAATTCATAGCTGAACTAGGATTAAACTACTCCCCTTCTTAGCTCATTGAACTCCAACCATTGCTACACCTTCAAGAGGAAGGAAGACGCATAGCCACTCATAGAAATCTGAAGCATCTCAACTAAGAATGAATTTGAGCTTCCCATGGTGGAGGTTTGACAGTGAAAAATGGAAGAAATTAGGGTTAGATAAGAGAAAGATGAGAGAGAATGAAGATGGGGGTAGTGGTATGAATGAATGATGTCACTTACACAAAAATAGGGTTTTTAAACCGGTAATGGGGTGTATTGGGTCGGTTTATGAGAGTGGGTAGGTAAAATTTCTGAAAATGGTTTGGGTCTGGGTTGCTGATTCGAGGGGTTCACTATGGCGAACATATACTTTCACCATGGTGAACCTTGGCCGAGAGAACTTCTACTGATATAGTTTCTTTTATCGCGGTGAAGACAAAGTTGGTCGTGGTGAAACCTGGCAGAGGTGTCAATTCGTCTTGTGTGCTAGACTTCTTTGATCTTCACTCTTGGCTCTTCTTCTTGAGTGTCCTGAAATAAAAAGTAATGGTTTGAGGTATCAATTGTCTCAGAAATTAATTAAATCCAATTAATGAATAAATATGACAATTTTACCCTCAAATAACACTAACTCAGAACAATGACCCTCAATCTCAATTAAGCACAAATATCATTAAAATGAGCCAAAAAGTGTAACAAATATGGAAAAAGTCATCAATTAGTATAAACAATTTGAGCTCAATCATGATTCTAATGATTTTAAACACTTTTTCTTGGTGTTTCCCTACACAAAAACACCTTTTAAACTCATTGGAATTATCAAAATATATTGAAACAATCTCCAACATCAAAATCACATAGTGGCTAAATAGGGTGTTCAAAAACCCTAACTTTGTTTTGTTCTAAAACTCAATCCAAACATCAATTAAACATGCAATTTCAAGCTCATATTTATGGTTTCTATCATTCCCTAAACCATCCTTGAATAGACCAAAAATAGAAAGCATCACACCTTGGGATTTGTCATGAAATTTCAACTAAAATAACCCTTAAATCTAGCAAAAATCAAGTTTAGATATACCTTAATGGATCTTAGCTTGAAGCTTGATAGTTTTTCTTGAATTTGGAGGGTTTTAGGTGCTGTTTAGTGGTAAGTTTTAAATTTGGCAAAACTTTCCCTAATTTTTCTATTTTGGCCGAATTAAGAGCAATTAGGGGGTATTTATAGAGCTCCAAATCTGACCCTCTCCTGTCTATTGTGGCACCATTTTCTGCCACCTAAGGGGCCATGTGTCCTGTTATACCTTACTATCGTATCGTCTTAGGGTTCAATGAAAACCATTTTAGACCACATTGGATGGTCTTGGGCTCAATTTTATCTCAAAAACACTTATTTTTGGATTTTTACTATTCATCAGATAAAAATCTAGTTTTCTGGCCCAACTTCAAAATTTCATAACTTAATCTAGAAAAAATCAATATGGAGTGGTTTAAAATTATATATAAAGCTCTTTGAATGCTCTTTTAGGAAAAAAAAATCTTGTGAACCAATTCCATTGGAAAAAGCGTCAGGTTTTTGTGAAAGTCACCTCTGTCTATTAGGCAAAAACCCTTTTTCCAGATTCTAAACCTTAACTTTGAAAAATCATTAAAATTTGTGTAGTTGGCCATTTTTAACGTGTTAGCTATCAAAATGTCAGAACGTGATCTACAATCATGCCAAATTTCGTGATTGAACGCATTTAGGAACTTAATCAAAACGTCACTTAAAGTTGGCGGTGTCAGTAAATTTACAGCACTGCCCAGTACAATATTTACATAACCCAAAAATCCATGAATTTTTATGGTAAAATAGAAAAGAGAAACGAGAAGAGAAGGAGATCAAAGAAGAATATTAGAGAGAAAGGGAGAGCAAAGATGAAATGGGAATGGAAGAAAACTATCTGATATGTCAAAAGCCAAGTATGCTTACATGATAGAAACCTAGGGTATTTATAACCTAATTTTAAATAAAATAATTAAAATGCAAAATCAATAAATAGGTTAGTGGGTAGTTAACAAAATAAATAACTAACAAAAGAAAATTAATTAATTAAATCTATATCATTTCCCCCCAGGTTCAAAGAACTCACCACTGGAGAGTTAGAAAGCTGGTAGCTGTCAAGGAGGGCAGTATCTAAACGATGAAACTCATCCTCGGTGAGCCATGTAGCGTCTGCATCAGGATAGCCTTTCCAATGAATGAGGTGACAACTAATGGGACCTACTAGAGTTAGAACTGTCTACTCATCCATCACGACGTTAATGGCTTCTACGGGAGGCACAACTCTAGGCACGGGTGGGGTTGGGGCTTGGTGAGTCTGAGTACCTACAGAGTCATCAGAACACAAAGGGGGCAGCTCGAAAGTGCCCTGGTAAGGAACAAGATCCTCAACATTAAATACTGGACTAATAGACATATCTGCAAGTAACTCTAATAAGTATGCATTAGGCCCTAACTTCTTGGAAAAGCAAAATGGGCCAGAGGTGCGGGCGTGTAGCTCCTTGTAAGGCCTCTTTGGGAAACGCTCATGCCGTATATGAGCCATAACAAGGTCGCCAACATCAAACTCCTGGTGACGTCAACAGACATCAACAGCTATCTTATACCTGCCATTATTTAAAGCTAACTTACGCCTAACCTCAGCATGAATATCATGAAGGCAATGTGCAAAGGTCTCCACGAACTCAGAAGGGCAAGCAAACAAAGGAAGGGGAACAAGGTCAGTAGGCTGCTTTGGGTTGTGACCCTGGATAATTTGGAATGGGCTTTTGCCAGTGGATCTATTGACCGAGTTATTGTAAGCAAATTTAGCTATAGGTAAGACAAATCCCAGTTACCGGGCTTATCGCCAATTAAACTACGGAGCAGGTCACATAAGCTACGGTTAGTCACTTCAGTTTGTCTGTCAGTCTGAGGGTGAAACGCAGACGAGAACTTCAGTTGTGTACTGAAGATCTTCGAGAAGGTCTTCCAGAAATAGTTAACAAACTTAACATCCCTATCAGAGATGATGGTAGTAGGAAGACCATGAAGATGCATAACCTCTCAAAAGAAAAGCTTAGCCAGATGTGAGGCATCGGTAGTCCTACTGCATGGGATCAAATGTGTCATTTTCAAGAATTGATCAACTACAACCATGACAGAATCATGCCCTCGTACTGTCTTTGGCAACCCAAGCACGAAATACATACTAATGTCCTTTCAAGGTGCCTCAGGAACAGGAAGAGGCATGTACAACCCAATATTCCTCTTCTTTGCCTTTGTTGTATGGCATGTACGACATTGGGAAAGGATTCGAGCAACATCACACTTAAGGGAAGGTTAGTAGAACCTATCTTTAACTATGGTCATAGTCTTCTAAATGCCGAAGTGTCCGGCTAGCCCTTCCATATGTAATTCCCAAACGAGAAAATGATGCAGTGACATGCGGGGAATACACAACCTAGACCCACAGAATAGGTAGCCATTATCAATCAGGAAATTCACATGAGCTTGGTGGTTTTCGTCTTTAACCTTATAATAAATGATGCCAAAGTTAGGACACAAAGTGTACTCATCCTTGAGCTTGTCAAATCCCACGACATTAATAGTTAAGGTGTTGAGAACGTGGATTCTCTGGCTAAGAGCATCAGCTACCTTGTTCTCTACCCCTGGGCATTCAAGTATCATTGGGAGCTAAGGAACTTGAGAGATTGGTGGTTTGAGTAGATGACAAACTACTGGGGGAGGAGATAGTACTTCCAATGCTCCAACGAGCGAACAATGGCATGGAACTCTTTGTCGTACGTGGAGTACTTTTACTTGGCCTCATTAAGCTTCTCACTGAAGTAGGCGATGGGGTGGCCTTCTTGGCTTAGAATGCCTCCAATTCCAACCCTAAAAGCATCACAAGCAACTTCAAGCACTTGTTAAAGTCAGGTAAAGCCAGGACGAGAGCACTTGAGAGTTTCTTCTTAATAGTGCTAAAAGCTGTGGAGGCTGTGGGAGTCTACTTGATCTTATCCTTCTTCAAGCAGTCAATGATTGGAGACATAAGGGTGTTGAAATCTTTGATAAAACGCTGATAGAAGGACGCTAGCCCATAAAAGCTGCGTCTTCATGCAGTGTCTGCGGTTCTGGCCAATCTTGGATGGCTCGGACTTTTATGGGATCTGCAGATAAGCCTTGTTCTGAGACGATGAATCCAAGAAACGTAACTTGACTTTGCATGAAGGAGTACTTTGGTAGGTTAAGATAAAACTTCTCCTTTCGAAGGGTCAGGAGCACCTGTCTAAGGTGATGCAAATGGTCATCTCTGGATTTACCGAAAACCAGAATGTCATCAAAATAGACAACCATGAACTTTCCTAGATAAGGCTGCAACATATGCGCCATCACTCGTATGAATGTGCTCGGGGTGTTTGTTAAGCCGAATGGCATAATGAGCCACTTGTACAGTCCATCCTGCATCTTGAACATGGTCTTCCACTCATCTCCTGGTCTGATTTGAATCTGATGGTAACCATTGCAAAGATCAAACTTGGAGAACCACTTAGATCCAGACACCAAATCAAGCATGTCTTCTAACCCTAGGGATCAAGAACCGATACTTGACAGTTATCTTATTGATGGCTCAACTGTCAACACACATTCTCCATGAGCTGTCTTTCTTAAGAGTCAGAAGGGCAGGGACAGTGCAAGGACTAAGGCTACGCTGGATGTAGCCCTTCTCAAGCAAGCCATTAACCTGTCGATTGATCTCTTCCTGATCTTTAGGTTTCACCCTATAGTGTGGATGATTGGGGAGCTGTGATCCTGGAACCAAATCGATTGCATGCTGGATGTTCCTCATGGGTGGCAAGTCAGGAGGTAACTCCTTAGGTGCAACATCCTTAAACTTGTCTAAGAGTTGGGTCACCTCTTTTGGAAAATTGTCAGGTGTTGGTGCAGAAGGAGAAACGACCTTAGAAACGACGGCAAGGATGACATCAACCTCCCTACTTTCTTCGATGAACTGCTTCTCTGTCAGGAGGTGAAGGTTAATGGGCTTAGAGGTGGATCCTTTCAAGGGGCAGGACCTTTTACTTTATACTCAGGCTTCGCAAGATGGAGTAAGATGGTCTTGCCCTCATGGTTGAAGATGTGGTTGTTTGCTCAGCCTTGGATAGTGACATCATGGTCATATAGCCACGGGCATCCTAAAAGAATGTGAGACACATCCATGGGGATCACGACACACAAGACATCTTCCTTGTAGTCGCCTAAATGGAGTGGGACACGACACTGCTGGGTGATAAGCAACGAAGCGTTGTCGACCCATACAACACGGAAAGGCTTAGCAATTGGTTCCGTCTTAAGTCCAAGACGAGCGACACCTCGAGTAGAGATCACGTTCCTTTCGCTTCCACTGTCAATAACCAACTTGCATGACTTGTCAACATAATTCACAAAGGTGTGAAAGATGTTGTTCCGTTTCCAGAGTCATCTGGTGTTGGGACAGTCAGGAGACATCGCATCACTCCAAGATGGCCCAATGGCACTTCATCACAATTAATCTCTTCATCCACATCAGAAGGAATATTGATAGGGTTAACGACTACATCTGGCACGCTCTCGAGTAGTGCATCTTCTTGAGATTCGATAAGCAACCCACGTTACAGGCACCTTGAAGCGATGTGTCCCTTGGAGTGACACTTGAAACACTCTATTGATGAGCTACTCACACAAATGTTTGATGCTAATGACTCTCTTGGTCGTGAAGTACTTGGCCCTGAAAGTTGATGACTTACCCGTTGATTGGCCGAGGTAGCAGAGCTGCGAGCGGGATGAGACTCTTAACCGAAGAAGCTGGATGCCTGAAGGAGGGATATTTAGGCAGAGAGTCAATCTTGATAGCCTTATGATATGCTTCCTCTAAACTGTAGGGGCAGTTTACTTTGAGCTCCCTCTATATGTCATCCCTAAAACTGCTGATGAATCTCTCGATAATGACAAAACTCGGCTCATTTAAGTCGTTGCAAATCAGAAGGTCATTATATCAAGAGACGTAGTCAGTTGCCGACAAGGTTCCCTATTTGAGGCTATTCAATTGGTTGAAAAGTGTGCTCAAGTGGCTGACCAGTATGTACTTTTCCTTAAGGTTCAGCTTCATCTCCTCCCAAGTCATGACGGGAGGTTGCCCTAAGCATTTGAGGTTTGCTTGGACATGCTGCCTATAACGTCCTGAGTTTTATCAGGTTTTAATAGCCTCTTTTTGGTTGATTTTGAGGATAGATTAGTGATTTAATCTTGATCTTGGTGTTTGGCTTGGGATTGAGTTATGTTGAAGAAATAGGTGAACAATCCCTCTCAGGGTTTGTTCACTACGGCGAAGTAAAACTTCACCGCGGCGAACCGGGAGTTCCAGGAGGGAGTGTCCTTTCGGGAAGGTTTCGCCGCGGCGAAGTTAGGGGTATGCCACGGTGAAGGTTTTCTAGGCTAGCGAGAGTTTCCTCTCAGGAAGCTTTCGCCGCGGCGAAGTCAGGTTTTCAGGCGAGTAATCCCTCTCGGGATTAGTTCGCCGCGGCAAAGGGGGTCGAATCTATATAGTCGCGGGTCAAATATGCAAAAATTAGAAAATCTGAAGGAAGAGAGAGAGGCTTTGCTAGGGTTTCGAATTTTTAGCTTGGAGGGGGCATTTCTAAGGATCCATTACCTCAAGTAAGTGATTTTAACCTCTAATTTACTTTCTTTCTTGGAATTTCTGAGGATTTATGGTGAAACCCTAGAGTTTTCTAGGTTGTTATGGAATTGAGGTTTTTGACCAATTGTTTTGAGTTTAATTGATTGCTTTGGGTTAGTCTAAGTATTTAATCAGTGTAGTTTTCTTGGATTTGAAGAACTTGAGTTTTTGAAATTAGGGTTTATGGAAATGGGAGGTTTGTGATTGAGGATGATAATGTGGAGGTCGATTTTGAGTTTTGTGATTTGGGTTATGTTAAGGAAGGTTAAATTGGATGTTTAATCGGTTTAGAATGTTGTTAAGACTTCAATTGTTCAAATGGGATGTTTGGGTGTTGAATTCCTATAGTGGGTCCTTGAGGTTATGAGTTTTAATTGATGTTTGGAAAGGAATTAAGGTTTTAATGGATTTTTATGACCTTGGAGTGTTGTCTTGATGGTTATACCCTTTTTAGTTGGGTAGATTTGTGGTTGGAGCTAGGAATTTTGTGTCCTTAAGTGTTGTTTTGGCCACATTATTAGTTGAAGGCTAATACATGATGGTTGTGTGCTTGTGTAGACCGATTGTGAGCCTTGTGGGTGCACGCGGCCATATTGTTGGTTTGTTATTCCTTGCTCAGGCAAGAGGTAACCACTTTCCAATCCTTTGTACATGCTTTTGTGGTATTGTGAGTGGATTTATGTTTTATGCTCCGAGTAACAACTGTGTTCAAAGTGTATGTTGTATATTGAAAAGGAAAACCGTCTTGTGGGGTTTAAATTAATATTGATTGAATCTGAAATCTGTGAAAGATAGGCCACTGAAAGAAATTAATTGTGAAATGATCATTTACTCTTTGATTATGGTTTGAGCATGATGCATGAATTGGGGATTGGTGAGAGTTTTGATTGTTACTACCACATGGTAAGGCCTCCATTAATGCATGATGGTTGGCTCTTTACATCCCCTATAGTGAGGGATAGGCCTTTTGGCTCCTTACATCCCCCATAGTGAGGGATAGGCCGGGTTTGGCTCTTGAAAATCCCCCAAGGTGAGGGATATGGTTGATGGGATTGCATCATTGCACTTGCATGACTTGTTGTGGCTATCATTTATCATATTACTTGTGAACTGACCCACTTGACACCTCACGAGCACCTATTTAGTAGTACCTTGAATTAGAAAGGCTGGTTACTGGGACATTGTCTCACCCCGTGGTTTACAATATTTTCAGGTGAAGGTTCTAGGCGTGTGTCATCGGGAAGAGATGTAAAGGCTTGAGCTTGGTTAGCTTTAGGCCTCTAGCCCTTGTATATGTATGGCTAGTTGTATATTGCCACATTTAGGGCCCCTTTTGAAATATTTTGATTGCCCAGCCTTATTGTAAACTGAAGGGGATGTTATCTCCTTATTTTGGTTGGCCAGAGGTCATTTCTAGTGTCTTATGAAACTTTGATTTATTTTGTTGGAAACCACTTGGATGGGCTGATGTTGATGCCTTTTGTTACTCGGGTCAGAGGCTCAGAGGCCTAGTGGATGTTAATGAATGATTTTTAGTTGTATGCAACGGAGTTTGGGTTTGACTCGAGTTTGAATGTAAATTTCAAAAATTACGCAATTTCTTTCTACTATGGTAGTTTATTGTAACAGCTTTCCTTTTCTACCATAGTAGTAATTTTACGACAAGTTTATAATGTTTTGAGGTTAAGGGTTTTACACTGCCAATACTTCCATGCAGATCTGATGAGCTTTATCTTGGTAAAGCAAACACGCTGCATGTCACTCATATTGTACCACTCGAAGTAGTTGTCCATGGTGGCTAACCAATCGAGGAAGGCATTCGCATCTAATCGACCATCAAAGTCAGGTGCCTCAACCTTAACCCTCTTCATCGCATCATCATTGTAGTCTTGTCGAGGGGTGTCTTAGTATCACCTAGGTGGTGACGGGTCTTGTCCATATCTGGGGTGAGCTGTGTACCCTCCATAGGTACGTCGATTCCCAAGATGGGATTCATAACGATTCTCTGTACCTTGTTCATCCCATAGGTCGTCCTCTTCCTCGAGGGGTTGGGGAAAGGCCTCAACATGTAGCGGTCTAGCTTGTGGGTGATGCAGACCTATAGAAAGCTAGGAGCCTTTAGTGTGAGATGGTCTAATGGTGTTGAGCTTGGTGTGTGCTTGAGTGGTCTCAGGGGCATTTCCAAGAATTCCTTCTATACCTTCACTAAAGTCCTACCTATCAATTCTTAGGAGAGAATCTCTAATTTCCTGCTAGGAGGTCCTAAGCTCTTGATTAGCTATCTTAAGCTCCTGAGTAGTGGCTCTAAGCTCTTGACACGGGGAGTTATATTCTTGCTTAATCTCGGCCAAGGATTCCATAAGGCATTTGGTGAGTTCATTCAGTTTTAGTTCAAAGGTCTGAAGTCTCTGGTCTATTTAGGATTGAAGGGAGCTAACACGAGGTTCTAAGTATTGAAGTGCTTGGTCTAAGGTGTCTTGTCTATTTTCAATATCACAAATAGTCATGCAATAGATAGGTGAAAGCTAACAATAAATAACGAAGCAAGCAAAGAAGCTACTAATAAAATGAAAATAAAATCTTTTTTCCTTTTTTTGCCCCTTTTTTTCCTTCCTTTTTTTTCTTTTTTTCCTTTTTTTTAAGCTATAAAATAATAATCAGAAATAAATAACCAAAAATATATGTACAGGCAGCAGTGGTATCTAGCAAGAACAACGTCCCAAAGCAATAAAAGTAACCTCCAGTATACTAAAAAGTCACAGTAATTAATTAGAGGGTTGATTGGGCCTTATTGGCGTAGCTTTACGACACCAAAAAAATACCCCAATCCTCCTGGGTGACTACTCTTAGCGTTGGGAGGGTCAATGGTGGAAGAAATGGTGTGAAACAGGGTCAAAACAGTAAAAAACATGATCTGGGCAAGCTAGCAACGCGGCGGCACATGGAGACCATGGACAGGGACTATGACGGTGCGTGGGGGCATGTAGAACATCGGCTAGCCTTGAAATTTCTGGGTCTAGCCATGTTCCTCCTTGCGAACCCAATGGAGGTGGTTTCGCGCCAATCAGAGGTTGGACGAGAGAGTTATGAGCCTTCAAAGTGACGGTGACGGTGATCTCGCACAGTGGACTTTTTTGGTAGTAACTCACCGTGAAACTGAGTGGTCTGGACGATTATTGGCCAAAGAGGATGATGACGGTGGTGGTGCGGCGAGAGGAGGCCTGGGAGTGAATGGATAGAGGCGATTGGCGGCAAAAACTGGAGAGCGACGACACTGTGTGTAGCTTTTAAACTTAAGGGCGTGTTTAGATGGTTTGGATTGACATAAATTAGACACAAGGAAGCACAACCAGGCTTCGATGCCAAAATTGATGTAAAACAGAAAAGAGAAAGGAGAAGAAAAAGAGATCAGAGAAGAATATTAGAGAGAAAGGGAGAGCAAAGATGAGAACGGGAATGGAAGAAAACTATCTGATCCGTCAAAAGCCAAGTCTGCTTACACAATAGAAACTTGGGGTATTTATAACCTAATTTTAAATAAAATAATTAAAATGCAAAATCAATAAATAGGTTAGTGGGTAGTTAACAAAATAAATATTTAACAAAAGAAAATTAATTAATTAAATCTGCATCAATATGATACCATAATTTAACCTTCAGTCTGCAGCTTGCCCTTGGATGTTTCAGGTCCTAAAATGTTAGATTGCATTTAGAGAATGAGATTTCATTGAAATCCCAATAGCAAATTAACCAACTATATCATCAACAAGCATCATCATTATGCATAACTACATTAACTACTATTGGTGAACTAGCATGCTTATCATTTGGAAAACTCAACCATGCAAAGGTCAAAACAAGAAAGTGCAAAGAGCAGCCACATCACAATCAAGAAAGTTCATCCACATAATAGCAATTAATCATGCAATAATCAATAATGCCAAGTTAATGTTAGTAGTTAGGTTCAACTTGCTACCTTGCTCCAAAAGCTTGAGCTTTATTTGTTTCTCTTCTTTTCCTTCACAAATGTCAAAACCTAGCATGACAATCCACCAAAAAGGGCAGCAAGAATCATTAACCAAACCAAGCAAAAGCAAGAATACAACTTAAACATAACTCTTACTCCTAAAATTACTTCTTGACTTATTCCTACACGATTTTTCATGTTGATTCCAAATATGTGCTTAGATTTAAGAAAATAAAATTCCTCCTTTTAGTTTTCTCTTGACCGAACCAAAGGGGTTCTCTAACCAAAAATTACGATTTTGATTTTTAATGCTTCCAACACTTGTTCTTTAGGTTTATCATATACCATTTTTCATTTTAAGCACAATGGAAGCATTAAAACACTGAAAAACTCATCCTAGGGTCCATTTACTACCTTGGCCAAAATGAACCTCAAGAGACACAACGAAGAAAGTACTTCAAAAACAACCTATAACCACTTGCAACCACTAGGAACTAACATGTTTTGAAGTGTTCTAGCAAGTGTGATCAACAAAACTTCTTTCCCCACATGATAATCAGTTTGGCTAGCACCCTAAGAAGAGAAGAAATAGAAATTTCAACTATACAAAGAAAGAAAACAAGACAAAGATCCATTTAGAACCAAGAACTCACCTTGAATCCTTGGTTGTATGACCAAAGTTGGTAGCTTTTCCCTTGTTTCTCCTTGAACTCTCTCTTTTCTCTTTTGGTTCCCTCTTGGCCAAACTTCACATTTGAAATTAGGGAGAGATGTACTTGTTTAATGAGCCAAAATATCCCAACCACCATCATAAATGAAATTCCAAGTGTCATTATCCCCTTTAATCTTACTTTCTCTTTCATAATTAACTAAATCCAAACGAAATTAATTACCAAAAGCCAAAATCCTCTCCATTTGAGGAATGACACTTGGCAAGTTTAAATCCTTTTCATTAGGGGCTTGACACATGACTAATTGTGAACCATTTGAATTGCAAGACTCTAGTCTTGCTTTAACAGTGCACTTTGACTCCGGGTTTAATTTCTTTTCTATAATTACAGTATTTTGGCCTCTGTAATTATTTTCTGCCAGATCCCTAATTGATTCTTCATATTTTTATCTTCCCAAATTGCCCTCTTTGTCTCAAAATTAATTTCCCAATAATTAAATAAAAAGGAAAACTAATTTCCTTCTTTTTAGGGGTTTCTCTTTAAGGAAAAATCTTAGATACTTGAAGGTCTTCATTTAATTCCATAATCTCTTATAATTTCTTGGGATATTATAGAAATTTTCTTAGAGTTTTATTCTCCTTTAAAATATTTATTTGGAATTTTCCAAATAAAATCCCTTAAATTGGCCTAAATCACCCTTAAATTCTTTTGTAATTTCTCTAAGGGTAATTTGGTCATAAAACTAATTTTATAATCTCATATAATTCTCAAAGGATATTATTCTTATTTTTTCTTAATTTTATAAGGCTTGAAAATATTATTCTATAATTATATTTGACCAATTTTCCTTAATTAGTCAAATTTCCATAATTGGCTTGGAAAAACATAATAGTTATTTTCCACCAAAATTCTTCTATTCTCCTTATTATTTTTGGCCCTTAATTATTTAGAAATATTTTTATTCTTAATTACTATAGTACTAGATGTGACATGTCCCTCATCATATGCCTCAAGTTTTCAAATCAAGGCAAGTGTCCTTCTTGATTTTTCTTTTGAATTTTGGGCTTAATTGGTCTTAAACTCCTTGACAAGAAGAAGTGTGAGTTGCACGAAATTTCTGGGCCCTCTTGGCCCAATATGAAGGCAAAAACTGATTTAAAAAGGAAGGAGAAGTGTGACCCAATCACAATGATCAATTTCTAACCAAAACTAACTAGTTTGGTTACTATTTTCAAAAATATTTTTGGGCCTCCAAAAATTCATTTTTATCCATTAAAAAATCCCTTTTACTATAGGAAATCCCCCTAAAAAATTTTGGAATTTATCTCAACCTCTAACTATTTATTTTGAATTTTCTCTAAAATCAGGCTTTACCGATAAGATTTCGGTAATAAATATTCTAAAATTAATTCCTGTACCTTTAAGGCCTAGAATCAATTTTATAAATTCAAATAAATCCTTAAATAATTTTTTCATATTTTCTAGGAATTATTAAGGCCTCCATATATTTAAAATAATTATTTCTAGCTAATTTTTCACTATTATTTTGGCCAAAAACCTCTGTTTCCAGGAAATTCTATAATAAGCTATTTTCATGCTATTTTCACTCCAAAGACTCAAATAGGATTCCAAAACCTCAAATTTTCCCATTTTCCATTTTTTAGGAATTTCTAGAATTTTTCTCAAAGTTTTCTATTTTGCCCTTCCTAGACTAATAATTTCAAAAATATCAATCCGGGCCTTTTTTGGATTTTATGTTATGCCTGGCTTTGTCAGCCAATCCACTTTTTTTATTGACCCTTGACTTAATTTTTCATACCTATTATCAGGGTTAAATTCTACGGGATATGGCACATATCATATCATTAAACCATTCAACATTGCATATTGCCAAGGCATATTATGCATAGAAATTCGCACATAATCACATAGCTTACTCAATCACATCATTACAACATAAAACAAGTAACATATGCACATTCAAATAAGTAAGATACTAATCAAATTATGAATTCAATGCTACCTCTTGCTTAAGTATATATCTCGGCCTCTTAAGGTCTTTAGTGCTCCTCCTTTTTTTTTTTGGCACAATGGCTATCAATCCAAACACAAACACATTCCACATTACTAATAATTCAAAGCATAATAATTGTTACTCAATAACATGCTCAAATAGACCTCTTTTTCCTTAATTTGTAACATTATTGTTTCCTTTGTTTTGATCAATATCTTGCGCCATTCCTACATAATTTTCATGCAAAATCTAAATATCAATTCAGATTTAACAAAATCACACTCCTTCCCCCTTAACTCAACTTGGCTGAATAGGATGTTTAAGGGGTCTTTGGTTTCTATTTTGTATTCCAATGATTTTAAACACTTTTTCTTGGTGTTTCCCCACACAAAATCACCTTCTAAACTCATTAGAATTATCAAATCATATTGAAACAATTTCTAACCTCAAGAACCAAGAGTGGTTGGGAGGTACCCTTATGAACACTACTTACGATTTCTTCCAAAATTTAATCCAAACATCAATCAAACATACCATTCCAAGCTTATATTCAAGATTTCTATCCTTCTCTAACCATTTCTCAACTTTATCAAAATTATGGCAGCATAATAGCCTAGGATTTTGTCATGAAACCTTGGCCAAAATAACCCTTAAACATAACCAAAATCAAGCTTGAACATACCTTAATGAATCATTGATTGAAGCTTGATGATTTCCCTCTTCTTTTGCTTGAGTTTTTGGTGTGGCAAAGTCTCCCCTTGGTTGTCCCAAACTTAGCCGAGATTGAGCTCTTATGAGGGGGTATTTATAGAGCTGTTGGGCTGGCTAAATTCCTTTCTATGTGGCCTAAAAATCTGCCCACTCAAGGGCCATGTGTCCCCCCTTAAAGCCTTCCATCTTTAGGTCATGCTAAGTATCCCTTTACATGTGATTTTTCTTAGTTTCTTGGGCTTGTTTTGGGCTGAAACTCTTCTTACATGAGAGACCATGGGCTGCATGAAATTACTGCATTTTCTTGGCCCAAAATGAGTCCAAAATTGATTAGAAAGAAAGAAGAAATGTGGCCCAATCATAAATTATCAATTTAAAGTCAAAATACATTATATTGACTACTATTTCTCACTAATTTCCAAAAATAGTTTTGTGCCTCCAAAAATTCATTTTTATTCACCAAAAATCCTATTTTATTATAAAAATGTCTCATAAATTTTTTTAGAATTTATTTGCATCTTTAACCTCTTGTATTGAATTTCTTCCAAAATTAGGTTTTACCAATAAAGTGTCATCATTAATTATCTAAAGATAATTTTCTTCATATTCTGAGGCCAGAGATAATTTTAAAATCCATAATAATATTCTAAATAATTTTTTCATTTTTTTTCAAAATTATTGAGGCCTCAGGATAGCTCAAATAATTAATTACAACAAAAAATTCCTGTCCGGTCATAAAATACTGATAAATCTTAAAAATTCTGTAATAAATTATTTTCACTTCTTTTTCACCTCTGAGGCTCATATACTATTCTAAATCCTCAATTCTCTATTTTTCCTATTTTTGGGGAATTTTTCAAGTTTTCTGACACCCCCTTGCACTCTGTTCTACTTATACAGCATATTATGAAAATATCAGTCCGGACCTTGTTTAGATTTTATGTCATGCATGGCTTCATCAATTAGTCTATTTATCTATTGGCCCTTGACTTAATTTTTCACTTTCATTATCAGGGTTAAAATTTATAGGATATGACAAGAGCCAGGCTTGGTATTTTGCCCTTCAAATTGCAAATAGCTTGAAATAGCCAGTCCTAATAGGCTGAGGACTTAAACAAACCCTTTTATATTTTTTATTTTTTTTAAAATTTATTCATATGATGCTGGTATTATTGAATTTTTTTATATTATTAATGATGTTGCAAATATTTAATTTTTATTATTTTTTTAAAATTGAATTCCATAAAACGGTTTGATTTATTTGGTTTTGGATAGTGTTTGTTCAATTGAACTTTAAAAAATGGGCTGATTTATACTTTAGATGATGATTTAATTTATATTGTATGTGTTAATATTTATCTTTAGATGATGATTTAATTTGCATTGTATGTGTTAATATTTATAAACTATATAAATTTGATAAGAGAGTACTTTTATACTTATATAACTTGTGATTTCATAATTTGAATTAAAAATTTATGAGTTTCAATAGTCATGAATCTCAAAATAAAGTAAAATAATAATTTAACTACGAAACTTGAAAGTGAAACTTATTTGAGGAGAATAAAATCATAATTTAACTATGAAACTTGAAAGTGAAATTTATTTAAAGAAAAAAACCTTCATAATTTTGCCACTAAAGAAGAGTGCCTACTCATAATGAAGTTCAACCAAATATTTTTTATATTGAAGATAGTAATGAAAATTATGTTGATGCTGCTGCTATTGTTTAGTGTTTAGTTTGTGCTTTATATGATTTATTTAATTTTGGACAACAATTTACCATTTTTTAGGACACTAGCTCAATTTAGTTTGTTCTAGAAATTGGGGCAATAGTTTTAGCATTGTATTTTACTAATATTAATGGCTTGAATCATGAATTTTATCAGGTTTATTATCTTACTTTTGTCCATATCAAAATATTTTTTAAAAAAAACGTAAATGGGCATAAAAGTCTATAGAGCCCACCACTATAAGGGATGGTCCTTGCAAAATGAGTACTTTTGAAAAGCTAGCCTAGACGAGCCGGCCTATTTAAATTCACGACCCATGAAAGGTTGGCCCATTTTCCTAGTGCTAATATTTATTATATTAAGTTTATCAATCACACAGAGTCATATGTTCTATTTTTAAAATATTAGTATTTAATATCATTTAATTATAAACCTACATAAGAAAAATAAAACACATGATCAATGTTATTCGATAAATTGACATAATAAATATAAAAAATTTGACCTAAGTATTATATGTATATGTGAAGACAGCGATCTGCTCGTAAAAAGAAAAATATCATTAAATAAGGATGGAAAAAAATTCAGCTATGGACAAGATTTTAAATTAAGTACGGTAACATTGAAATACTTGAAAAAATTACATGAGTAATTTGGTCAGATTTAGAAAAACATTTTCTCACCCCTCTAGGAAAAACCTCACTTTTGGAAGGTAGGGGAAGGGAGTACCAAAAAGGAAAAATAACATTGAGGTCCTATGGTAGACAAAATACTGCAAAAATGTAGCTTGAAACTTTTAATTAAATAGAAGTCTTAAAGGGACCCGATTACAATAAGAGAAAATATGAAAAGACAATATTGTCCCTACTAAAACATACCAAGAAGATGTTGAAATTGAAAAATGATTTTGAACCCGACTCCTATTTGTATCAATCAGTTATCTCACTCTCCCCTTAAATACTGACTTTGAATCCACCCCTATCGAAAGTAGCTTAACTTGAATCCATTCAGCATTGCCATAATCGTTGAATATCATCCTTGTCACTGTTTGTAGTTGATGTGGTCATGGTTGGAGTGAAGTTGTTCATCGTTAGCATCTCATCGGTGTTCTTTGTTTTCGTTAATGTATTCCGATCCTCCTCTTTACAAAATTTGTGGGTTTAAAAATCTTACATCTGATTTGGTTTTCATTTCATGAAGTTGTGGGGAAAAAAAATCAGATTTTTTGTTCCAAGGGTGATGTTTGTCTGAAACAAAATATTGAAAAATGAAATTCTTTGGGGGATCAGATTTCATTTTTGTTTCATAAATATTTCTTTGTTAATTATTTGTTGGTGCAATTTTGGTGTCTGATTTAATTTTTCAACCCCCCGTCTCTCGCCTTTTCTTTTTCAAATTTTTTCTCCCTATGAGATCTTGCATTGTGTTCGTCCATAAAGTATATTGTCCATACTCATTAATCATATGCTCAATAGATGTAATAATCATCTCTAGTTAAAGGAAGCATACAATTTTATATGATTTTTTTCAATGAATTTATATGTATTTTCCTATTCAGTTTCTAGTTTCACTGACTGCAGGTTAACAAAATGTAATTAACTGAAGAAAGAAATAAACAAGAAGCACTCAATATAGGAAAATATGAATTTCTTTCTCAAATTGAGTGTTCTGAAATAACTTTTTTAAATTTTATCTTGAGAATTATATACATTTAAGGGCAGTTTTTCAAATTGAGGGTTCTGAAATAACATTTTAAATTTTATCTTGAGAATTATATACATTTAAGGGCAGTTTTTTGGTTGCACTTAGAATGCCAGATAGTGTTATAAAGTGAAATACAAAGCCAAATTTAGATGAAATTCTTAACTGGTTTCATTTAATCCCTCTATTTTTCAACACTTGATTGTAGACTTTTTAGTAGACCAAGACTCACATTCATTGAAACCGATTCTAATCTTGTTTCTATTTATTTTTCACCCCCAAAGACCTTAAATAGGATACAAAATGTTCACACACATACGTTCTTCAAATGATAAGAGAAAAGATTCATTAAGAATTATGTCCCCAAAACTCTACTACCTAAAGACAAATAAGAAATTTTTACCTCGCGTTTCTTCATTTGTTTCTTTCTCTTTTATCGATTAAAGCTATTACTTACTTCAAATTCTAAAAGCCCATGATGAAACACAATGAGCAACATATAAAAAGGTGAGTTTATGCTAAAATGAAAAACAATGAGCAACACAGAGCATAAACCTAGTCATCCACTGGATAATGATACATGCAGGGATGTATTTTTATCTTCTCAATATCATATCAAGGCTTCATTTATCACCACAGATTTGATCATTCGTCAAATCCTTCAAACGAGGCATTTCAAAGTGATTGAGGATATCAAATTTTTCTTTGGAAAGTTTTGTGTTAGCCTCTTTGATGCTATGTTCAAATTGTTTTTGTTGGGAAGTGATGAAAATAGATTTGCACATGGCAATTTATCAAGTCCCCTCTTGATTGCCATGATTTGCTGGGCTAGTAGACATATTACCCCTACTAGTTTCTTTGCTACAATGGGGTCATTGTCGCTTAAATCTACAAAAGAAGAAGGGTGGAGCACTATCTAGATTGTTTTAATGCTTGGGGTGAGGATTTCTCTAATAACAGAATGTGGTTGCAAATTTGACATACTATAAGGATCCTATTGTCATGATCTACCACAAAATTTTACAGTTGGCATTATTTTTACTAATGAGCTTAGTTGGAATGGATGAAGTTCAATATTGATTTAAGGGAGCTTATTTCCCATTTTGGAGAGGAGTGAAATTGCCAAATATGATTATTAAGGGTTAAGGTTTAACAATTATGTCCCCAAAACTCTACTACCTAAAGATCATTGCATTAACAACCTTAACAATTACAATTTTGAATACCTCAAGTGCTTAGGAATCAAATTTTGGCATAGAGAATTCGAAATTCACTAGTACCCACCAATTCACACCTTAAGGACAAGGTGTAGCTTGGAGGGTGGGGCAATAATGGACCCTTAGCTAATAGACTCTTTTGTATTGGGCTAAGGCTAGGTCATGCGGAGTGTATGTGGTTAGAGAGAGAAAGAGAAAAACAAGAACAAAGGATTACGTGCAATATATGTTAGGAAAAATTACACACAGGTCCTACAGAAGACAATTTTTTCAAAAAAAAGTCCTTTGAAATCCTAAAATTCTTCCTAAGTCCCCAGGGACCTGCGGTAATAAATTTTAAATGTGATATTACCTACTTACCCCCATTAATTTGAGTTTGTATTTTCCCTGCCTCAAACCCTCGGCCGTTCTCTTTGCCTATTAGGACCATCTTCGTCTTCGCAACTGCCCCAAATCACTCTCAGTGTCATTAGTGCCGAATCTCAACCCAATCCTCATGGTCTTTGTCTTAAGTGTGGATATGGTCTCTTGGGTAAAGCAAGGAACAATAGCATAAAGAGAGTAGTAGCATTCCAAGAAAGGCATTATCTTTTGCTTCCTTCGAAATCTCTCAGGCTACTCCTTTTTTAGAGATTAATGCTCTGTTTTCTGGTGATTGATGATGTGCTTCTGATGAAAATGAATCAAAATAATACTATAATGCGATGGTTAAATGTCTTGTTAATAAGTACATCGAAGGTTGTTAATGTAACTCTATGACTTGTTATTAACAAGTGATTGTGACAGGTTGATATGAAGGATGGCAACTTCAAGTGGGAAACATTTGTTCTATTACCTCCATATAGGGGGGAAATTTATTAATAGTGTAGAAGGTGAAATGCAATATGTTGGAGGTGGTATGAAAACAAGAATGATAAAGGAAGGCATTTAGAAAAATGGTCGGAAAAGAAAGTAATGGAATGATTATGAAATTCACAGTAACCTTTGATGAGTGTACATTTGTAGACCTTGTAGATAAAGTATAAATTTGGTGTAATTATATTGTACATATATATATAAAGTTGTAAATGACATCTGGTTGTAATATGATATAATATCATATCTCTATTTTGCTGTACTTGTGAATAGGTTGTCATAGACTTGTTGTCAGACATCGTAGAGGTTGTCATTGGCAATCTAAATTAAGTTACTGATATAAAGTGACAATTTCTCCTACTTGCAATGTTCAATGATTTCTTAACACATGATTTTAGTGTTCAAATTGCAATATGATATGATGGAAAGGCTAAAAAGAATTGGTTTTGATAAATTGTCAATTAATGCTTATTGATTATTTGTCATTCACTACTGTTAAGGTTGTCAATGCTTGCTAATTACTTGTCATTCACTACTGTCAAGGTTGTCAATGCCTGCTGATTACCTGCCATTCACTACTATCAAGGTTGTTAGTGCCTATTGATTATTTGTCATTCACTACCGTCAACAATGTTAAAGCCTGCTGATTACTTGTCATTCACTACTGTCAAGGTTGTTAATGCTTGCTAATTACTTGTCATTCACTACTGTTAAGGTTGATGCCTGCTGATTACTTGTCATTTACTACTGTCAAGGTTGTTAATGCCTGCTAATTACTTGTCATTCACTACTGTTAAGGTTGATGCCTACTGATTATTTTTTATTTACTACTGTCAAGGTTGTTGATACCTGCTGATTACTTGTTATTCGCTATTGTCAAGGTTGTTAATACCTGTTGGTTACTTGTCATTCACTACTGTCAAACTTGTTCCTTTTTTTGTTTTTTTTTATAGAGAGATTGTTTCTACCAAGTTCTTCATAGAGTAAAGCTAGCACTATTTGATGAAAAGGAAAAAATTGACAAGGAAGTCACATAGGCAAAAGTCCATGTGCAATTTGACACATGAGTTGTTGTTGTGCACAAAAACTAATTGTGTTTGAGTTTTTGGGAGATAATGTTTATTGACTAAAGTACTAGTATTTTTTCTAGGGACTCTTGTGGGGCTTATGTTTTGAGTTGGTTACAAATGTGGGACGGCATGGAGTATGGTGATGACGGCTACACAATGCCTAAGTACTCTACTCAGGAAATTCATGATGTGAAGGTTGGATGCTTGTAGTGGTTTGTAACTCATCAGAACAACCTGCATGGTGATCAAGTGTTATCTTTGCTATAAAGAAACCCCCAAAGCAAGAGGAAAAAATAAACGACCAGCATATATTGTATTTAATCTTTTTTATTTGACAGCATAATGACAGCTGAATGTAAAGTTCAAAGTTTGTTTTTTTATTTGACAATATAATGACAGCTGAATGTTAAGTTATGTTAATGTGTATTAACATTGTTTACTGGTTATGAAGTTTTTTTTTAATGACATTTTTGTGCTTTGATAACTATGAAATGCTTCATTCCAAACCCGAATCAAGTCCAGAAATAAAAGCTTATAAACAAATATTAACCATGATGACATGATAGCTATATATCACAGTCCTCTCTGCCAGATCCATTTACAACCTCAACGGCGGCTTTGGACAACCCAAGGAGAAGTGGTTAACAGCCTCAGTAGTGCCCCTGACAACTCACTCTGTGAGATACCACAACTTCTAAAAAAATTGTATTATTAGCACATATAACAACCTTGACAATATAATGGGAAGCATTTTGAAGTCATTAATAGCTTTAAGTGAACCCAACAGGATTACAGCAGATTTTTATTGCAGAGATTCATTTACAACCTCAACGATGCTGGTTGACAACCCGAGGAGATGTGGTTAACAACCTCGGCAATGCCCCTAACAACTCATTCTTTAGGATATCACAGCTTCTACAAAAATTAAATTATAACCAAACCATATCATATTACAACTTGAATACTAAAATCATGTGTTAAGAAATCACTGAACACTGCAAGTAAGAGAAATTGTCACTTTATATTAGTAACTTAATTCAAACTGCCAATTACAACCTCCCCGACATCTGATAACAAGTCCATGACAACCTATTGACAAGTACAGCAAAATAGAGATATGATATTATATCATATTACAACCAGATGTCATTTACCACTTTATATATATATGTACAATGTAACTACACCAAATTTATACTTTATCTACAAGGTCTATAAATATATACTCATTAAAGGTTACTATGAATTTCATAACCATTCCATTACTTTCTTTTCCCACCATTGTTCTAAATTCTTCATATGATGTGCCTTCCTTTATCATTCTTGTTCTCATACCACTTCCAACATATTACATTTCACCTTCTACACCATTAATAAATTGTCCCCCTATATGGAGGTAACAAAACAAATGCTTCCCACTTGAAGTTGTCATCCTTCATATCAACCTGTCACAATCACTTGTTATAACAAGTCATACAGTTACATTAACAACCTTCGATGTACCCACTAACAAGACATTTAACCATCATATTACAATGTCATTTTCATTCATTTTCATCAAAAGCATAGCATCAATCATAAAAAAATAGAGCATCAATCACTAAAAAAGGAGTAGCCTGAGAGATTTTGAAGGAACCAAAAGATAATGCCTTTCTTGAAATGCTACTACTCTCTTTATGCTATTGTTCCTTGCTTCATGTAAAACCCTTAACCTCAAAACATTATAAACTCGACATAAAATAACTACTATGGTAGAAAAGGAAAGCTGTTACAATAAACTGCCATAGTAGAAAGAAATTGCATAATTTTAGAAATTAACATTTAAACTCGGTTCAAACTCAAACTCCGTTGCATGCAACTAAAATCATTCATTAACATACATTAGGCCTCCGAGCCTCCGGCCCAGGTAACAAAAGACATCAACATCAGCCCATACAATTGGTTTCCAACAATGTATATCAGAGTTTCCCAAAACACTAGAAATGTCCTCCAGCCAACCAAAAATAAGGAGATAACATTTCCTCCAGTTTACAATAAGACCAACAATAAAAAATATTTCAAAAGGGGCCCTAAATATGGCAATATACAACTAGCCATACATATACAAGGGCTAGAAGCCTAAAATTAACCAAGCTCAAGTCTCTGCGTCTCTTCCCAATGGCACACACCTAAAACCTTCACCTGAAAACATTGTAAACCACGGGGTGAGACAACGTCCCAGTAACCAACCTTTCCAATTCAAGGTACAACTAAATAGGTGCTCGTGAGGTGTCAAGTGGGTCAGTTCACAAGTAATATGATAAATGATAGCCACAACAAGTCATGCAAGTGCAATGGTGCAATCCCATCAACCATATCCCTCATTTTGGGGGATTTTCAAGAGCTGAACCCGGCCTATCCCTCACTATAGAGGACGTAAGGAGCCAAAAAGGGCCTATCCCTCACTATGGGGGACGTAAAGAGCCAACCATCATGCATTAATGGAGGCCTTACCACGTGGTAGTAACAATCAAAACTCTCACCAATTCCCAATTCATGCATCATGCTCAAATCGTAATCAAAGAGTAAATGATCATTTCACAATTAACTTCTTTCAGTGGCCTATCTTTCATAAGTTCAATTTATTCAATATCAATTGAAACCCCACAAGACGGTTTTCCTTTTCAATATACAATATACACTTTGAATATAGTTGTTACTCGGAGCACAAAATATAAATTCACTCACAATACCACAAAAGCATGTACAAAGGATTAGAAAGTGGTTACCTCTCGCCCAGAGCAAGGAACAACAAACCAACAATACAGTCCTGTGCACCCACAAGGCTCACAACCGGTCTACACAAGCACACAACCATCATGTATTAGCTTTCAACTAATAATGTGGCAAAACAACACTTGGGGACACAAAATTCCTAGCTCCAACCAAAACTCTACCCAACTAAAAAGGGTATAACCATCAAGGCAACACTCCAAGGTCATAAAAATCCATTAAAACCTTAATTCCTTTCCAAACATCAATTAAAATTCATAACCTCAAGGATCCACTTTAGGAATTCAACACCCAAACATCCCATTTGAACAATTGAAGTCTTAACAACATTCTAAACTGATTAAACATCCAATGTAACCCTCCTTAACATAACCCAAATCACAAAACTCAAAATCAACCTCCACATTATCATCCTCAATCACAAACTTCCCATTTTCATAAACCCCAACTTCAAAAACTCAAAGTTCTTTAAATCCAAGAAAACTACACCGATTAAATACTTAGACTAACCCAAAGCAATCAATTAAACTCAAAACAATCGGTCAACAACCTCAATTCCATCACAACCTAGAGAACTCTAGGGTTTCACCATAAATCCTCAGAAATTCCAAGAAAAAAAGTAGATTAGAGGTTAAAATCACTTACTTGAGATAATAGATCCTTAGAAATGCCCCTTCCAAGCCAAAAATTCAAAACCCTAGTAGAGCCTCTCTCTCTTCCTTCAGATTTTCTATTTTTGGCACATTTGACCCCTTCCGCGACTATATAGATTCGACCCCCTTCGCTGCGGCGAACTAATCCCGAGAAGGATTACTCGCCTGAAAACCTGACTTCGCCGCGGCAAAAGCTTCTTGAGAGGAAACTCTCACTCGCCCAGAAAACCTTCACCGCGGCATACCCCTAACTTCACTGCGGCGAAACCTTCCCGAAAGGACACTCCCCCTGGAACTCCCGGTTCGTTGCGGCGAACAAACCCTGAGAGGGATTGTTCATCAATCCCAAGCCAAACACCAAGATCAAGGTTAAATCACTAATCTATCCTCAAATTTCAAGCAAAAAGAGGCTATTAAAAACCTGATAAAACTCAGGACGTTACACTTCACCCAAGAGACCATATCCACGCATAAGATAAAGGCCATGAGGATTGGGTTGAGATTTGGCACTGATGGTACTAAGAGTGATTTGGGGTAATTGCGAAGACGAAGATGGTCCTGATAGGCAAAGAGAGCGACAGAGGGTTTAAGGCAGGGAAAATATAGACTCAAGTAAATAGGGGTAAGCAGGTAATATCACATTTAAAATTTATTACCCGCAGGTCCCTGGGGACTTAGGAAGAATTTTAGGATTTCAAAGGACTTTTTCTGAATAAATTGTCTTCTGTGGGACCTGTGTCTAATTTTCCCTATATGTTAAGCAAAATGGTTTAGTGGGGGATGGAAAACAGTAAATATTGTGAGGAAGAGACTAGCATCTCGAATACTAGGGAACTAGTGAGTATGTCTGGGTTCTATTAGCTCTGTTCTATTTTCCAAAAATTCATAGTTTGCTCTAGCTTAGACTTACAATTTGGCTAGATTCTGTAACATCTCAAATTTTGGGTCTAAGAATGCAAGAAATATTCTAGAATAGGCAAGCTACCAAACCTCTTTTGGTAGGAGTCCTAAAAATTCCCTGAAATGATAGCAGGATTCTTAGGGACCAAATTGCAAAATAAAAATTTTTTGAGACCGAGAAGTGAGAAAGATAGAGGCTACGATAAAGTCTCGAGAGCCAAATATAAGAAACAAGGATGATTATGGGCCAAAATTCATGTTAGAGACCTCAATGAGATGATTCTTGAAGTTAAACCCCAGTAGGGACCCAATCATAATTTTGAAAAGTTTTGGGTCCGAAAGGGTAATAATTGAAAATATGCTTGAAAATTTTTAAAAAATTCCAAAAAATGGAAAATGATATATTAAGGCCTATTTCAAATTAAAAATGATGAAAATATCCCCATAATAACTTGAAGAGATTTTTAAAATTTTTTGCTAACAATGGGAATTTTGGCTAATTATTGAAAAATTAGTCAAAGTCAATTATTTTAATTATATGGAGGTCTTAAATAATCAGACAGAAATGAAAAAATTAGGTTAGAAATTATAGAATATTATAAAATTTTTCCCAACCCTTGAAAGTGAAGAAGTTCACGTTAAAAATGTTAAATATGATTAGTTTTGATGATGTCAAATAAGAGAGCAAAAAGTTTGTATAAATTATTTACCTCATATTTTGACTAACTATCATACTTAATATCCTGTGTAGTTTCCTCAAGAAAAGAAAGGAGTTATTATGTTGAACTTTGAGTTGTGGAGAATGATCAAGAGAAAGAAGAAGGAGAGATTGAGAAAAGAAGAACTTGCAAGATCAAATGGAAATATCAAGATTCAAGTTCATAGATTTGATGTTAAAGGTTGCTATGCTCAATCAGAAGATTGAATGGCTCAATCGGAAGATAAAATGCACAAACTGGAAGTTATATAATCATATATTGAGTCACCCTTCATATAAACATGGAAAATAAGCTTCAGAGGTGATTTTCATGGGCATTTATCGATCACTTGATCGATCATCCACTTATCGATCAAGTTATCGATAAACATATACTCTGTTATGCTCTGTTCTTCATTCGGCTCTGACATAGGTTTGATATTTCTCTAATATCTCTTAAACCACAAATCTGTTTGAGGTAAAACTTGATTCATATGAAACTAGTCTCAGAACACGGTTCATGGACACCAAAATCAGCTTCAAAGAGTTTCATATGAGGGAGACATGTTGTTCGAAACATTGCAGTAAGGATTAACGCCTTGATTCCAACCTTCGGTCACTGTGATGAAGATAACTTTGTAACTACAACGAATTTTGGGCTGATTCTTGTTGCATTAGAAAGTAGACTCAAAGAGCTTTTTGAGGATAGGTCATTTGTAAAATTTGGAGTTGAATTGGAAGGTTTATGATCAGTCAAAGTTGACCTTCGTCTTGCTTGAATCAGAATTCGAATTTATTGAGGCAAAGACCAGAAGTTCTACACTGATCGATTAAGCTCTCAAGCAATATGCTACTCAAACATGTTATTGAGTAAAAGCACTAGAAGAAATGAGAAAATGAAAAGCCATTATCAGATGTTACTCGAGCCTGATCAAGCAACTACATACTCGATCACTTTATCGAGTTCCTGGTACTATCTCTTCAATTCTTCTCTTATATCTTCACATGCATTTCTAAGTTGCTCAAGCTATAATCTATCTTTGAAAATATGAAAGCACAAGTAATCGATAACATTATCGATTAAAGGATAATCGATTAGATATTCGATCACTAATAGAATTGTTTAAGTGTAAGATTTTGCAGTAAATTATCGATCATTTAATCGATAATTGGTTGATCGATAAGTTGTCAGAAAAAGGTTCAACTTCCTCTATCTCATAACAAAAGATTTATCAATCACGTAATCGATCAGGAGGTAATCAATAATGACTCAGATAAATTGGTACTTATCCAAGTAGCTTGTCGATCACCTGATCGATCAGCAAATTATCGATCACATGATCGATCATCAGTACATTGCTCTTAAATCATGGCTCTTCGATCACTGGATCGATAATAAGATTATCAATAATATGATCAATCATCGCACTTGCATATCTACCTTGTTTTTCACATAACGTGATCGATAAATCAGTTCTTTGACTATACAGGATTAAAACTCTTTATCGATCACTTGATCGATCATTACTTAATCGATCACCTATTCGATTAACCTACATAGCCTGTGTTTTCACTAAATATACTTTTGCTTATTAATTATCGATAAGGGTATCCAACATCTATTTATCGATGATGTTCGAAAAATTATTGCTTTAAATTCTATTCTATAATGCCTTGTTTATCGATAACCTGATCAATCAACAAGTGTTCGATCACTTGTTCAATCATTGTACAAGTTCATTTGATAACATCATTTCACGATGATTTTGAAATCTTTTATCATTTTATCTTTAAGCTTTTCTCAGCCTTCCTTTTACACATAACTCTCTATTAAAAGGATACGAAGGCAAACGTAACTTGAAAAATTTTATTCTTGCATAAATTATTTAAAGCTCACTGCATTCATGTTTCATCAATTATCGATCACATATTCGATCATCATATGATCCATAATCTATTCGATAATTGCATATATTTGTTATATCTTTTCTTCATATAATTAATCGATAATATGATCGATCAAAGGATTATCGATCAAGGCATCGATTAATTAAGTTCATCTTACTTTCTGAACATCTGAGTATCTAATGATTGATTCCATGTTTTTCAACTTATTGTTTCTAAGATTATCAGATACTTGTCACTTGATTTGAGGAAGATTATTTTAGGTAAAGAGCCACAACGAATTTATGATGTGAAGAATCAACTTTCGTCAGAAGCTTCCAATGGCTAGTTTCAACGGTCATATTCTTCAAGCCAAACTGGAAGAAAATGCTCAACGGTCAAGTACCTAACATCATCTATAAATAGAAGAGCATTCAAAATAAGAAAAAGAAGAAGAGTTTGAGCTTACAACATCAAATGCTAAAATGTCCGAATCAATATATTCTCATTTAGAGCTTTGAGAGAAAACTCCCTGTCTCTATACTTCACAGACAAAAACATATGTATTCATAAGATAGAGAGGAGAGTTTCCCAAACATGCTTAAGATTCATCTATCACTTCTTTGAGAGAAGAAATATTCAATTTTCTTTATCATTATCAGATTGTATCCTTACGGTGTGTAAGGGGGAGTATTACCTCAGTGAGAGGTTGTTGTTGAATAGACTAATTAGTCTAAGGATTGTAAGTGGCGTTACAAGTGCCCGGATCAAACTTGTAGTTATGGTGGTTCTCAAGTACCCGTGTTAAACTTGAGGGAGATAGTGGATTGAAAATCTCAGGGGGAGCTTGGGGACTGGACGTAGGTCGGTGAGGACCGAACCAGGATAAATCATAGTTTGCATCTTCTCTTCCCTTACTTCTTATATTTCCAACTAAACCATTTTACTACTGTGATTATGCTTATGTCGATTCCTTGTTTTTATACTTAGAATTTCTTATGAATTTCATTACATTGCGAAAAGGTTTTTAATTTTAATTAACACCCAATTCACCCCCTCTTGGGTGTTCAGCCATTCTTACAAAAAATATTTAAAGCCGAATTTTTACTAAAAAGGAGTTATTTGGGAAATTTGTAAAAGACATATCTACATGTTGAGTCATGGTCTAAGAAAATTAAAGATTTTTCCCATAATAAAAGAGGATTAATGAAGTAGAAGAGCTGAATTTTTAGAACCAGGAGACATTAGGAAGTATTTAGTCAAAGTTATGGTAGAATAAAGTAATTTGATGTTTCCTTTAAGGAACAAAAACCCTAGAGGAACTTTAGATTTAATTATTGTTATCATTACATCACATGAGGCTATTTATGATAAGAAAGAGAGTGTAACAAAAGGATAAGGATATCAGAACATATGTCAATATTATTGAGAAAGTCAAGACTCGAAAAAGTACCTGATAATATGTAATATTGTAAAATTGGTAGAGGAATAGTCTAGGGTTTAAGTTTAAATGAATTTTTCCTATTTTCTTTCCATTTTTGCACCATTTTTCATGGGAGAATAGTATTAAAATTGTAGTATTTGTTTGAAGGAAAAATTGGAAAGGAATGACCTTGGATTTAGTTAAAACCACATGGGAGCACGGAAAAGAAGACACATGGCAATGATAATTCTTTTCAACTTCAAGAGCAAAATAAGATGTGTGAACTTACATAGGGCTTGGAAGAAAGGACACATGGCATTGTAAATTTTTCAAACTTCAAGGGTAAAATAAAATGGAGACCATTATAAATACCCTTCTCTCCTCCCATTTAGGTAGATTTGACTAAGAAAGGTCTTAAAGGGAGAAGCACAGAATTTTGATCAAAGAAGGGAGAAGAGGAAGAGTAAGAAGCTTCATGCCAAGTCAAGCCTTAATATAAGGTAAGATTGTGGATTTTGATGTATTTTATGATACTCTATGTATTATAAAGATTAATTATGGTTTTGATGAGTTTTGGAAGCATGAAACTATAAGGGAAAGTTCTATCCAATTGTGATTGAACCATGAAAAAGATTTAGTGAAGTCAAATTAATGATTGAGAGGAAGAAGAGAGTAGTAGTTAAGAGATTTTGTGATGAAATTGGAAACAATCCAACTTTTCCTTAACCTTTGTATAATTTCGGCCAAGACTAGGGTTTCTGTCAGGATTAGATTTTGATGGTTTTGATGCTTTCAATGTGTTTAACATGAAAAATTAAGTAAGGTGCAAGTGAGAAAGTAACTTTGGAAGCATTAGAATTGAAAATAGAATTTTACCCTAAAACCCCATAGTATTCAGTCAAATAGTTCAATGAGGAAGGAGTTGGATTTAAATGTTGAGCTTGAAAATAGATTCTGTATACAAAATTATATAGGAATAACATGTAAAATTAATTTTGAAAGGATTGGATTAAAAGAACAAAAGTTCAAGTTAAAAGGTTACATATAAAGAGAGCAAGTTTGTAATGTCATTTATTATGACTCTAATAAATGAATGGCAATGATGTGTTGATGTAATTACGGTCATTGGACATTATGGAAGTAGAATTGGAAGCTTGGACAATGAAGCTCTAGGTATGGGAAGAAAAGGAAGCAAGAGGAGCTAAAGCATTAAGATAGCAAACTTTACCCTTCTCTTATATGCTTGGTATTTGCTCGTATCACACCTTACTTTTAAACTTTATTTTATCTCAATCGGAACCATTTTTGATCATTTCTTATGGTTTTAAGCTAGCAAAATTTGAGCTTTGAAATTTCATGAATTCGGGTTACTATTCATTACAACCCTAATAAAGACCAAACTTTAAAAATTCATAACTAATTTCAGAAAAAATCAAAATGAGATGGTTCCAAGTTCTATGGAAAGCTCTTAACATGCTCTTTAAAGGAAAAAAACTCATTGGCATCTAGAACTCATCCATTAATCCTAGATTTCATTCAAAGTGATACTGTTCATTTGGTAAATTTTTAATTTATCCAAAATTTCTGCCCAACTTTGAAAGGGCATAACTTTCTATACAAACTTCAAATTTAATGAATTATCACTTGTTTTAAAGCTAAAAATAATATCTATACGCATGCCAAATTTCATTTCCAGATTCAAACAATTACACAAAATTTCATTGGTCAAACTTTATCTTTAAAAAAGTCAACTTTTGTCCCTTTATTTACCATTCTTGGTTTTTCTTTCCTTTTTAATCCATATAACCATTTTAATCACTCATACCACATGGAAACATGACTTTTGATCAAGTATGAATATATATATATATATATATCATTGTTGATCACTGAAACAAATATTCAACATAATTTATAATAATCCATAATAATTACAAACTTTGTCTTTGCTTGGTCCAACTCCTAGATGGTAAATTGCGAACATAAAGAATGAGATTTCATAAAAATCTCAGTAGTAAAGAATTACAATAATAATGTCAAACATGCAAGGTAGGTTACAAATAGATTTATGAACATTCTATGCCATGCAAGTATCATCACAATCCACTCATAAATAACATGTTAATACATGTTGCCAAGGCACACAATAAAATCAACTAACATGTCATTTTCACCAAATAATTTTAAATACAACATAGCATATATTCAAGTAATCATATTATGTAACAACGAAGCAAGTCGACATTAAAAAATGTAAACTCCATGCTACCTCTTTTTAATCCACAATTTCAGCCACTTTGATTCCTTTGGGTTTCTTCTTGTTCTCTTGCATAATGCCCATCAATTCATGTATAAACACATTCCAAATTACCAATAATCCAAGCATAAACATTAATGTTTGACCTTAAATTCAATTAAACCCATTTTCCCTTGATTTTTGGCATTATTATTTCTCTTTGTTTCCATCAATCTCTGAGGCCATTCCTACACAATGTTTTATATAGAATCCAAATATCAAATCAGATTTTACAAAATTACATTTCTTCCCTTCCATTTTGACTTAGCCGAATAGGGTAGTATAGCTTTCAAAATTTTTATTTTTTATTCTAATGATTTTAAACACTTTTTCTTGGTATTTTCCTACAGAAAAACACCTTTTAGACTTATTAAAATCATCAAATCACATTGAAATAAACTCTTACCCCAACAACCCATGGTGGCCGAATAGGGCTATATAAACCCTAACTTTGATTTCTTCCAAAATTCAATCCAACTATCAATTAAACATGTAATTTCAAGCTCATATTCATGATTTCCATCCTTCCCTAATGCTTCCTCAATCAGACTGAAATGTTATAGCATGACACCATGGAATTTGTCATGAAATATCAATCAAAAGAACCCTTAAATCCAACCAAAATCAAGTTTAAACATACCTTAATGGATCCTAACTTGAAGCTTGATGATTTTTCTTGAATTTAGAGGTTGTTAGGGGCTGTTTAGAGTTGAGTTTTGAATTTGATAGAATTTCCCCCTATTGTTTCTATTTTGGCTGAAATATGCTTAATATGAGGGGGTATTAATAGACCAAAAATCTGACCTCCCTCTCCTTACTTATGGCACCAAATTTTGCCACTTAAGATGCCATATGGCCTTTATCAAATGCTCCAAATTTTCTGATCTTGCCAAGTGTCTTATTTCTTGATTTTTCCATTGATATTTTGACTTGAATTGGGCTTAAGACTCCTTAATTGTTGGGCTATTATTTACATGAAATTTTTAGGCCCTCTTGACCCAATATGAAGCCCAAATATGATTTAAAAAGGAGGAAAAAGTGTGGTCCAATCACAATTATTAATTTCTAACCAAAACTCACTATTTTGGTTACTATTTTCAAAAATAGTGTTAGGCCTCCATAGGGTCTTACCAATAAGATTTTGGTAATAAATATTTTAAAATTAATTCTTGTACTTCCAAGGCCTAAAATCAATTTTATAAATTCAAATAAATCCTTAAATAACTTTTTTATATTTTTCCAATAATTATTGAGGCCTCTATATATTTATTTAAATTACTCAATTTTTACTATTTTTCCTAAAAAACCTCTATTTTCAGAAAATTTCGTAATGAACTATTTTCACACCATTTTCAACTTCAAACCTCCATTGAGGTTTTAAAACCTCTAATTTATCAATTTTTCATTTTAAGGAAAAAATTTTAGAATTTTCTCAAATTTTTCCATTGCACCCTTCCAGACTGATAATTTTGAAAATATCAATCCGAACCCTTTCTGGATTTTATAACATGCCTGGCTTCTTCAGTTAGTCTACTTTTCCTATTGGCCCTTAACTTAGTTTTTCATCCCCCTTATCCAGGTTAGATTTTGCAGGATGTGACATTTCCTTCCCCTTAAATAAATTTCGTCCTCGAAATTTAAAATATACCTTAGATAAAAAGCTCTGAGTAGCTGCTCTTCATGTCTTCTTCCTTTTCCTAAGTTACTTCTTCATCCCCCTTATCCAGGTTGGATTTTGCGAGATGTGACAGCTTGCATGTATGACATGTTTGTTATAGTTATGTGACTTTATAAACTCATGCATTGTGTATGTGATAATACTTGAAGCATGCCATAGGCCTATGTAATTTATGATTAATGCCTAATAATTTCCAAATATGTCATTATGTTATGAAGACGCTAAGTTTGCAAGCATGTTACGAATGCCAAACTATGCCATGTATATTTAGGTGGTAATTGTTTGCTATTGAGATTCTTCATACTTGCTATTGAGTTAAGGACCTTAACTAACCATAATAGATTTTATGAGCAAGGAAGAAGAATGCAAGATGTGGAATCTTCAAAGAAGAGAAGAATTGAAAAAATGTATTATGTAGTGTTATATAATGATATTTTCTTTATGTTCATGTATGTTATGAACAATG
Source organism: Neltuma alba (assembly GCF_004799145.2). Taxonomy (NCBI): domain Eukaryota; kingdom Viridiplantae; phylum Streptophyta; class Magnoliopsida; order Fabales; family Fabaceae; genus Neltuma; species Neltuma alba. The sequence continues at coordinate 102,607 of NW_021635146.1, forward strand.
CCATTTATATTATATAATGATGGCATGTAAGATTGAGTATGACTATGCAAAAGAATGTTTATGGAATGTTAAAATGGTTGCATGTGTAATAAATGATGATTATAGCATATATTAATCTCAAGTAAAGGAGATAAACACCCTAATAATGGGCAATGAGTTTGAGACAAAGCCAAAGTGATACAAACAAATGATTTTGCCCTCAAATTTTATGAGTAGCTATTACACATCCTAAGTTTCAAAATAAGTGGCAAATCACCTAAAATGAATGTGCGTGCTAGAAGTTATGGTTGCTCAAATTTAGGGCAGAAAAGTTGTAAAGCACTATTTTGACCACATGAACAGTATCACTTCACTTTTTTTTTTTGGGAAAATCACTAACAGGTCCCACAGAAGGTAATTTATTACTCTGAAGTCCCATGAAATGTCAAAATCACTGACAGGTCCCAAGGGACCTCAGAGTAATATTTTCGTTTTGTAAAATGACATTACTGCCCCTCATATTCCAGATTCACATTTGCTCTGTCATTACGATTTACAACCTCAGCAGCGACTATTAACAACCTAATGAGAGGGCGTTAACAACCCTAGCAGTATCCGTTAACAACTTACTTTATAGAATTATATAACCTCTACATAAGAGTAAATTATAACCAAATAATATAATACAACAACTTTAACACTAAAATGGGAAGCTTTTTGATATCATTAAGAATTTTAACTAGATCCAATAGGATTATAGTAATATTTTAATACAAATATCCATTTACAATCTCAACAGCGATTATTAACAACAGAATGAGAGGGCATTAACAACCTAAGCAGTAGCCGTTAACAACTTACTTTATAGAATTATATAACCTCTGCATAAGAGTAATTATAACCAAATAGTATAATACAACAACTTAACACTAAAATGGGAAGCTTTTTGATATCATTAAGAATTTTAACTAAATCCAATAGGATTATAGTAATATTTTAATGCGAAGATCCATTACAACCTCAATAGCGACTATTAACAACTGAATGAGAAGGCATTAATAACCTAAGCAGTATCCGTTAACAACTTACTTTATAGAATTATATAACCTCTGCGTAAGAGTAAATTATAACCAAATAGTATAATACAACAACTTTAACACTAAAATGAGAAGCTTTTGATATCATTAAGAATTTTAACCAAACCCAATAGGATTACAGCAACATTTAATGCGAAAATCTATTACAACCTCAACAATAAGTATTAATAACCTAAGGAGAATTGTTAACAACCTTAGCAGTGTCTGTTAACAACTAACTTTATCGGATAATATAACTTCAACTATAACTAACTAAACTATAACTAAATAGTCTTAAAGTTAATCTTATATAGTTGTTAGAGGTTATATTATCCTATAAAGTCAATTGTTAATAGATACTGCCTAGATTGTCAACAGCTCTCTTTGGGTTATTAATACTCACCATTGAGGTTGTAAATGGATTTTCGCATTAAAATGTTGCTATAATCCTATTGGGTTTAGTTAAAATTCTTAATGATATCAAAAAGCTTCCCATTTTAGTATTAAAGTTGTTGTATTATACTATTTGGTTATAATTTACTCTTATGCAGAGGTTATATAATTCTATAAAGTAAGTTGTTAACTGATACTGCTTAGGTTGTTAATGCCTTCTCATTCGGTTGTTAATAGTCACTGTTGAGGTTGTAAATGGATCTTCGCATTAAAATATTACTATAATCCTATTGGATCTAGTTAAAATTCTTAATGATATCAAAAAGCTTCCCATTTAGTGTTAAAGTTGTTGTATTATATTATTGGTTATAATTTACTCTTATGTAGAGGTTATATAATTCTATAAAGTAAATTGTTAACGGATACTGCTAGGGTTGTTAACGCCCTCTCATTAGGTTGTTAATAGTCGCTGCTGAGGTTGTAAATCGTAATGACAGAGCAAATGTGAATCTGGAATATGAGGGGCAGTAATGTCATTTTACAAAACGAAAATATTACTCTGAGGTCCCTTGGGACCTGTCAGTGATTTTGACATTTCGTGGGACCTCAGAGTAATAAATTGTCTTTTGTGGGACCTGTTAGTGATTTTCCCTTTTTTTTTTTGGTATGAAATGGGTAAGTAAGTGATCCAATGGGTATGTTTTCCCTGTTAAGAATTAAAAGACCTTAAAATGGAGATTTGAATTACCTCAATGTGATTTCTATAATTAGTTATGAATCTTTGAAAGTTGGACCTTAAAACTGCCATTTACTATATGAAAAGTAACCCGAGAATTAAAATGCAAGATACTAATGTACAGGTTTTAAGTAATAATTCTCCTAAACCATAACACTTCCAAATTCATATTAAATGGGATGAAATGACAAATATTTCACATTCATTATCTCTTAATAGTATATTTGAGCAGTGGGTTCTCTCAGGTATAAAGATACTGTATTAAACCAAAATAAAAGGGTATTATACCAAGCACTAATAACATTGTTAAGAGATTGTCTAATAGTTAGGCCATATTGAGATTCTATTGATGCACTCACTAATACTCATCTCACTTGAAACTGAAACTTTGTACTTTTATATTCTTATACTTCCATATGCTTTACCTTTTGCAATTATACGCATTGAATCGAAAAGTGAAAGGTTTGATATGTTTATGTGTCACACTTTACTTTTATACCACATGTTATCTCAATTGGAACCATTTTGGATCAATTGTTAAGGCCTTAAGTTGGAAAATTTTGATCTTTAAAATTTCTTAAATTCGGCTTACTATTCAATATAACCCTTACAAAGGCCAAATCTTGAAAATTTATAACTAATTCTAGAAAAATCAAAATGAGATGGTTCCAAGTTCAATGGAAAGCTCTTAGCATGCTCTTTGAAGAAAAAATACTCATTGGCATCCAACACTCATGCATCAATCCCAGATTTCATTCAAAGTGGTTCATTTGGTCATTTTTTAATTTTTCAGAATTTATGCCCAACTTTGGGAGAGTATAACTTTTTGTACAAAACTCCAAATTTAATGAAATGCCACTTATTTTAAAGTTAAAAATATGATCTATAAGCTAGCCAAATTTCAGCTCAAGATTCATCTAATTGCATAAGATTTCATTGGTCAAACTTGACCCTTAAAAAGTCAACTTTTATCCCCTTGCAATTCTTGCCTTTTTCTTTTCTTTTCCTTTCACACAGCGCATACTTAAACATGATTCCTTAATCAATCACTCATATGTAAATCATCCTTAATCATTGATATAATGTTTCAACATAATTCATGAATATACATCACAATACATAACAATGTATAATAATTACAAACATAACTTCAATAACATTAAGCTCAATCATCTCCCAAAGTGAATCCCTTTCCTTTCTTCTTGCTTGATCTAACCCCCAGTTGGTGAATATTGGAATATAAAGGAATGAGATTTCATAGAAATCTTAGTAGCAATGAATCATAATCATCATGTTATTCAAACTTTGCATAATGCATTATGTTACAACACTTCAAAACATCCTCAAATCATTATGCCATAAAAGAAAACAAGCATATAATCATATTGGTATATCATTATGCATTTGGCTAAAGCATATCAAGCATCATAAAATCAACCATTTCTATAACATAGTTCAATTGACATAAAGCAAGCAACATAAACACATTACTTGGTGAAATTTGGCCTTCTCAAGAGGTTAATGTTCTACTTGGTTTTTCTCCACAAAACCTATCAATTCAAGTATAATTACAAGCCATATTAACAACCATTTAAGCTTGAACACAAACACTTAACCTTAAGCCTACTTAAATCCCCCTTTTCTTTGATTTTTAACATAATTTTTCCTCTTTTGATTCCATCAATCTCTCAGCTCATTGCTATATAATTTTTTATATAGAATCCCAATACCAGTTTAGATTTATCAAAATCACACTCCTTTTCTTTCATTTTTCATTGGCCGAATAGGGTGTATTATGTTCCAAAATTTTCATTTTTCATTCCAATGATTTTAAACACTTTTTCATGGTGTTTCCCAACACAAAAACACCTTTTAAACTCATTAGAATCATCAAATCATATCAAAACAAAATCCTACACCAAGAACTTGCCTTGGCCGAATTGGTGTTCTTTAAAACCTTAACTTAATTTTCTTCTAAAAATCCATCTAAACATCACTTAAACATGATAATTGTAACTCATTTTCAAGGCTTCTATCATTTCCTAAATCATGCTTCACTTGACTGAAGTGGACAACATAGAACCATAAGATTATGTCATGAAATTTTCACCAAAATAAGCTTGAATCTTAACTAAAACAAACCTCAAACATACCTTGATGAATCCTTAACTAAAGCTTGGTATTTCCTCCCTCAATTGCACTAATTGAGACTCACTTTCAGGTTCAAGAAATCAGTTTGGCAGCACCTCCCCAAGGTTTTCCAATTTAACTGAATTTTGAGTATTTTAAGAGACATTTACAGAGCAAAAATCTAACCTCTCCCCCCTCCATTTATGCCTATGACTTGGCCACCTAAGAGGCCCCTTGTCTGCCATCAAATGCTCCAAATTTCCTGATCATGTGATGTGTAAAATTCCAAGAACATTCTATTGATTTTTATGTGAAAATTGGGCTTAAATCTATTTAAATATTGGGTCATGGACTTACACGAATTTTTGGGCTTTATTGACCCAATGTGGGGCCCACTTTCGGGCTGTAATGGTCCAAAAAGGGTGGCCCACCATTTAGATATTAATTCCAAACAATATAGAAGTTTATTGATTACTATTCACTTGTAACTTTTCATAATTTTTATAGGCCTCCAAAATCATTTTTTTTCATGAAAAATATTATTTTAATATAAGAATGCAATCTGAAAAATTCTAGAATTTTTCTCCACCTCTAACTATTTATTTTGAATTTTCTCTGAATAGGGCTTTATCGGTAAGACTTTCAGAAATAAATTCCCTAAAATAATTTCCTATACTTCGAGGGCCTGAAACCAATTTGATAAATTCAATCAAATATTTAGATAATTATTTCATATTTTTTCTAGAATTATTGAGACCTCTAAATATTAAAATAATTATTTGTCACTCAATTTTTACTATTTTTTCTGAAAAACTTCCATTTTTAGGAAATTCTGTAAATAACTATTTTCACACCATTTTTACCTTTAAGACTTCTATTGAGATTTCAAAATCTCTAATTTCTCTTTTTACTATTTTTTAGGAATTTTCTGGAATGTTTCTCCAATTTTCCTATTTTGCCTTTCCTAGATTGATAATTCTAAAAATATCAGTCCAGATCCTATCCGGATTTTATGTTATGCCTGGCTTTGTCAGCCAATATACCTTTCATATTGGCCCTTGACTTAATTTTTCACATCCATTGTCAAGGTTAATTTTTGCAGGATGTGACATTATGCACCTAGATATCAATTCCGAAATATATCCTTTACAAGTAGGTCAAAAGTTTGCTCTTTCACTGGCTCCAACACTTAACCTAAATAGACCACCAAACACTAGCTATTTTAATTTAGTATTTCATATCATATTCCACACAATCCCTCCATTTTATCATTGAAAACTATTTTACATGTAGCTTTTGGTATTTTGCACAGACTTAATAGAAGGATCCTGTCTTTTTTGTTTTCTCTTTTATTTTGTATCTTCATTTTTTGTTTTTAATCATATGGTAAGGGCTTGGTTTATGCATGATCATAAAAGTAGATTCTATATTACTTGTAAGGACCATTTCTATAATTCTAACATGACTACTCACCCCCTGTTTTTATTTTTTAAAAAATTTAAAAAAAGTGGTTGATTTGTTTGTAGTCAAAAGCTAATTGCAAAGTTTATGGTAGGGCCAGGATATATTGCATTGATCTTGATGAGCACCAAACAATGGCACTATTTCTTAATTTTACTTTCAATTCATGGGGAATGAAAATTCCAGGCTGTTAGATTAAGACACTTTAAGAGTTATAATATTTAGGGCTTTCTTCTCAAGTAATTCCCTCAAATGTGAAGTAGGTTGAAGTCAAGCTAACATTGACTTCCACTGAGGTCAGACAAGGGCAATGGGAATGTTCTGGAAAACTAACATCTAACCTTTATATTTTCAAAATGGCTTGCGCTCTATTTTATTATTGAAGTTTAGATCCTTAGATGCAGCCTACTAATGATTTTAATAATTTAATAGCAAGATATGGTCAATATTCCTCAAACTATGGCTTGAGTTTTCTAGGCTATTGCTAAACGGATTACATTGATATGTGAGGATGAAAAGAATTATCATATTGAATGAATGGAGAGATTATGTGATTTTACATGTGTCTAATATCTTGTTCTTGATTTTCCTCTCCTTTTAAAGTTGTAGATAGGTTATCTATTGCTTGTCAGATCTCTAACGCTGAATTTGCCTGCAGATTTTTGCCAACTTTAAGGAAATAGATTATCATTGGCTAACAATTTTGAATATGTCATATATGGGAAGTTTTATAGAAATTCAAAAGGTTCAGGATGAGACAGAGCATATGTAGTCTTGGTTTCTCAATACAGAGCATATGTGGTCTTGGTTTCTCAATATTGATTTATTGTCAATTCTGGGTGTCAAATTTTGAAAAAATGGAATTGTTGTTTGTCACATCCAGTAATATGGTAATTAGAAATAAGTATATTCCTAAATATTCAAGGGCTAAAAAGGATAAGGGGAAATAGAAGATTTATGGTAAAAAATAATTATTATGATTTTCCAAGTCAATTATGAAAGTTTGACTAATTAAGAAAAAAATTGATAAAAAATAATTATGGAGAAATATTTGAAGTATCAAAAAATTAAGAAAAAATAAGGATAATATTCCTTTAGAATTATATGAGGTTATATAATTGGTTTTATGACCAAATTATCCTTAGAGAAATTACAAAGGAATTTAGGGTTGATTTAGCCTAATTTAAGGCCTTTTATTTGGAAAATTCCAAATAAATATTTGGAAGAAGAATAAAATCCCAAAAAATCCTATGATGTTCTAAGGAATTATAAGAGATTATCATATTAAAAAGAGACTCTCAGATATCCAATATTTTTCCCAATTATTTAAACAAATGGGAAAATCAATAATAATAAGGAGATTAGTTTTTCTTTTTATTTAATTAATGAAAAATTGAGTTTGAGCTAAAAGGGCATTTTGGAAAGATAAAAATAAGAAGAATAAATTATGGATCTAACAAAAAATAATTACAGAGGCCAGAGTACTGTAATTATACAAAGAAAATTAAACTCGAAGTAAAAGTGCATCGATAAAGTGAAGACTGGAGTCTTGCACTTTACTTGGCTTACAAATTGCCACTTGTCAAGCCCCTATTAGAGAGTAATTAAAGTTTCCAAGTGTCAAGCCTTAAGAGGAGAGGATCTTGACTTTGGAAACTAATTACATTTGAATTTATTTAATTAAGTAAGAAATTTCAAGAAGGAGTAGGGAGTGACACATGACATAGCAATTAATTGTGGTAGTTGGGTGGTTGGGGTATTTTTAGCATTTATAGTGGTGGATGAGATAATTGTGTTAGCATTAAATGAATTCTATCCTCCCCTTTTCAAGACTCCCTCATTCGGCCAAAGAAGAAAAGAGGAGCAAGTTGGAGTTCTTGAAGAGTGATCAAGAGAAAGACAAGCTATTTTAATCCACCAAGTTAAGATCTAACGTTAGTAAGTGGTTCTATGTTGTAGCTTGCTTGTTTTCCTTGAGATTGATGGTTAAAAACTCTTTGTTTTCCTCTTTTGGTTGCTGGCTGAATTGAACAGTGGTGAGGGGAGGGGAGTTTTGTTGTTTAACCTAGTTAGAAGACCTTAAATCATGGTTATTTCAAGTGGTTTGAAGTTATAATTGAAAGATTTCATGGTTGGGTTTTTAGATATATGTTTCAGCCAAGTCAAGAACTCAACCCTAGGATGAGATTTTTAATGTTTTGATGCTTCCATTGTGTTCAAAGTGAAAAAGGGTGTAGGATATGATAAACCTAAAGAACAAGTCTTGGAAGCATTAGAATCAAAGTTGTAATTTTTGGATAATGAACCCTTTTGGTTTGGCCAAGCTAAAACTGGAAGAAGGAAGTTTCTTTTGTTAAATCTAAATAGATATTTGGAATCTACATGGAAAATCATGTAGGAATGGGTCAAGAGAGAATATTTAGAGTTAAGGGAACAAACTCTAAATATTCAAAGAACAAAGATAGAAGCTTTAAGGGGTTTAGGAGTTGCTTGAGTTATATTGTTAATTTTCATGTGGTAATCTTGCTGCCCTTTTTGTGATTTATCATGATTAGGGTTTGTTAATTGTGGAGATACGAAGAAGGTCAAAGAATCAAAGAGCATTGGATCAAGATAGTGGGATTTAAATAGCTACTAACGTTAACTTTGCATTGTAATTTATGGCATAAATGCTTGCTATTATATGGTTGAACTATGATGATTGTGATGTGGTTGCTCCTTGCATTTATTGCCATGCCTTGCATGTTTAGGTTGCCTATTTATAAGAACATTAGTTCTCCTATGATCGCTAATGTTAAAATGCTTTATAATGATGTATGTTGATGTTTTGGTTGATTGATCTTGCTACTAGGATTTCATTGAAATCTCATCCCTCATAGCTGAATCATCAAAAGGGAGGCTACAAATCCTAGGATAAATATGGTGATGAACCATAAGGAAACAATTACATTTTGGTTGTGTATAAGCATGTATGTTGGTGCTGTGATCCCTAAGCAGGACACCAACTTGTAGCCATATTTTTATTAAGTTCCCTAATGAATTTCTTCACAAAATTTGTTATGCTTAAATTTCATGTCATGAGCTTCAAATCAATAGGCTGCACGCTGAAAATGGCCAACTATATGATTTTTGGTGATTTTTCAAAGTTAAGGTTCAAAATCTGGAAAAAAATTTTACCAAAAGGACAGAGGTGGCTTTCGCAAAAAGCTAGGATTTTCTCACAAGGAATTAATTTCCAAGATTATTTTTTTTGAAAGACCATTCAAAGAGCTTTCCACTTTCTTAGATTAAGTTATGATTTTTTGAGAAAACTAGATTTTTACCAAATGAACAGTAAAAATCTGAAAAGTAGCGTCCTCAACGTCCTAAATGAGATTTTTGAGTCCAAGACTATCCAATGTGGTCTAAAATGGTTCCCCTAGAACTCTAAACTGTTCTAGAAGTAAGGTGTAACATTTTTGGTATTAGAGCAGAGGTTTTGGCATAGGATAGAAAGCTCTGCTTAAGTTATTCATTAGATAATGGGGTTGGTTGAGGAAGAACTGACGAGCTTGTGTAGGAAACAAGATAAAAAATACCATAGACTGGGATGCTAAGTTAGAAAAGTCAATCAACCAAGGGGATATTGACTACATTGAAGTTATTGAGGAAGAGGATCTAGTGGAATGGGTCATGGTAGATGCTAGCCCAAGCCATTCATCAGTAAGCTCTAGTAACTATACCGAGCACTGGGCTGAGCTGTTAAGGATGTCTTTTAAGGAGTTGATGAACCTTCCTGGACTTAGAGACTTAGTAGATCCTAAAACATGCCTGATTCAACCACCCAGAGATTTTAGGATTCCTCAGCATAAGAAGCCTGCCCTGCAGACATAGCCATACGCCCAACAGACTTTGTTGCCAGACTGATGGTACCCCCAACACCTATAGTATCAGCTGTACCTACAGTACCAGTTGTACCTACCCTAGCTTTGCCTAATCATGAGATCCGCAGTGAGGGTCAGTTGAGTGATAGATTGAGGTTCCTAGGGCATCACATCAGGAGGGATATGGATGCAGACCTGAGAGTATACCTAGGTTACATCCAGGCCGTGAGAGAGCTGTACCAGGCCCACAGACTGGGCAATGCGTACTTGGAACCATATGACTGGTTGTGAGAGATGGTGGACGTCCCACCCCACATACCCCTCTGGACACACGAGATTGTCCGCCTGGACCATATACTTGGAGATGATGTAGAGGGTTGGATCTAGAGCCTCAAGGGCTTTGTTATTATTCACTTCCTCTATATGGATAGAGATCCTCATAACACTAACGTAGGATGTTTTGTTACAGCTAACCCTAGTAGGTTAGTCTGGCATGCTTGATTGCTATGTATGTTTCTAAATTGGCATGAATGTTTGAACTATATTGCTGTGATTGGTGATTGATACTTGAATGATGTATGATAAATGCATATGTTGTTAAATGAAATCCAAGAATGTTGTTAATTTCTTGTTCCTTTGTTACGCTATCCATTTAGTTAAAGCGATGGTTAGAACTTGATGAAAGCCTTCACTAGAGAGACCCTCAGGACACGACATAAGGGTCCCTCCCGATCTGTTACATTTAATTCTGGATTGCTTAGAACAGCAGCAGAAGACCATCGAGGAATTAAGGGCAGCACAAGCCTGCTTGGAACAAGAAAGAGACACTGTCATAGCTGCAATGGTAGCAGTAGCAGTGGCTAACCTTGATAGGAGGCAGCCAGAAGAAGAAATTTTCGTAGCTCAAACATCAGAACTGTTACCTAGACCAACAATGCTGACAATTGTCACACCTTAATATTGGATCCATTTAGGGTTTAATCAAAACCATTTTAGACCACATTGGATGGTCTTGGGCTCAAAAATTCATGAAAAACGCTGATTTTCGGATTTTTACTGTTCATCGGGTAAAAATCCAGTTTTCTGGCTCAACTTCAAAAATTCATAACTTAATCTAGAAAAATCAAAATGGAGTAGTTCAAAATTTCATTTAAAGCCCTTTAAGTCTTATTTCAAGAAAAAATAAGCTTATGAACCAATTCCATTTGAAAAAGCATCAGGTTTTTGTGAAATTCACCTCTGTCCATTTGGCAAAAATCCTTTTTCCAGATTCTGAACCTTAACTTTGAAAAATCATTAAAAATCGTGTAGTTGTCCATTTTTAATGTACTGCATATCAATTTAAAGCTCAGGACATGAAATTTAAGTATACCAAATTTTGTGCAGGAATTTGTTCCGTAACTAAAGAAAACGTGGCTCTAAACTAACGTCCTGCTTAGGGGTTACAACACCAACCATTGATAATTATACATAACCAAATGTCCACGAATTTTTATGGTGTAAAACCATAATTTAGCCTCCAATCTGCATCTTTCTCTTGAGAGTTTCAGGCCCTAAAATGTTACATTATATTTGGGGGATGAGATTTTTGAAAATCCCAGTAGCAAGATCAATCAACCAAAACATTAACATGCATCAATTACAAGCATTCCAACCTTTTGCTATTAATAGGGAACTACTTTACCTCATACATGTAGCACTCTAACATGCAATAACCAAGGCACATAAAGCAAGGAGTATAGCTACACAATCATCATCATCCTCATCATTTAGTTCAACCACATAATAGCACATGAAATTGCATAGCAATCAATGCAACATTCAACATTAAGGTCAATTAAATCTTACTACCTTAATCCAGTGCTCTTTGATTTTCTTGTTCTTCTTTCTTGCTTTCACAAATGCCAAATCCTAACATGGCAATCCACAAAAAGGGCAGCAAGAATCATCAACCAATCCACATAAGAATCAATAACATTACTTAAGTGACACCTAAACCCCCTAAAGCTTCCATCTTTGTTCTTGAATTTTTAGAGTTGGTTTCCATAAACCATAAAAATTCCCTCTTGACCTTTTCCTACATGGTTTTTCATGTAAATTCCAAATATCTAGTTTTATTTAACAAAATAAATTTCCTTCTTTTAGTTTCAGCTTGGCCGAACCATTAGGCTTCAAAATCCAAAAATTATAACTTTGATTTTATGGCTTCCAACACTTGTTCTTTATGTTTACCCTACACCATTTTTCATTTTGAACACAATGGAAGCCTCAAAACTTTGAAAAACACATCCTAGGGTTCAGATCTTAGTTTGGCCGAAATGGGTCTCAAGCTTCATAACAAAGAAAACACTTCAAAATCAATCTACAACCCCTTATAACCACTAGGATCTATCATACTTTGAAGTGTTCTAGCAAAATTGAACCATAAAATTTCCTCCCCTACCCCATAAGCATTTCGGCCAGCTCCAAATGAAAAGGGAAAACCAGATATTTCACCATACAGATCACCAAAACAAAGCAAGGATTGTCTTAGAACAACTTACCAAGCTTGGATCTTAGTTGGAAGATCAAATATGCTTGCTTTTGGCTTGATCCCTTCACAAATCACTCTTGCTCTCTCTCTTTTCCTCTAGGCCAAAATGAGATCAGATTATGGGGGGAGGAAATACTCAATTAATACTCTCAAAATATCTCATCTACCACATTTAATAAAAGTCCAAGTGTCAATTACCTAAGCCTCCTTGAAACCTCTCTCTTAATTAACTTAATTCATTATGTAATTACATTCCAAATTCAAGATCCTCTCCAATGGTAGTTTGACACTTGGAAAGCTTTAATTACCATCCATTAAAGGCTTGACAACTGGCGACTTATGGGCCAAGCAAAGTGCAAGACTTCGATTAACACTTTTACTCCGGGTTTAACTTCTTTTCTATAATTACAGTGCTCTGGCCTCTGTAATTATTTTCTATCAGATCCATAAATTATTCTCCTCATTTTTATCTTCCCAATTTTCCCTCTTTGTCTAAAATTTAATTTCCCAATAATTAAATAAAAAGGAAAACTATTTTCCTTCTCTTTAGTGATTTTTCCTCTTTCTAAAGGAATTGGGAAAAATCTTGGATACTTGAGGGTCTTCTTTTATTTCATAATCTCTTATAATTCCTTGGGATATCATAGGAAATTTTCTTGGGATTTTATTCTTCTTAAAAATATTTATTTGGAATTTTCCAAATAAAGGACCTTAAACTAGCTTAAATCACCCTTAAATTCCTTTGTAATTTCTCCAAGGGCAATTTGGTCATAAAACCAAGTTTATAATTCCATATAATTCTTAAAAAATATTTTCCTTATTTTTCCTTAATTTTCTGAGAGTTAGAAATATTTTTCTATAATTATTCTTGACCAATTTTCCTTAATTAGTCAAACTTTTCATAATTGGCCTGAAAAATTATAATAATTATTTTCCACCAAAATTCTTCTATTTCTCCTTGTCATTTTTGACCCTTAATTATTTAGGAATATTCCTATTCCCTAAATGCCATATTACTGGATGTGACATTTCTCCCCCTCTAAAATAAATTTCGTCCTCGAAATTTAAAGCATATCTTATTGGAAAAGTTCAGGATACTTTTGCTTCATCTTAGTCTCCATCTCCCTCATAACTTCTTTCAGTATAAAACCTTTCTAGACAACCTCGACCAGCAAAAACTTCCTGTTTCTCAGCTGTTCGACTTTCTGATCAATGACTTGCTCTTGTCTGATCTTAAAAGACAAGTTGTTTTGGAGCACAATGTCATCATAGCTTATGACACGTGTCGGGTCTAGATGGTACTTCTTCATTGGGAGACATGGAAGACATCATAATTTTGACTTACATTCAGGGGAAGGGTCACTTTTAATCTATTGGTCCATTCTTGGACAACTTTAAAATGGTCTACCATAGTTTGAACTTAACTTCTTAAGCTTTAGGGATCGACTGACTTCCATTGTTGGTTACACTTTAATCACCAACCTTAATCTTTAACGGTCTCCTTTAATGTCTGGGTAGCTCCTTTGTCTACTTTGAGCCGTTAGAAGTCTTTGTTGAATAACTTTAATCTATTGGGAAGTCTGATCCACTAACTTAGGACCATACTTACTTCTTTCATTGAACTCTATGAGCACAAGGGAGATCTACATTTCCTCCCATAGAGTGCTTCTTACAGCACCATTCAGATACTTGAATGGAAATGGTCATCGTAATTGAATTCGGCTCATGGTAAATGCATATCCTAGTTACCGCCGACATCAAACATATGTGCGCGTAGCATATCTTCTAACATCCATATTATCTTTTTGTGTCTGCCCATCCGTCTCAGGATGGGAGGCTATACTGAAGTTGAGAGTAGTGTCCATTTCTTTCATAAGGACCTCTAAAACTTCAAGTAAATTTCAGGTCTTAGTCTAAAACCATACTGCTTAGGGCACTCGGTAGCTTAACAGCTTCTTTAACCTTCATCTTCTATTATCTGCTAGACTTAGTACATTCTTGCCAAAATGGCTAACATATCTGGCTTTTGCACTTTCTTACATTACTTCCCAGGGTCACACTTTCTTTGGGCTACTCTTGCTTGAAACACTTAACTAAACAGTGTTGACGGGAAACTGAGGCACTGATTCTGCTAGGCTCACCTTGGTACTTTGTTGTCTTAGACCTATTTCTTGATCTATCTTTAGTCAGGTCTTTTTAGGTTACATTCTTGTCTCTCGCCTCGTCTTAAGGATTTATCTGTCAATACCTAGTATGTCTCTGTATCATATAGGTTCTTTCTGTATCTAGAGCTAGCTTGAATGTCTCTTTTTCAGGTCTTATGGCTCTAACACCTCTAACTTTGGCTTTCCTTTGTTAATCAGAAGGAAATTGAATCCAGTCTAATTAATGATAAGGTTTTCTGGAAGGAAGTCGTAGGTACTCTCTCGGTGTCGGTTTACAACCGCAGGAGGTTTCCACATCCTCAAGTTATCCCTGGTCCTTATCTTCCCAAAGTGGTACCATGCTCTTAAGATCTCTGGGAGACTTTTGACCATAAGACTAAGTATAATCACCTCCTCTCAGTTGGTCACCTAACTGATAATTCCCCAAAACTGTTCCAGGAACCATTACCATTCTCTTAGACTTTCTGTCAATTCCCTAGGCTGCCTTTTTATCTCTTTAGGTGTTTAAGCCAATCTGTCTTAGGAGTTCTCTTATTCCTTCAGCTACTCTTACTAGTTTCTATGTCTGTAGCGTGCCAACGAGGAATCTCATCCCTAAACAGGGAGCCTCTCTTTCTATTCACAGTTGCTTTCGGGAGTCATATGGAGAGGACTTTTGAGTTCTTTTTCTTTCTGCTTGCTCTAGTACTCTACTAAGCTCAGGTACATCTAAGCCTAGCTTCGTTCTTGGCTAGTCATACTTCTATTAGGTAAGGTCAACTCCGTTTGCCTTGCCTCGGCTGCTTCCCTTTCCTGCGCGAATAGGGTACCTTGCTCCATCTTAAGCAACGTAAATTTTAACTTGGAGGACCAACTCCCTTTCTCTCTAGGAAGATCCCTGGCCAAGAACTTATCCCTTGAAAAGGGTACCTCTCAACCTAAACCCCAAGCAACTGAGTATCTCTTAACATTCAGGGGAACATGCCAACTTTTAAGCTAGTTCCCTGCATAGCTATCTGTCTCGTCCTCTTCTTCTTGATCCTTAAGACATTTCACTAGGGCTCTCCATCTTACTTCACTATCTCAGAGTTTCTATTAAGTTATTCTAGGACCTGAGATAGCTACTCTATCATGGTGGCCTAGCCCTAACGAGGCTGTAAGAGTTTGTCTAGCTTAGGTTGCCACTTACACCTTCTTAATGGTGTAAAGACTCAACCCCTAACTGTCTCGTTCAACTTCTCATCATTACCCTTCGTCCTGAGGGGGAATATGATAATTCTAATTAGTGGCTACCTTTCTCTTCTTGACTTCTACTTATCTTACTCTTTGCGACCTCCAAAAGTCATTACGTCTTATTGAGATACCACCTCAACATTGAGGGTTAGTGTGTTTGTTCGTCGTGACTAGAATCCTGGTTTGCAGCGACAAAAGTTGCCACCTCTTCTGGTAATCACTTCCGTATTTGTTCATCACCATTAACTCTCTTGGTTTATTATGACGAAACACACTTTTCTCTTAACCTCTGCTAGTCTCACATAGCTTCACTCATCATATTATTGCCTGTCCAGGCTTCGTTATGAAGTTTAACTTAACTTTCGGATTTACTCCATTTCTCTTGGGGGTAGGATCATGGTTTTGTCCTTGCCATTACGGGACAACAACCAATGAATCCCATCACCACATTTACTTCATAGAAGGCATACATATCAAGCCTAAGGCGATATAGCAGTGCTCACAACTAACTATACAATTTAAGCACACATCAGATGTAACTGTCCTCTCTTACATTGGTGTGGACACATGCATGTTATAAGGCAACATGTTCATAATCAAGCCAAATCTTTTAGCTTAGGCATACAATTAAAAGAATGACTAGCACCCTAATTAAACATTGCAATCACTGGAGAATTGTTAAGAATGATCATTCCTTAGATCATTTCCGGAGACTTCCAGACTTCTTCCCCTGTGAAGATAAATACTCGTCCTCGGGTGCATGGCCTTGCCTTTTCTGTACTCTGCGCACATTCTCTTAAGAAGTGGCCAAGTTTACTGCAAGTATGACAGACATTTTGTCTGGCCATACATGGTCTATTACTCTAACTCTTACCACAAGTTGGGCATTCTTTGCTATTTGGGGGCTTGCCTCCCTTCTTACTCTTTCAGTTGTCCCATGGCCTCTTTCTCTTCCTATTGGCATTATAAGTGGTGCCACTCTGATCTCCCTTCTTAAACTTGGGAGTAGGCTCAATCATCAAATGATGGTTCAAGCCATTCTCTGTAATTCGGCAGGCCTCACCTGCCATGTCGAAGTACTTGAACTATCGGGGAGCAATCATCTCCCTTAAGGATTGCATTAGTCCTCTGACCATCTTTTTGGTCATCTACCTTTGATCATCTCGGTCATGCTAGTAACTGAAGTGGTGAGAAGGACGTTTAAACTTAGCTAAGTACTCATCAAATGATTTGTTATCCTTCTGCTTCAGGTTTAGGAATTCTGCTTCCTTTTCATCCCTGGCTGACCTCAAAAATACTTCTCATGGAATTGCTTTAGGAACATTTACCATGTCACTCTCATGTTCTGAGCATCCAGAAGAATCTTGGCATTCTTCCACTAATGATCGGCATCCTTTTCTAGCTGGTAAATAGCTATTTGGGGCTTCTCGCTTAGCCAAACAGTCTAGAACTTTGAAAATCTTTTCCAAGCGGTTAATCCAATTCTCTACTGCTTGGACATCAACCACTCCATCAAAGGATGGCGGATTGTGCTTGCAAAAGCAAGTCATCTACTATTGGATGCTGTTAAGGTCTATTACTGGCATGGCTGGTCTAGGCAATTGTTTTGTTGCTTGCGCTGTTGAGTTTTCTTCCTCTGGCTACCTCCTGTCGAGGTTAGCCACTACCACTGTTACCGCTGCTACTATTACAGCGTCTTTGTCTTGTTCCGGGCTAGCTTGTGCTGCCCTCAACCCTTCAATAGTCTTCTATTACTATTCTAAGCGATCCAAAATTGATTGTAGCAGATCAGAAGGGACCTTTACGTCGTGTCCTGAGGGTCTCTCCGGCAAAGCGTTTCATCGGTTCTAACTACTATGCTAACTAAACAAATAGCATATCAAAGAAACAAGAAATAAACATCATGTTTGGATATCATTTAGCAACATATGCATTCATAATACAACATTCAAGCATCAGTCATCAGTCACAGCAATATAGTTTAACATACATAGTCATCAACTATGCTAGACTAACCTACTACTGTTAGTTGTAACAATACAAGTCCTATATCAATTTTATGAGAATCTGACTATCTAAAAATAGTGAATCTTAACAAAGTTTTCAAGGTGCTGGATGTAATCCTCAACACCTAAATCCACTATCTGATTCAAGCGACAGAACTAATATACCCAAAAGGGTAAATTTGGAAGCATGTCTGTCATCGTAAAAATCCAGTCCTTG
Source organism: Neltuma alba (assembly GCF_004799145.2). Lineage (NCBI taxonomy): Eukaryota > Viridiplantae > Streptophyta > Magnoliopsida > Fabales > Fabaceae > Neltuma > Neltuma alba. The sequence goes on from NW_021635146.1 coordinate 120,378, forward strand.
GTGTCTAGATAAGGGTTACCCAGTCCTTGAGTCTGATATAACATCTTTACTCCTTGAAGGTATTCTAGGTAGATGTTCGGGTCTTGCTCATCCTCATCTTTCCTGATATGTCGACCAAAGAATTCCAACTTCTCTCTCAATTGATCCTGACTATGGATCTTAGGTTCAGTCGGAACAGGGATAGGTACTCTGGGTGTTGGGAGTATCCCTGGCTTGGTACTAGGTTCGGGGATGTCACTTGGGTGTACACTTGGGGTAACAAGCTGTCTGCAAGACTGAATGTCACAACTAGGATCCACTGGTTTTTTATACATATTAATTGTGGGATCTACCGGGTTACTGGGTCTAGGAAGGTTCATTAAATCCTCAACAGTAACCCCTAAAAGGTTAGCCCCATACTCTTGGTAATGGTTGGACTCCTTCGTTGAGTATCCCGGGCTAGCAGTCCCCATAGTCCATCCCACCAGATCCTCTTTGGTGAGATCGGTCATATTAACATCCCAGTCATTGACCGACTTCTCGGATCTTGTGTCCCAATCCATTGTGTTTTCCATCATAACTCCTACAACAATATGTCAACTTTCCTTAACTAACCTGGATATCTAACACATAAACTCAAGCAGAGCGTTCTACCTATGTCAGAACCTCCGCTCTGATACCAAAAATGTCACACCTTAATATCGAATCCATTTAGCGTTTAACCAAAACCATTTTAGACCACATTGGATGGTCTTGGGCTCAAAAATTCATGAAAAACGCTGATTTTCGGATTTTTATTGTTCATCAGGTAAAAATCCAGTTTTCTGGCCCAATTTCAAAAATTCATAACTTAATCTAGAAAAATCAAAATGGAGTGGTTCAAAATAATATTTAAATCCCTTTAAGTCCTCTTTCAAGGAAAAATAAGCTCATGAACCAATTCCATTTTGAAAAAGCATCAGGTTTTTGTGAAATTCACCTCTGTCCATTTGGCGAAAATCCTTTTTCCAGATTCTAAACCTTAACTTTGAAAATCATTAAAAATCGTGTAGTTGTCCATTTTTAATGTGCTTCCTATCAATTTAAAGCTGAGGACGTGAAATTTAAGTATACCAAATTTCGTGCAGGAATTCATTCCGTAACTAAAGAAAACGTGGCTCTAAACTAACGTCCTGCTTAGGGGTTACAGCACCAACCATTGATAATTGTACATAACCAAATGTTCACGAATTTTTATGGTGTAATACCATAATTTAGCCTCCAATCTGTAGCTTGCTCTTGAGAGTTTTAGGCCCTAAAATGTTACATTATATTTGGGGGATGAGAATTTTGAAAATCAGTAGCAAGATCAATCCACCAAAACATTAACATGCATCAATTACAAGCATTCCAACCTTTTGCTATTAATAGGGAACTACTTTACCTCATACATGTAGCACTCTAACATGCAATAACCAAGGCACATAAAGCAAGGAGTATAGCTACACAATCATCATCATCCTCATCATTTAGTTCAACCACATAATAGCACATGAAATTGCATAGCAATCAATGCAACATTCAACGTTAAGGTCAATTAAATCTTACTACCTTAATCCAATGCTCTTTGATTTTCTTGTTCTCCTTTCTTGCTTCCACAAATGCCAAACCCTAACATAGCAATCCACAAAAAGGGCTGCAAGAATCATCAACCAATCCACATAAGAATCAATAACATTACTTAAGTAACACCCAAACCCCCTAAAGCTTCCATCTTTGTTCTTGAATTTTTAGAGTTGGTTTCCATAAACCCTAAAAATTCCCTCTTGACCTTTTCCTACATGGTTTTTCATGTAGATTCCAAATATCTAGTTTTATTTAACAAAATAAATTTCCTTCTTTTAGTTTCAGCTTGGCCGAACCATTAGGCTTCAAAATCTAAAAATTATAACTTTGATTTTATGGCTTCCAACACTTCTTCTTTATGTTTACCCTACACCATTTTTCATTTTTAACACAATGGAAGCCTCAAAACTTTGAAAAACACATCCTAGGGTTCAGATCTTAGTTTGGCCGAAATGGGTCTCAAGCTTCATAACAAAGAAAACACTTCAAAATCAACCTACAACCCCTTGTAACCACTAGGATCTGTCATACTTTGAAGTGTTCTAGCAAAATTGAACCATAAAATTTCCTCCCCTACCCCATAAGCATTTCAGCCAGCTCCAAATGAAAAGGGAAAACCAGATATTTCACCATACAGATCACTAAAACAAAGCAAGGATCGTCTTAGAACAACTTACCAAGCTTGGATCTTAGTTGGAAGATCAAAGATGCTTGCTTTTGGCTTGATCCCTTCACAAATCACTCTTGCTCTCTCTCTTTTCCTCTAGGCCGAAATGAGATCAGATTATGGGGGGAGGAAATACTCAATTAATACTCTCAAAATATCTCATCTACCACATTTAATGAAAGTCCAAGTGTCAATTGCCTAAGCCTCCTTGAAACCTCTCTCTTAATTAACTTAATTCATTATGTAATTACATTGCAAAGTCAAGATCCTCTCCAATGGTAGTTTGACACTTGGAAAGCTTTAATTACCATCCATTAAAGGCTTGACAAGTGGCGACTTGTGGGCCAAGCAAAGTGCAAGACTTCGATTAACACTTTATCGGTGCACTTTTACTCCAGGTTTAACTTCTTTTCTATAACTACAGTGCTCTGTCCTCTGTAATTATTTTTTGTCAGATCTATAAATTATTCTCCTCATTTTTATCTTCTCAATTTGCCCTCTTTGTCTCAAATTTAATTTCCCAATAATTAAATAAGAAGGAAAACTATTTTCCTTCTTTTTAGTGATTTTTCCTCTTTCTAAAGGAATTGGGAAAGATCTTGGATACTTGAGGGTCTTCTTTTAATTTCATAATCTCTTATAATTTCTTGGGATATCATAGGAAATTTTCTTGGGATTTTATTCTCCTTAAAAATATTTATTTGGAATTTTCCAAATAAAGGACCTTAAACTAGCTTAAATCGCCCTTAAATTCCTTTGTAATTTCTCCAAGGGCAATTTGGTCATAAAACCAATTGTATAATCCCATATAATTCTTAACGAATATTGTACTTATTTTTTCTTAATTTTCTGAGACTTGGAAATATTTTTTCATAATTATTCTTGACCAATTTTCCTTAATTAGTCAAACTTTTCATAATTGGCTTGGAAAATTATAATAATTATTTTCCACCAAAATTCTTCTATTTCTCCTTGTCATTTTTGACCCTTAATTATTTAGGAATATTCCTATTCCCTAAATGCCTTATTACTGGATGTGACAACAGTTGACCCTGATAGCATCTAGCAATGGATGACCCGTTTTTACTAGCGCAATCTAAGATCCTTTGATGAAGTGTTTGACGTCCAAGCGGCAGAAGACTGGATTAACCGCTTGGAAAAGATTTTCAAAGTTTTGGACTGTCTGGCTGAGCAGAAAGCCCAAATGGTGATCTACAAGCTAAAAAAGGACACCGACCGCTAGTGGAAGAACACCGAACTCATTCTTGATGTTTAGAACATGAAAGTGACATGGGAAGTGATCTTGGAGTAGTTTTACAAGAATTACTTCCTGTGGTCTGTTAGGGACGAAAAGGAAACGGAATTCCTAACCCTGAACCAAAAGGATAGCGAGCCATTTAACGAGTATTTAGCTAAGTTTATTTGTCTCTCTCACTACTCTAGTTATTTGCATTACCGGGATGATGAGAAGTGGACAACCGAGAAAATGGTCAAAGGACTGAGATAGTCCTTAAGGGAGATGATTGCTCCCAAGCAGTTTAAGTATTTCAATAAGGCAGTTGAGGCCTGCCGAATTACAAAGAATAGCTTGAACCATCATCTGATGGTTAAGTCTACTCCCAAGTCAGAGAAAGGAGATCAGAGTGGCACCTCTTCTAATGTGAATAGGAAGAGGAAGAGGCCATGGGACAACCAAAAGAGTAAGAAGGAAGGCAAGCCCCTAAATGGCAAGGAATGCCCAATTATGGCAAGAACCACACTAACAGACCATGTAGGGCTGGACAGGATGTTTGCTATACTTACAGTAAGCCCAGACACTTCTCGAGAGAATACCTGTAGAATACAGAGAAGTCGAGACCACATACCCAAGGACGAGTATCTGCCATCACAGGGGAAGAAACCCAGAAGTCACCTGAAATGATCCAAGATATGATAATTATTAACAACTCCCCAATGAATGTAATGTTTAATTTAGGTGCTAGTTATTTTCTTATCTTGTGTGTTTGTTCTAAAAGACTTGACTAGGTTATGAACATGTTGCCTTATGACATGTATTTGTCCACACCAATATACTCTAGGATAGTACATTTGATATGTGTGGCTTCCATGAAATTGATGTGGTAATTGGATTGAATTGGTTGTCATCTCATAACAGCAAGGGCAAAACCCTGATCTTACCCCTAAAAGAAATTTAGTTAAATTCAGAAGTCAAGTCAAACCTTGTAATAGAAGCCCAAACAGGCAATGGTATGATGAATGAAGCTAAGGAAGACTAGCAGAGATTAAGAGAAAGGTGTATTTCATTATGATGAGCCAAGGGAATTGGTGGTGATGAGCGAATACAGAAGTGATTACTAGAGGAGGTGGTAACTTTCATCGCTACAAACAAGGATTCTAGTTACAACGAATGAACACAATAACTCTCAGATATTGAGATGGTAACTCAATGAGATACAATGGCTCTTAGAGGTTGTAAAGAGTAAGATTAGTAAAAGTAAAAAAGAAAGAGATAGCTACTATTTAAGAGCTATTAGATTCCCCCTCAAGAGGAAGAGTAATGATAAGGAGTTAAACAAGATAGTTAGGGGTTAAGTCTATATACCACTAAGAAGGTGTGGTGGCCACCTAAGCTGGACAAACTCTTACAACCTCGTGATTGAGCTCAAATTGTTTATACTATTTGATGGCATTTTCTATGTTTTTGTTACGCTTTTTGGTACAATTTAATGATATTTGTGCTTAATTGAGATTGAGGGTCTTTGTTCCAAGTTAGTGTTGTCTGAGAGTAAAATTATCATATTTATTCATTAATTGCATTTAATTGATTTTTGAGACAATCGATACCCCAAACCATTTCTTTTTATTTTAGGATACTCAAGAAAAAGAACTAAGAGTGAAGACTAAGGAAGTGCAACACATAAGACGCATTGCCAAGGTTCACCGCGGCCAACTTATGTTTCGTCACCGCGAAGAAAGGATTCTCCACTTGAAGATCCCTCTTGGCCAAGGTTCGCCACAACCAACTTTTGTCTTCGCCGTGGCAAAGACACCACATCAGCATAAGTCTTCTCAGTCGTGGTTCGCCGTGGTGAACCCCTCAAATCAGAAACCTAGACCCAAACCATTTTCAGAAATTTACCTACCCCCTTTTACAAACCGACCCAGTACACCTTAATACCGGTTTAGAAACCCTATTTTGGTGTAAGTGACGGGATTCACTCATACCACAGCGTCCATCTCTATTCTCTCTCATCTTTCTCTCATCTAACCCTAATTTCTTCTATTTTTCACTGTTAAACCTCCACCATGGGAAGCTAAGATTCATTCCTAGTTGAGATGCTTCAGATTTCTATGCTTCAGATTCATTCCTAGTTAAGATGCTTCAGATTTCTAAGAGTACTTTAAGGTTTATCATTTTGAAACTTAGTGATTTCTACTCCCATAACAATTAATTGTGAACTATGACAGCCTGAGCACACTTTCAAGAGGATCTTAACCATCTGTTTACCTGCATTCATTACTCATTTCCCTAAAATCCTAAAATATTTTGTTTATCATTTATTCAATTTGCTTAATGATTTTAAAAAACCAAAATGTCACACCTTACTTATATAATATCTTAGCATTCATTTAGAACCATTCCAGACCACTTTGGATAGTCTTAAGCTTAAAAATTTCAATTTGGACGTTAATTTTCGGAAAATTACTGTTCACTGTCCAGTTTTCATATTACAGGTCCAACTTTGAAAAACCATAACTAATTCTAGAAAAATCGTATGGAGGTGTTCCAAAATTCTACGGAAAGCTCTTTCAATGCTCTTTAAGGGAAAAATATTCAACTGAACTCATCCTCACTGAAAACATACAGTTTATTGGATTAAGATTACTATTCGTTTGGAAAAATCTGGACTTTCCAGATTCTGCACCTTAACTTTGAAAATTCATATATCTTCGTATACAGATACAAATGAGGTGATTTAGTACTCATTTTGAAGCTTGGGATATGCATTATAAGTGTACCAAATTCCGTAGCTTAACTCATTCATATGATAGGTCGAACTGAAGCTTGAAATTAATTGCTTCAGGACCTACGTTTTATCCCTTAATATCTCTTTACTTTAATTCTTTTTATTTCTTTGGCATACCTAACATGGGCTTACTTTTTCCCATTCATGCTCATATACTTTCATTCATGCCATAAACATCCTAAGCATATACATTGAATTGATGGCATTCATAACATAACTTACAACATAGGAGAATTATACATTGAATAATAATATCAATCATTAGCATTAATAATTCTCCACTTCTTCTCCTTGCTTCTCATGCCCTTAGTGCCCATCATTGATTTGACCTAAATGGTTGGTTAGGGAGGGGGTGAGATTCGGGGGAATCTTAGTAGCAAACAATACCACATAATCATGCTAGATGGATGCTAATGCACTACACGCAACTTGTTTATTCTCTTGTTAATTAGTGACATACTAGCATGCTCAAAGCTAACTTCTTGATGCATGGCCATGGAGACATAATCTACTCATCATGAATAGCAATTACAGCAGCTAAAACATGTCACAACAACATGCAAATAACATGTACACGGCAACACACAAGCATACCACATCAAGCAATGACAATAGGTAAGTTCACTACCTTGCACCTCAAGCCTTCCTCTTACTTTTCCTTTGACTCCCTTGACTTTCCAACCATGTTAGCTTTCGGTCAACATTATCAAACATCCTCTTGGATGTTCCAAAGGTCCTAAACATAGTCATAATGATCATACAATCTATTAGGACCACTAGATTACATAAAGTTCAATGCTAGCTCTCTTGAACCTCAACCCTTTCTCTTAGTCTTAGGGTTTTCTTTCTAGCTTTTCTAATATAAATCTCATCATTTCCCATCCTTATGATCCATTTATTGTCAATTAGGACCACTTTAGATGGCCTTAGATTCAAGAAGATCAAATTTGGAAATTTTGGTTCGCGGGTACTGTTCACGCAGAATCTCCAGAATTTTTGCTCAACTTTGAAAATTCATAATTAAATCTATAAAAATCTAAATTGAGTGGTTCCAAGTCTCACTGAAATATTATTAAGTTAAATTTAAATGAAAAATATTTTTAGGAACCAATTCTATGCCGAACAGTACCAGAATTGTACGGAACTCGACACCCTTCCAAAAGCTTAACACTGTTTCCAGATTTCAAACCCTAACTTTGAAAACTCACCATAAATCGTACACATACCCAAATGAAGTGTTCTACCCATGGATTTAAAGATCACAGAGTGTACTTTAAGCATGAAAAATTTCAGAATTAGATACGCACAGTAACTAATTCGAAATAGGTATCAAATCAGATGTTACAGCCACCACATACCTTGATCTTGAAGCTTGAACTTTGTTCCTTCTTCTTGGCCTTCACCCCTACGTTTTTCTCTCTAAATTTTGGCAGAGTTTCCCCTCTTAAACTCGTGTTGGCTGAAAATATGAAGGGGAAGAGGCTCTATTTATAGCCAAAAAAGTTAGCTTGAATGGACCAAAATGCCCTTGGTGGCTAATAGAAAGGGTAAGGGCAAATTTGGAAGTTCAAGTGGACTTTTGTATCATCATTGCATCATCTTATTACATCATGCTTACCTCAAACTTCTAGAAGATGTCAAGTGTCATGAAAGTGGTGGAGGAGATGGGAGATTAGATCCTAGCCGTTGGATCAAACTTGTTTCATAAGCTTCCTCCGAATTTACTTGGCCCACGTTTCTCCGGCTTTCTTTATGGCCTTTCAGAGCTCAGAAAATTGTTCTGTCTGCTTTATAAATTCCCTTTAATTCTAAGAATATCTATAAATTTTCTTAGGCCATAACACTTCCTTTAACCCTTGCATAAAAATTCATTTACCAAAATACCCTTTTATCGGCAAAACCGGCTCTTTAATTTTTTAAAGCCACTCTACTGGCCTTTTGGTTGCGGGACTAATTTTATAAATTAGTACAACCTTTCAACCATTTAACCTCATTTTTGTATACATTTTTGAGGTCTCTTGCTATTTCAAATAATTACCTCAAACGGTATACTTTTTACCGGTAATAACCTCATAAATTCCATTGAAGCTGCCTCAGGGGCATTTTCATCTTTTCTCTTCATAGAAGAGCCTTAGAATATTATTTCCCATTTTCTAGGATTTTCTTGGAATTCTCTGCGTACTCTTCCATTTTTACCCCTGTTGGTCATAACTTTCTGAATTTACAGTTTAGTCCCTTCTTGGACTTAGCTTCATATAATCCTCTCTTTGAGGCTTCTAGCTTAACCTTTGGCCTGTATCTAGTCTCTTTTCTCTTTTTGGGCCTTCGAGACTTTACTGGAGCCTCTAACCTTAATTATACCCGAGCCCCTGAAAACTTTTACTTTGCAATTTAGTCCCTGAAACTGCTTTAACTTCCTTTTTCATCTTTGGGACTTCTGCTCACAGGGGTTTGGTAACCTATTTAATTTAGGCTATTTCTGGAACTTCTAGGCCTAAAAGTCTAGATGTTACACAAAACCCCCGATTTATGTTCAAATTTGCATTGCATGACATTTGAGTTAACTTAGGTCCATTTTGTTAAGGCTCCGTTTAAGTGAAACGACTTGAGGTTGCACCCTATAGTGCAGTCCTTGGATAAAAATTTTGATTTAACCTCCAAGGTTTGGAGCAGGTTTGGAAAATCAAATGGAGTCATTGCCGGGGAGTCAAGAAATTGGTTCTCTAGGTTAGTTTGTGTCATTTATCTGTCAATTGAGGTTTTGAGCCTTTTTAGATTGCATTTTAGGTAGCTTAGGTGCATATTTGTTCATAGTAGAAGTTTTCATTTTGCATAGCATCAAAATTTTTGGAAATACAAACAAATATACTAATTTTCTATACCTTTAGCATTTTCACTCTGTATCTGCATCGTCTAGAACTCTGTCTTGCTCTCTATGACCTTTCGTCGTGGTATACTTTTGCTTTCACCGTGGTCAACTAGCAAAAATTCATGAGGATCCCTCTTGAGATACCTTCGCCATGGCAAACCTACTACATTCAGCTCACAGACCATCTTAGCCTGCCTTCGCCACGGTATACTTCTACTTTCACCGCGGTGAACTCCTCTGGACAAGTTTTGAAATTTAAACCTTTTAGCCTTTCTTTCTATGCATACACACCCATACTCATACATACACTTGCATCCATCACAATTCATACTTTTATCTGACTTTGTGTGTGACAAGTCAATTTTGTTTGCTCTTTCTTTGTGATTTTGTTCTTGTATGCCACAAAAAACCAGCTTGTACCCTTGAACCCTAAGATTGAGAGAAGACTTAGAGATATAAGAAGAAAGAAGAGAGTTTAGGGGACAAGTAAATTAGTGGTTGAACAAGAAAACATCTCTGCGGAATCTAGCCTATTTAGTAGCAAGAGTGACCCTATTAAAGAAGAGATCATGGCTGATTTACCACCTAACCCACTTAATCCTAACCTTAATGCTAACCAAGTGAGGAATGGAGGCAGTGGAGAACAAGAGAGAGGGGGAGAAAATAATGGGCACCCTAGAAGAAGAACAATTAGGGAAGCCACCACATCTAATGTTAATTTTGACCTCTTTACTGCTGCATGTCCAAATTTTGAAGTTAGCTTTGAAATTAAAGGTTTATTGATTAACTTACTTCCAAAACTTCATGGCTTGACAGGAGAAGATCCTTATCTTCATTTGTAATCCCTTTCTATGGTTTGTCAGAGCATGAAGCCTATGGGAGCATCGTTGGATCAAGTACTGTGGAAGGTTTTCCATTTATTATTGGAAGGTAAAGCTCGAGAGTGGTACATGAGCCTTCCAAGGCATGTGGCTGATGTATATCACAGTTGGGGGAACTTAAGGAAAGCATTCTTGGAGAAATACTTTTCGGCTTCTTGGACTTCATTGATGAGAAAGAAGATCTATTCGGCTAAGCAAGATTATGATGAGTCTCTTTATGACTACTGGAATAGATTGCAACACCTGCTCTTAAGATGCCCACACCATCAAATTCTGAATAAACAATTGGTGTAATATTTTTATGATGGGTTGAAGAACCAAGAGAAGGGTATGTTAGATGCTGCATCAGGAGGATCTTTGATAGACTCCACTGCTGAAGAGGCCTAGGATTTAATCACGAAAGGGGCCTTGAATCATCAGTAATATAGTGTAAGAAACACTAGAGTGGTACATGAGTTGAGGGCTTCTACAGTTCATAACAGAAGAATGGATACCTTGGAATCAAAGGTTGATTCTTTGGAAAGCAAAGTGACTTCTCAATTATCCCTTATCACTGCGGAGTTGAAGAATATGAATGTGCATAGACCAGCACCCCATATGGATATTACTGCCCCTAGTTGCGAGACTTATGGTTCAGTTATGCATATTTCTAGTGTCTGTCCCAGCCGGTATAAAGAGGTATCTGCAGTTTTCCAGGGTTGCCTAAATCAAAAGTGGGACCCTTATTCTAATAGCTATAGTGAGGGGTAGAAAGCGAACCCTCGACTTGGTTGGAGGAACGAAGAGAGTAGACCTTAAAATAGATTTCAAAAGAGTAGAGGACCTGGTTCATCCTCAAACAAGTTCCAAAACTAACATCAGGCCTTGACCATTCCACCTAAAGAACACACAAATCAACTCTTGCATAATATGATGGCTTTGATGAAAGAAGAAAGGACATCCAATACCAATTAGTTCAACTCTTTAGCTTCCTTAATTCAGCAAGACTCCTCTAAAAATGATGCGAGATTTAGTGCCTTAGAGAAAAGAATGGAGCATTGGGAGATAAAGGCTGAGAACATCAACTCATATGTAACTCAGCTGTCCAATAATGTGAGTGAGCAGCAACCTAGGAGCAGCAACACTATTCCCTCCAACACTGTTATAAACCCTAAGGGTTTTAATGCTATCACTCTTCGAAATAGAAAGCAAGTTAAGTTTAATAAAGAAGAAGATGAGGCTGTTGATGAGGAGATTACTTGTGATGAGTTGCCATCGTCACCTCAAGAGCTCAAGAAGTTTGAAAGCTCTAAGAAGATGAAATCATGATGGAAGGAGTCTACTACCAAGCATAATGGTAAGGGGAATGCAAAGGAATCTGAACCAAGCAAGCATGGAGCCTTGAGTAAGGAAGGTAAGGAGGTAAACATCAATGAACTACCTTTTCCTCATTCTTACTTGAAAAATATAAAAATAGGCAATGAAAGGCAAGATCATGATTTGCTTGAGACTTTTAGGAAGGTAGAAGTCAACATCCCCTTTCTTGACCTGATTAAAAAGATTCCTAAATATGCAAAAGTTTTTAAAGAGCTGTGTACACAAAAGAGGAGGTTTAAGCCTAATAAAAGAGTCCAATTACCCTCTAATGTGTCTGCCTTGTTTAAACCCTAAATCCTAGTAAAATGCCAAGACCCTGGATCTTTCACTGTCCCTTGCACTAAAGGAAAAGTCACTATAGGGGGAGCCCTGCTAGATCTAGGAGTAGCCATTAATGTCATGCCTAAGTTCGTTTACACTTCACTAGGAGTCAAGACTCTTAAGTCTACTACTGTTGTACTCCAACTAGCTGATAGTACTATTAGGTATCCTGAGGGCATTATTGAGGATATTTTGGTCCAAGTTAAGGATTTGGTTTTTCCTACTGATTTCTATGTGCTTGACATGTCTTCTGAGCTTGTAAATGAGACCACACTAATTCTTCGTCGACCTTTCTTAAGGACTGCTAATACCATGATTAGCATGAAAGAGGGGATAATTATAATAGAAGTGGGTGATAATAAGGTTTCTTTTAACATGTATGAAGCAACAAAACATCCTTTTAAGGATTATTCACTTTTGGATGTTAACATGATAGACATTGCTGCTGAGAATGCTTGCTCTGAAATTGAATTGCAACATGATTCTTTTTATTCTGACCTTTACTCTACTGATTCTAATGATGAAGATGAATTGTTTCTTCTTTTTCATCTCTTTATTCATCTCTTTCTACTTGTTCATGTGGTGGTGACGTGACATGTCTTGACTGTACTGTAGTTAATTGTATGCTTTCCATCCTACATACATTCTCTGTGTCATCTACCAATACAAATTTGAATTGTGATTCCTCTATTATCAATGATAATTCTCTTGGGGAAAGGTTTTCTGTTGATATTTCAGATTGCCCTAACATTGTGGAAGCTGATGCTGAAATGGAGAATGATAGTATGGAGAAAATTCGCTCTAAGGAGATTGCTACTATAGATCAACTTGAGGTTGGTTCTGTAACACCTTATATTTATACCAAATAACTTATCTTGTGAAAGCATTTGGAATCACTTTTGAAGGCTGCAAATGATGAAAAATCAAGTTTGAAAATTTTCATTTACGGGTTACTATTCATTGTCATCTTAAAATGTGACAAACTTTGAAAATTCATAACTAATTGTAGAAAAATTGAAATTGAGTGATTCCAAATTCTACGGAAAGCTCTTTGGATAAAATTTTGAGAAAAAATAGTTTCTAGACTGATTTCCTTGGAATTTGAGCCCAATTTTCTTTGAAAAAGTACTATTCATTTGGTCATTTTCGGGTTTTTTACTTTATTTTTGCCTAAATAGGGAGAGGCATAACTTTCTGCTTGGTTATCGGAATCAGGCGAACTACCCCTCCTTTTAAAGAGAAAAATAAGTTCTCTTTGTCGCCAAATTTTAAAACCTAACTCACTCGTTTACTCAAATGGTCAATGGTCAAACTTTGATCCCTTTTAGTTGACTTTTTACCCCCTTTGGAAGGGTAACTTAATTGACCACTTAACATCATAGCATACTCTGCTTAGCTATATTAGCTATTTCTAATCATGCTTGGACCATTCTACTCATACTTGTATACCTCTAACCTTAATCATACTATTGGAAACATAAAGCATGCTTCATATTACATTCCTCCAAAGTAGAAAGGTTTAAAGCCATATAAAGTTACTATGGCTTACTACCTCTTCAAATAAGAGCCAACTCCTTTCCTTTGCCCTTGGATGTTGAAGGCCCTAAGGTTTATTTAAATATTGGGGTAAGATTCTTGGGGAATCTTAGTAGCAATTGCATACATTATCAAGGTCACACAATACATTGTAAATCAAGCTACATGCATGCATACTTTAACTTTATGTTCATGCTATGGCAAAGACATATCATCATAAACATTCATAGCACTCAACATAGCATAAGCCAAGGCATAATTTGCATGGAGACAACATCATATAACATAACATTCTCATCCACCTCATAGCATAACAGATTAGCAAAACTCATAGCCATAATCATACAAAGTAAGGTAACACTCTAATATAATGAATTGCAAAAACTACCTTGAATGCTTTCCTTCCTTTTGAACTCTTTCTTCTTGACTAGATCTTTGACCCTTTGTTATGTATAGCCTATTAGGCAATCAATGACTGATTTAGCCCAATTATTCTATGTTATTTCATATCATTTTAAGGGTTTTTATCATAGGTTTTGGCTCCTTTTAATGATAATTGTGCTTAATTTAGATTAAGAGTCCTTACTTTGAGTTAGTGTCTTTTTGAGGGTAAAATTGTCATAATTGGTTATTAATTGTATTCAATTGATTTCTAGGACAATTGATACTTCAAATTGTTGCTTTTTATTGTAGGACACTTGAGAATTAGAGCCAAGATTGAAGACCAAAGCATTACACAACATGAGAGTTTCCAAGAAAATGCTGTGCTGTGGCAAAAAGTCTGAAAATGTGCATCAGTGGCTATTCTGGAATAGTTCGCCGGGGCCAACTTTTGAGTTCGCCGGGGCCAACTTTCAAAATCTCACTAGAATACCTCTCTGGAATAGTTTGTCGCGGCCAACTTTTGAGTTCGCCGCGGCGAACCTCTTCGTATCAGTAACGTCAGATTCGGATCCAGAACGCAAAAATGGACCCTCTACTCATATGATCCGACCCAAATTGACCCTAAAAGCCCTTAGAAACCCTATTTTCGACCTATCACTCCATTCTATCACCTCCAACACCTCTATTCTCCCATCCTCTTGCCTCTCCATCTCCATCTTCTTCCCCATCCATTTCCTTCATCTTTCATTCACTCCATCTCAATTCCTTCCACTCACAGCTACCATGGCCGACGGATTCACTTCAGTTGGAGCTTTTCTTGAAGCTATGGAGGGCTAGGGTTTATCAACTCTTGAAGAATGGTGGTGTGGCTTGAGTTCCTAGGCTTCAAAGGGGAGTTTAGTTTCAGTTTGCAATTTTTAGCTATGATTTATGGCTTTCTAGGTCTAGGAGTTGTAATTTCTTAGTTAGGAAATTGGGACTGATACTGTAATTATTGGTTAATGATTACATTTGTAATTTGGATTGATTGATGTTGAACTTTGTGCTTAAATATATGTGGTTGCATATATGCTTATTGTAACTCTTATTATTCTCTCCTATCTTGCATGGTTGTGTTTGGGTACTGAGTTGATTGTGTGTTACATTAAGCCAATTACATTATCATTCCAAATTTACACATTAGGGAAGCTAAACAAAGCTTTCATTAATGAGTTCATTAATGAAAGCTTTGGACTCATTGAGTTAATGAGGTTCTTATTAAGAAAACCTAATGATTTGTGAAACTCCCAATATTTTAAGTGAACTATGATTGCCATCAAAACCATTTTCAAGAGATTTCCTATCATTCATTTCCATTCCATCATTATTATCTTAAAACACCAAAAATATAGTATCTTAGGTTTGTTTTCATTGTATTTAGTTTAGGCACCATTCATTTAAGTCTTAAAAAAACCCAAAACCCCATTTCATTGCATTGCATGGCATTTAGTCTAGCTTAGGTAATTAATAAAGGCTCCCAAAAGTGAAACGACCCGAGTTTGCACTATACTGCATAGCTTGGATTAAATTTTGATTGAGAACCCCAAGGCGAACGACAGAAAGGCTCTCTTTCAATGACATAACATTAAGTATCATTGCAACTTCACAACTTAACATAACCCTTTAAACCCCTTTTTCTTGATTTTTAGGGTTTATTTTTCTAGCTTTGATTCTTGAACTTTCTTGGGCCTTTCCTACATAATTTTTCATGTAGAATCCATTTATCATATTAATTTTATGAAAATCCAATCCCTTCCCATTGACTTAGCTTGGCCGAACCATATATATATTTGTAAGGAAAAGGATTTTCAACCAAACTAACATGTAACCACTTAATCTTTAACCTTGCTTAATCTTCATCTAAACCATTCCCTATCATTTTGATAAAATTTGGGCAGCACTTCCCCTTAGGAAAATGACTTTCTACCATCATTAAAATAGCCTAAAATTAACATACCATCATTATAACTTGAAACGGAAGAGTTTTAGAAGCTTACCTTGCTTCCAGATGACTTTCTCTCACTAAAATTCTCCTCTTTCTCTCTCTACACGAAAATTGCAAGAGGTTTCCTACTTGAAAGGTCTTGCATGAAATGAACATGTGAGGGGGTATTTATAGGCTTCATATTTCACTAATTCCACATATGCCCTTCTTGCATAAGACTTAATCTTAGCCCTCCAATTTTTACCTCTTTCCACATGTACAAATCTTAGGCTAGGTAGCTTAATATGTTGCCACTTGGATGATGAGTCATTAGGGCTTATGTCATCTCTTCTTATCCATTAAGATTAATTAGGCTCTAATCAAGGTTTACTCTCTTAATCCCTTGATTAACTTGGCTAATCAACCTTCTAGAAACTTTTGACTTTTCAAAAGTAGATGGTTGAATCCTAGCCATCCAATGAACCATGTTTGCCACATGTCACAATCCTACAAAAGATGACTTAACCCTAATCATCTTACTTAAACCTAATTAGGTTTTAACCTATCTTGATTTATTATTTTCTTTTTCTTTTTCTTTTTTTTCTTTTCTTGGCCAATTTAGGTGTGACATGTGTCCTTATCCATCTGTAGGAAATTTTATCACCCCTGTTGTCCAGACAGTCCACTGAGTCTTAATATAGTACTGGTTTATTTTATCTGATAGTTGAAAAATTCTAGTATCTCAAAATTCTTATATCAAATCACCATTAATTATGTCTCAGTAAAGGGAACTTCTCTGATTAATTTCATAATTTTTCTCCCTCTATAACTCCTTAAATTGTCGTTCTTGTAAAAACAGACAATCTACCGATATTAATTTAGCTTTAAATTCAATTAAAGCTAACCTCCTCATCATTTAGGGTTGAAAATAATTTTATAAATTTCCATAATTCCTAAATAAATTTCCTTTAAATTTTCATAATTTTCTGAGATCTCTAAATATTTTTAATAATTGACATTGGCTAATTTTCCTTAATTTAGCCAGAATATTAATAATTAAAATAATTTTTAATAAATTATTTTCAACCTGTATTTACTTTCTAGACCTCAAATACCATTCTACGGCATTAATTCTATTTTCCATGATTTATTGGAAATTTTTAGGATTTCTGGGCACTAATTACGATAATGCCCTTTGTAGACCAATCATTTTAAAAATGACAATTTAGTCCTTTTTCAGTTCTCACTTCAATTGTTATGCTGTTTATCTATCTTTTATCTCACCTGGCCTTGGTCAGCCCTAAATCTTTCATTAATCATACTAAAGATATCAGGGTATGACATATTTCCCTATTTCTAGGTTAGAAATTTTGGGATGTTACAAGTTCAACACTTGGAGAGGAAGGAAACTACAAAGCTAATAATATTCAACTAGAGCTATCATGGGTTGAAGAAAAGGGGAGTAATCTGTTCTTTCTTAAATTTCATAAGCTAATCCCTTTTGTTGTGCAACCACTTATGCTTGATTTGAAACCCTTACCCCCAACTTTGAAATATGCTTTCCTTGAGTCTAATGAACAATTACCTGTTATTATTGCTAACTCGCTGTCTGAGGGTGAGGAAGAGAGACTCTTGTCTGTTTTAAGGGAGCATAAGCGGGCAATAGGGTGGACCTTAGCGGATATTCCTAGAATTAGTCCAGCTATTTGTACACATAGGATTCTCCTTAGTGAGGGATCAAAACCAGTAAGGTAGCCCCAAAGACGACTGAACCCTCTTATCCTTGATATAGTTAAGGAGATTACTAAGGTTTTCAGTGTAGGGATTATCTATCCCATTTTTGATAGCGAATGGGTCAATCCGGTACACGTAGTACCCAAAAAGAGTGGGGTGACATTGGTTAAGAATGAACGAGATGAGCTTATCCCTACAAGGGTGCGAAATTCATGGCGTGTGTGCATAGACTATAGAAAACTTAATGATGCCACACGAAAAGATCACTTTCATATCCCTTTCATAGATCAAATGTTAGAAAGGCTTGCTAGCAAGTCACATTATTGTTTTTTAGATGGCTTTTTAGGTTATTTTCAAGTTCCTATAGCCCTGGAGGATAAAGACAAAACCACATCTACATGCCCCTTAGGTACCTTCGCTTATCGTAGGATGCCATTTGGGTTATGTAACGCTCTAGGCACCTTTCAAAGGTGCATGATGGCCATTTTTAGTGATCTCCTTGAGAAAAACATGAAAGTCTTCATGGATGACTTCACAGTCTATGGGGAGAGCTTTGATCAGTGCCTGAATAGCCTAAAGTAGGCTCTTGAGAGATACATAGATAAGAAGTTGGTCTTAAATTTTGAGAAATGTCATTTTATAGTGGATAGTGGGATAGTTTTAGGCCACCTAATCTCCCAAAAGGGGATTGAGGTTGATAAGGCTAAGATTGAAGTTATTTCCTTACTTCCTTACGCTACCTATCTTAAAGATTTAAGATCCTTCTTAGGGCATGCAGGGTTTCACTTGCGATTTATTAAAGACTTTAGTAAAGTTGCCCTACCCCTTTCTACTTTATTGAAAAAAAGATGTGGAATTTAATTTTGATGACAATTGTCGACATGCCTTTGATACTCTTAAATCTATGCTTGTTTCACCTCTAATCTTAACTGCACCTAACTAGGATTTACACTTTGAACTATCATGTGATACTTCTAATTTTGCAGTCGGTGCCATGCTTGGTCAAAAGGAGGAGAAGCAATCTAGAGTCATAGCTTATGCCTCTAAAACACTTGACCCAGCTCAAGTCAATTATACCACCACCAGGAAGGAGATGTTTGCTATTGTTTTTGCCTTAGATAAATTTAGGCAATAGCTAATCAATTCTAGAGTGGTTGACAGATCATACGGCGGTCTGCTATCTACTCAAGAAGCCACAATCCAAGCCAAGATTAATAAGGTAGGCTTTACTTCTATAAGAGTTCGATATTGAGATAAAAGATCGCGCCGGGGTAGTGAATCAAGTAGCTGATCACCTAAGTAGGCTACCAGAGGACACAAGGGGAGTAGAATCTTCTAAACTCACTTGTGATTCTTTTCCTCATTCTGCTTTATATACTGGGGTTGTTAAAGAGCCTTGGTATGCTGATATTGTCAATTATCTCATGATTGGACTCACCCCTCCTTTTATGTCTAGATTTCAAGCACAGAAGCTTCGAAGCGAGTCCCAACACTACATATAGGATGCACCTCATCTGTGGAGAATGTGTAGTGATCAAGTTATTAGGAAGTATGTGCTGAATAAAGATTTCAAGCCCATCATTTCAGCTTGCCATTCCATGGTTTGTGGGGGTCATTTTAGTACAAGGAGAACATCTAGGAAAATCTTACATTCTGGATTTTATTAGCCAACCCTTTTTAAAGACTCTTTTGTATTTTGTCTGTCCTGTGATAAATGTCAACGTTTTGGAGGGTTAGGAAAAAGGCATGAGATGCCTTAACAACCTTTATTGTTTTACAAAATCTTTGATGTTTGGGGCATCGATTTCATGGGACCCTTTCCTTCATCCTTTGGTTTTGTATATATTTGTTAGCTGTAGATTATGTGTCCAAATGGATAGAAGCGATACCTTCTAGAAAAGATGATGCCCAAGCTATTTCAAAATTTCTTAAATCAAACATTTTCTGTAGGTATGGGATCCCTAAGGCCGTAGTTAGTGACAGGGGTACACATTTTTGTAATATAATTGTAGATAATCTGTTTTCAAAATTTGGTATCACTCATAAAGTCTCCATTGCCTACCACCCCCAAACCAATGGTTAAGCTAAAATTTCTAATAGAGAGGTGAAGCACATACTGAAAAAGATAGTAAAGCCTTTCAAGAAACACTAGAGTTTACACTTGGAAGAAGCATTGTGGGCCTACTAGACAGCATACAAATCACCCATTGGCATGTCCCCTTACCGTTTGGTCTTTGGGAAAGCTTGCCATTTATCAGTAGAGCTCGAGCACAAGGCCTATTAGGCAGTCAAGCAATGCAACATGAATATAGAGTATGCCAAAAGGGAAAGAAAGTTGCAACTGCAAGAGTTGAAGGAGCTTAGACTTAAAGCCTATGAAAAGTCCAGACTCTACAAGGAGAAAACAAAGTTCGTGTATGACCTGGGGATCCTGGGAAAGTACTTCAAGGAGGGCGACTGAATACTGCTGTGTCAGGTCCAGTTCATTTTCAAGCATGGGAAATTAAACACCCGATGGGATGGGCCCCACACAGTCACAAGAGTGCACAATTTTGGGATGGTTGAGCTTTTGTATGAGGAGACTAGAGCGAGACTCAAAGTCAATGCCATTTATTAAAGCTTTACTATGAGAATCAAAAGCCTCCTTAACTCCCAGGTTGTTTCTTTCCTTCACTCATTTACTTACTTTTGCCCTATTATTGCTCATGATATATTATGTGCATTAGTATGCTGATTGAGTGTTGGGGAAAAACCATCTCAGTAGTATAGTTTTAGTGTAGTTAGTTATTTTCCTATTTAATAAGATTCCCTTCTTGATTTTGATCTCTGCTCTTCCTCGTCGTGTGCTTAATTGTTATAGTGCAACAAATTATTAAATTATCTATTTTTGATTGATAGAGAAAATTTGCTACTCAATTTTGTGTGTTATGCTGCCTTATCATATGTTTATTGAGCACCTTTTGATCTCATTTTGTGCACTTAATAGCTTCTAAAGTATCCAAGTGCCCCTTTTGTTTATGTGCCTTGTTCCTCTGCTGCTGTGTTGTTTCTGTTTAGTTTTTGGGTGTCTCTGGCTAGTTTCACTATGGCGAACTTCATCCTTCATCGTGGCGAAGCTGCCCAACTTGTGTTTGTTGCCCTCAGTATACCTTCACCGCAGAGAACTCCAACTTTTGCGGTAACGAAGCTCACCCAGTTCTGTGTGTCATTCTCAGGATACTTTCGCTGGAATGAGGCCACTTTTCTTTCCTTTCTCTTCATCTCGGGAAGGTTCCGCCACGGCGAACCCCTACCTTCGTTACGGTGAAACCTTGGATTCTGCACAGAACGTTTCACTTAAACCCTAGTTTTTAATGTTAAATTACCATTCTACCCTTTGTAACTGCCAACCTATTTAATTTCTCTAACTCCATTTTCATCTTTTTACTTCCCTTCAACCCTTCAACTCTCCAAAACCACCACTCCCCCTTTGTATTCTCCAAACCATCAGCCTCCCTTCCCTTTCTACACCATCCTATTTCTTCTTTCTTCTCCTTCCTCTTCCCCCCCACATTCAACCAAAACCCCTTTTCCTTCTCCAAGTTCCAGTTCTGCCTGCCTCTTCTCTTCCATACCCCATTGCTTTCTTTTCTCCATTGATCCCTCTCCCTCTCTCCATTCTATCTGTGCATGACTCCCTTTTTTTGGTAAGTCTCTTCCTTTCTTCTTCTTTTTTCTTTGCTCTTTTTGTTTGCTCTATTTGAGTTTCTGTTTAGGGTTTGTTAGTTTTTCTATTGAGTCCCTTTAGTTTCTTGTGGGGTAGGTTTGTTTTCATCTTCAGTTTTAGTTACGTAGCTCTTAGACTATCTAATGATTCATGGTGTATTTTGTTTTTCTGTGATTCCTTTACTCAATTATGAAAGGTTTTGGTAATTTGAAAACCTATGAATCATTACATAGCCATTTGCTACTGCCTAGGTTTTTAACTTTGGTTTTTCTGGGGTAGTTATAGTTGCTGTCTATTTGGTGTTTGTTTAGTGTGTTTTGTTTGTTGTGTTCAGAGTATGCCTCGTACTAAGAACCATGTGCCCTTGTTTGAATCTGATTCTGGGGATGAATATACTTTTGAGGAGTTGTATGAAAAGATTGATCAGAGACCTCTTCTCAAGCAGTAACGTTTTCCCTTAAACCCCCTAGATAACCCTTTTGCCTGCCAACACCGAGCATCCCAATTGACCGGTTTGGTCCAGGAGCGTTGACTTTCGTAATATCCGTGTCCACCATTCTTTTACTACTGAAAACATCCACTACTATTACCGCCTTCCCCCTTGTCGTCATTTTGATTATTCTAAATATAGAGATAAATATCCTTTTGACGATGCTGTCCAAACCCTGTGTCATGAAGGTGTCACTTGGCATTGCCCCCGCACTATAGAACAATACCTAAAGCAATCCGAGTTTCAACCTGAGGCTCGTCCTTAGCTGCACTTTGTCGGCAACAACTTAGTACCCACTATCCACCTAGCAAACGTTTCTAAGTGCCAAGCCCTATACATTTACCTTCTCATAACAGGCTAATCATTTGATGTAGCCGACACCATTTACTCAACTCTCCATGATGCCATTAACACCCCCCAACTCACCAATAATATCATTTTCCCCTACCTAGTCACTGACCTTTTTCGCGCTGCCAATATCCCTAAGTACAACAATAACAGCTACTTCGAGCCAGCCCTTTTGTTTCAATATGACCCTCTTAAACAGCTTGTTATTGGACCACCTCCACCCATCTAATCTGTCTATGATGTTGGAGCAGCCTCTATAGTTGGTACATTAGTCCAAGAAGGACAAGAAGGCTAGGAAGATCAGGAAGCCCCTAAACCTGTCACCTTGGACACCCTAACTGATGATATTGATGAGCTGGTAAAGCGTGTCCACCAGTTGTGTGTCACACTCCTCCAAGAGATGAAGAGGCAGAAGGACTGCGATGCTCTTTATGATCGAGACCAGTGTTATCGCCGTCGTGTGGATGCTTTGATTCCTAAACGGTTGAACTTTCTCCTACCCCTCGAGAAGGATGACCCTTAGAGCAGAGCCGGGACATCTGGAGTAGGCACTTCTGGTATAGGACCATCTAGGTCTGGGGCGGATGATACTGGGATGCAATAGTAGTTCTTTCTTTGTTTGCTTTGTTTCTTATTTTTATTTCTGTTTTGAGTTGGTGCTGCTAGATACTTTTTAAGCTTTTCATTGTTTTCATTACTTTGAACTTGCCCAGTTGGATTAGATGCTGGTTTAACTATTTGGCTACTGATGGCCTTCTTATTTTGCTGTTATCTTTACAATTGCATTGATCCCCTATGCTATTTTCACTTATCCTTTTTGTTTTGCCTACAACCTGTCATCCTTCTCCCTCCTCTTTGTGAATTTGATGTGTTGTGCTTCAATTTAAATTGGACTTCAGAGCTTCCAATTTACTTGTTGGTTGGTTTGCATGTACCAATTTAAACATTGAGGACAATGTTGTGTTTAAGTGTGGGGGAGAGATCTCCATTTTTTATTTCAGCAAATGCTTCATCATACATCCATTTTGACTCTTTAGGTGCTTTAGAACTGATCAACTGCGGCATTTCTGAAGTTATTGAAGTTAATTTCCTGGGAAGTTTGAAAATTGTATTGCATTCTGTCTTTCCGCCAACCTTTACTGTGGCAAACTCCTTCCTTCGCTATAGTGAAGCACTTCTTTCTCAACTATTTTCACTTCTCGGTCATACTTCACCGCAGCCAACTTACGGTTCTGCCGTAGCGAAGTAGGCCTGTTACCAGGTTTTCCTTCTCAGCCAATGTTCACTGCAGCACACTCCTTCCTTCGCCATGGCGAAGTGTAAAAAAAATAAATAAAAAATAAAAAAAACCTTAAATGCTTTGCAATTTCATTTTCCTTCCTTCATAAATCCTCCTGGTTTAGATTCTTAATACTCTTGTATTTTTAAAAATTATTGGAAAATTCAAATTAGACTTATGTTTTTAGAAAACTACCCATGGTTTTAAATGATGGTTGAACTTAGACTAGTCATTCCCCACTGTTTTTTTACAAAGAGTAAATGAGGGTATGCTTTGAAAATAGGATTATGCGCTTTTAAACCTTGAGATCGATTAATTGAGATACGAGCCTTGTTGGAAGGATATTTGGGCTTGAATTTGTTCAATTGTGTGAATTTGTTAGTTTCATATTTCTCTAGAACTTGTTTTAATTCTTAATTGAAGCTTGATGAATCAATATTTTGTGAACATGACAGAAGCATTCGATTCCAAACCCTTATTACCCAAACACAAGGCCAAACACCTTACCATTGCCAACCCATTTGGACCTTCACTTTGAGTACATGCATACAAATAAATTGTAAATATTTTATTCTATTTTGGCCTTGGTTTTATGTTAAAAAAATGTGAGAAAAGCCAAACAAAGAAATAAAATAAATAGTAAAAAAACAGGGAGAGAAAAAGAGGGAAAAAAAGGAGTTAGTATTTTATTTTAAAAAATTTATTATTATTAATAGCTCCTTTTCTTCAGGAACGTTTATGTTTGCTTTGTGGATAGAATAATTGTTATGCTTGTACTCAATTCCTCTTTCTATGTTATTCCACCCATTTCACTTAACCATCACTAAAATTTACGAACCCTAAAGTCCACTTGATTTGCAATTTGTGGTTCTTGTGGTGGAGAGGTAGAATTATCACAAGCTTATTGTTAGTGGCAGTCTCACCCAAGGGGGTGAATTGGGTGAGTTATAAAAAGTTTACAAAATTAAAACAATGAACTAATGAAAACAGAGTGTGAGTTAGAGAGATTTCACTGTAGAAAAGTGGACACAGAATTTATACTGGTTCGGTCTCAACCACTTGACCTACGTCCAATCCTCAAAACACCTCTGAGTATTCTACTATGTTCCAAGATTGATCGGGCTCTTGGTGCCTCAATACAGTAATTGATACTCTCAATCACTCCCCCTTACCACCCATAAGGTTACAATCCCACTCAAGAGTCCACACTCTTGAGTTTTTCACACAATATGTGATTAATGATGAAATATATAGACTCTCTTACAGAGTGAATAAGTGATAATCACTAAAGCTCGGTATATGGAAGAACAAAGTATTGAATGTAACAGTAAATAATCAATAGAGGGTAGCTCGTGTATTCAATCTGCTCATTTAATGCTTCTTCACACCTTTTATAGTTGAGGTAGTTTAGTAACCATTAGATGGAAAAGCTTCTAGCCATTGACAGTCCGGTTGCATGTTTTCCCAGTTGCAACGGTTTCCGCCATTAATGCTTCTGATAATGTAGGTTACAGGCTACTTAGACAACTGTGGGACAGCCGTTGGGTTTTTCTTCATAATCTGCAATAATATATTGATTCAATAATTTTTTCTTTACAGAGTAAGGTCAAAAGCAGAACTGAACAAATGATAAAATGAACATTCATAGTTTACAGGTAGAATCAATCAGTAGTTGAATGTGCTGTGTAATGACTGATCGTGCTTGATCGAAGTAATGATCGATTACTAGTTGATCGATCACGTTATCAATTATTCAGAGTAAGAGCTTTTGAAACAGATAACTAAGTTTATCGATTAATTGATGGATCAATGATTTATCGATGAAGTGATCGATAAAAGGAAATAGTGACATCATACTGGTATGCAGAGAAAAAGAAGATCAAGATCACTTTTGATTTTGAGTCTCTTTAAATAGAGAATTAAGACAATCATGAAGGCTGAGAAAAGCTCAAATGAAATAGATGATAAATTTTGAGAAACATCGTGACTGGTTGAAATTTAAACTGAAATCGCTCCTTGATCGAACAAGTGATCAAACACTTGTTGAACAATCAGGTTATCGATAAACAAAGTGTTATAGAACAGAATTTAAAGCAATAATTTTTAAACACATTATCGATAAATGGATGATAGATAACCTTATCGATAAACAATAAGCAAAAGTATATTAGTGAAAACATAGACTATATAGGATTGATCGAATAGGTGGTCGATTAATGAATGATCAATCAAGTGATCGATAAAGAGATTTATTCTTGTAAAATCAAAAAAATGATTTATTGATCTCATTATGTGAAAAACAAGGTGGACAAGTAAGTGCAATGATCAATCATATTATCGATAATCTGATTATCAATCTGCTGATCGAAGAACCATAAACTAAGAGCGATGTACTGATGATCGATCATGTGATCGATAATTTACTAATTGATCAGGTGATCGATAAGCTACTTGGATAAGTACCTGCGAGAAGAGAGGGTTATGAAGCAATGTTCAATCACGTTATCGATAAGTCATTGATCGATAAAGTAATCGATAAATGGTGGCTAAAAAAATAGAATAAGTAGAGTGCATTAGCATTTATCTGTCCTCTTATCGATAATCTGTTAATTGATCATGTGATCGACAATTGCCTATCAGATTTGTATCCCAATCAAGTGATCGATAATTTACTCCAGACTTTCATACATAACTAAGTTAACAATAATCGATCAACACATTATCTAACAAGTTATCGATCAATGTTTTTGCTAAGTTACTTAATTGTATAGAGATATTATCTATCAGCTTATCGATAAGTCTTTGATCGATCAGATAATCGATTAACATAGTGAAACACAAATTTGTTACTTTGTTATCATCAAAACCTTAATCCTAACATTCTCCCCATTTTTTATGATGACAAAACATAGGTGAGGAATATTAACTATGTATCATTAGATAACAGTGAAATCAAATCAGCAAAGATACTTGACAAATCAAAGTGAGACACAAGGGCAATAGAAAAGTTTAACTGATAACATGAACTGTCAGAATACATCAGTAAGCAAATTACACAAAACTCAAAATACATAATAGTAAAAGGCATATCAGTAAAAGTAAGAAACTGAAAAATAAAACTTAAACAGTAGAACTAAAAAAAGCTTAAATAGCAGAACTAAAAAAAAATTAAACAGTAGAACTAAATAACAGAATCCTTCTCCCCTTTTTTGTCAGCATCAGATGAAGGGGAAGGAGTAGAGACAGTAGGCATGGGCAGTGGAATAAGAAGAGGTGGAAGGTGAGAAAGTGGAGAGAATGGTGGAAAATATAGAGAAGGGACCAGCTAGGGAACAGTGATGAGGGCTAAAGTAGTAGAAGGAGTAGGAAAGGTAAGGGGTATTGGTGGCGAAGTGGAAATAGGAGAAGTGGGTATAGGAGAGGTAGAAGGTATAGGCTCATGATGAGGAAGAGATGGTGGATGAGATAGTAAGTCCTCAAAGCTAAAAGTAGTGCTGGGGGCAGAGAAGTTGTTGCAGAGAGAGGCCACTATCCCTTTGAGCTCTCGGATCTCTCTGTCAACATAATCAAATCTCTAAGAAACCTCCTTTTCCAAAACCATCATTGCTTGTCGGTGAAGATCTAGGATTTTGGAAATGCCCTCAAAATTTCTGTCTGAGACTTCCCCATAGTCTCTGGCAGTGGAATAGACTCTTTTCTCAAACTCTTGAAGTTCAGCTTGAAACATTTCTCTGATTGATCTCTCCATAAATGATGGTCCAGGGGTATGAGAAGGAGCTGTAGTGGATTCGGCCTCATCCTGAGTTCTAGAGGTGCTGGCAGCTGGTTGTTTCCCTTTATCCTTTTGAGGCATCTTCTGTAAGGGTCTAAAGGGTACAGGGATCCTCATCTTGTTCAGCTGGGTGATGCCAAAAGCAGGAACTTTTGTCGTGGATTCTCCAGGCTCAAAATGGGCAATGTTATTTGCCTGTAGGATATATGTGGCCAACTAAGGGTAGGGGATTGGTGTAGACTTGGATTTGTTAAGAACAAAATCCTTCATCTCATTATAGATCAAAGCCCCTATGTTGATCCTTTCACCACGATTATCCTAGCCAGCAGCAAATAATCATCCTGAGTAAAATGTGAAAAGCTCCCGGATTTGTTGATCATGCTCTTGAAATATATATAGTGGATTATTCTATAATAATCATACATCTGCTTAGGTGGAAAGTTTAGCTCTCTGGGGTAGTTATCACTCTGTATCAAGATCTTATAAGCTTTTACATCATTCATATCTCCCCCTCTCACAGATTCTTGAGTTCCCAACAACTCATTCAGCTTAGCACCAGTAATGTGGAAGGTTCGTCCTTTAAGTTTGACTCTTAAATAATCTTTTATCAAATTGTCCTGCTCATCATATTCTTCTACTGATTCCATACTACAGTAGAACCTTTTAATTACTTCTTGACAATATTCTCCACCAATTATCAGCCAATTCGAATAGTATTCCAGGGGGTCACTTAAGTCCAAACTAATTTGTTTATTTTTCTTTAGACTCTTAATATCCACAAACACCACAGGACAAAATCTTCGATTTACAAAATCTGTCTTAAGCTTAGCCGAATTCACATCTTTATCTAGGTTTCCAATCAGCTGCTCAGAAAAATCAGATTGAATACCTTCAGTAGGAGTCTGCCATGACACACCTTCACTGGCTCTCTGCTTTTTCTGTCTTGATTGCCTGGGGATGGGAATTCTCAAAGCGGTCTCCACAGCTTTCTGAACTGAGGCTCCTTCTTCTGACTCAGTTTCTGATTCCTCAGTGACTACTAGTAGCTTGGATTTGGACTGGGGAGATTTTCTTTGAGGAATAGGTTGCTCTTCAGCCCGACTCTTTCAGATTTTAAGGACTCCTCTCTTCTTGGATGATTCTTTCCTCACTTTTGGTCTATACCTCTTCTTAGTACCTGAGGGAGTAGTGTCGCTTGGTTGAGATCATTTCTCAGTGCTTTCTTCCTACTCAATGTTCGACTGCTTCACTCTCGCCATTTTAGAGGTACCAAAGGATTTCTGAGGAATTAATACGTTAGAGGAATGTATTTCGAATTCGGTGGAGGTCAAGTAAGTGGCAGAGATGGATTTGAGTGGAAGGAAGTCGAAAATTTAATAGAATAGTGATTTCAGACCGTTGTGTGAAACAGGGGAACGGCTTTGTTCGAGCTAGGGTTCGATAACTGACGGGGGGTTTTCAAAAATTGAACGTTATAAACTTCAGAATTATCGATCATGTTATCGATCAACGGATGATCAATCATGTGTTTGATAAATATGAAGAACACACAAGAACACTAAAGACAATTATCGATCAAGTTATCGAACAAGCAATTATCGAACATGTTATCGATAAAATTAATAGAGGAAATACGTACCTGGTATGTTTTATCGATCATTTGATCGATAATCCACTTATCGATCAGTTTATCGATTAATGCTTACTAAAATTGAACCAAGTGTCTCAAAAACTTGTCGCTCCTTATCGATGTTCTGATTGATAATCCACTTATCGATCAGCTTATTGATAATTATCATTCTGAATTTCTTCTTTCCCCTCACATGTTGCATTTGTCGATTAGGTGATCGATAAATTTTCCCTTTGTGGCATTATGATTATCGATGTCTTGTTCGATTATTCCATACTCTGTTTACCTCCGTTTTTCTTCTATAAAATAGAGCTTCCTGCAAAACAAATTTCTATCCACTCCAATGCTTAAGTTAGTCATTTAATCATCAAAACATTAAATCTAAAGATTAAAATTTGAGAGATAATATGAGATTTCTTACAACTCATTGGGATTTACCGTTCTAAATTCTCTTCTAAAGTAGTTGAATTTCTGTTGATCTAGAGGCTTCGTGAAAATTTCTGCTATTTGATATTCAGTGGGAATGAATTCTACCTTTACATCTTTCTTTTGAACATGATCCCTAATGCAATGATGTCGAACATCGATATGCTTAGTTCGGGCATGATGGACTGGATTCTTAGACAGGCTTATCGTACTCGTGTTATCACATAGGATTGGAATCTCTCTCAAGTTGATTCCTAGATCCTGTAGTTGTTGCTTTAACCATAGAATCCGAGCACAACAGCTGGCAGTGGCAATATATTCTGATTCTGTTGAGAAGATTGCCACTGTATTCTGCTTTTTGCTTGACCACGAGACAAAGCACCCTCCGAAAAATTGACATTGTCCACTAGTGCTCTTTCTGTCCGTCTTATATCCTCCATGATCTGCATCTGAGTATCCCATTAGATATTTTGCTCCCTTCTTTGGGTACCAGATTCTCAAATTCTGAGTTCTGATAAGGTATCTGAGGATTCTCATGACGGCTTCTTCATGTGATTCTTTTAGGGTTGATCGATATCTTGTGCACATTCCCACACTGAATTGAATATCTGGCCTGCTAGCAATGAGATAGAGTAATGAACCAATCATTACTCTATATCTAGTCAGATTCACGTCCTTGCCCTTTTCGTCCTCATCTAGCGAGATGATTGAGCTCATAGGAGTTTATACACTTTTGGCATTTTCTAATCCATATTTCTTTAGTAACTCCTTCAGATACCTTGTCTGGGATATAAATATGCCATTTTTCTTCTGCTTGATTTATAATCCCAGAAAGAAATTCAGTTCTCCCATCATCGACATTTCGAACTCTCCCTGCATTAGTTTAGCAAACTCTTGACAAAGATCTTTATTAGTAGCTCTGAAAATAATATCATCCACGTAAATTTGAACAATCAAAAGATCTTTCCTACTTCTTTAATGAAAAAAGGAGCATCCACTTTGCCTTTTTCAAATCCTTTTTCTATCAGAAAATTGCTAAGTCATTCGTACCAAGCTCTAGGAGCCTGTTTTAAACCATATAAAGCCTCTCAATTTATAAACGTGATCAGGAAACTTTGAGTCTTCAAAACCATGAGGTTGTTCAAAAAAGACTTCTTCTAAAATATAGCCATTCAAAAATGCACTTTTAACATCTATTTGATATAATTTGAAATCTTTTATGCAAGCAAAGGCTAAGAGTACTCGTATGGCCTCCAATCTAGCCACTGGAGCATAAGTTTCCTCATAATCAATGCCTTCTTCCTAATTATATCCTTTAGCTACTAATCTGGCTTTGTTTCTGACGATTTGCGCAGATTCATCAAGCTTATTTTTGAATACCCATTTGGTGCCTATGACCGGATGATCATTAGGTTGGGTACCACTTCCCAAACTTGATTTCTCTCAAATTGGTTAAGCTCTTCCTGCATTGCGACTATCCAGAATTCATCGGATAAGGCCTCGTCAACATTGGTAGGTTCAATATGCCAGATGAATGTAGAGAAGCGCACTTTATTGAACACTTGTCTCTGGGTTTTGACCCCTTCATTGACTTTACCAATGACTTGTTCCAGTGGATGGTCTTGGTTATGTCTCCAAGCCTTAGGCTGCTCTAAATTTTCTTATGAAGAAGGTTCATTTAAATCATTTTTGTTTTCTAAACATTCTTCTGAAGGTAATTTGTTTAAAAATTTATTTAAATCCAGTTTTTGAAAATTTTGAAAGATCTCAGCATCATCATCTATAGGTTTTGAAATCGGCTCAGTTTTAGCAAACACAACATGTATTGATTCTTCAATTGTAAAAGTATGTTTCTTGAAAACCCTATAAGCTTTACTATGATTAGAGTAACCAAGAAATAAACCTTCATTAGCTTTAGGATCGAATTTACTGAGATTCTCTTTGTTGTTGTTGTGAATGTAGCACTTACTCCTGAAGATCTTTAGATGAGCCAGGTTAGGCTTTCTTCCTTTGTATAGCTCATATGGTGTTTTCCCGAGCAGTGTTCTGATGTAAGCTCTATTAGATATGTAACAAGCCGTGCTCATTGCTTCTGTCCAGAACACTTGTGAAATTCCTTTCTTGTTCAGCATTACCCTTGCCATTTCTGTGAGAACTCTGTTTCTCCATTCAACAACACCATTTTATTGAGGAGTTCTTGGTGCTGAAAAGTTGTGATCAATTCTATGCTCGTCACAGTAGTCTGCGAATTCATTGCTTTCAAATTCTCCTCCGTGATCAGGCCTGATTAACACAATAGAAATACCTTTCTCATTTTAGACCTTTTTGGCAAAAATAATGAATGCATTAAACGTTTCATCTTTAGAGGAAAGAAACGAAGTCCAAGTGAATCTCGAATAGTCATCAACTATCACAAGAGTGTACAGGTTTCCACTGAAACTTTTCACTCTCGACTGACTAACTAAATCCATATGAAGCATTTAGAGTGGCCTTTCGGTTAAGACTGTCTTCTTTGATTTAAACAAATACTTTGCTTGTTTACCCTACTGGCAGGCATCACAAATAATATCATGTTCGTACTGAATTGTCAGTAAACCAACAACCAAATCCCTTTTTGTTAATTTTGAAAGTTGATTCATGTTAACATATGCAAGACGTTTATGCCAAACCCAACTTTCCTCTTTTTTGCTAATAAAATAGTTTTCAGAAGATTTAGAGTCAATTTGGAGTGTATAACAGTTACTATCCCTTAGAGCTCTCAACTTTATATTCAACTCTTCTTTCTTCAATGGCAAGTTGTCTTTACTTATTACTAAGCATTCTTCTGAATCAAAGATCACACAGTTGTTTTTGTCAGTACTCTGACTGATACTGAGTAGATTGTGACACAGACCTTCCACGTAGTACACATCTTCAACCTTCATTCCTTTGTTACTTCCTATCTCTCCGATTCCAGTAATTCTTCCAGATTGATTGCCACCGAAACTTACTTTGCCTCCGTCTTTTAGTTTGAGTGATGTGAACTTCTCAGTATCACCTGTCATATGTCTGGAGCATCCACTGTCGATGTACCATTTGTTTGTTTTGGATGCTTTGAGGCATACCTACAACAACACAATCATGTTTTAGGTACCCATACCTCCTTAGGTCCTTTTTGGTTAGTATGAGTTGTAACATACAAACTTTTGGCCCTAGAAGTACTAGAAATAGCCTTAATTGGATAGACTACTAGACCCCTTTTGAGCAGAAGTCCCAAAGATGAGAAAGGAAGTCAAAGCAGTTTTAGGGACTAAACTACAAAGTGAAAGTTTTCAGGGGCTCAAGTATAATTAAGGCTAGAGGCTCTAGTAAAGTCTGAAGGGCTCAAAAAGAGAAAAGAGAGTAGAAACAGGCCAGGGGTTAAGTTAGAAACCTCAAAAAGAGGATTGTATGAAGTTAAGTCTAAGCAGGGACTAAACTGTAAATTCAGAAAGTTATGGCCAACAGGGGTAAAAATGGAAGAGTATACAAAGAATTCCAAGAAAATCCCAAAAAATTGGAAATTGTTATGAATATTATAATATGTGGATGTCCATCTCCTCTTCCTCTTCCTCTTCCTCTTCCTCTTCCTCTCAACTTCATCATCAACTCCCACTACTTCCACTAGGCATTAATCTTCCACTACTCCATTACCTTTCCACTATGCCTTTAATCTTGTAACTCCCCCCACTCATATTCATGTGGTTTATTGTCTACTATCTATCATTTAAGTAGAAATATAACTTATGTGTAAGTGATAAACCTTGTCGCTAGGTAATCAAAGCTTTACTAGGGAAATGCAGCAAGTGAGGCACTACCTAGGTCATTCTTCTCAAGGAGCCTTAAGTTGTATTTCAATTCTTAACAATTCACTTTTAATTATCAAATTACCAAGATGAAGACTTGAGTTCAGAAAAGGAAAATTGAAACAAGAAACAAATCTAATGAAAGGTAAAAGGCAAAAGAAGATTCAGATAAGAGATAGTAGTTCCCCTAGCAATTTATCCAACCTTCCTTGTTCAATCTTATAATTTGGAGTCTCTTAATGTCAATTAAATGAATAGATTCAGCTACTGCTCAAATCTCTCTTAACACAGATCAAAAACAACTTATCTTACTAGATTCATTATCTTGTTTTGTGAGAAGGAAAATCAATTGACAAGAACACTTGAGAAGCAAGTTGCGATTCTCTAAGAATGACCACAACTGTGAATCATCAATGTATTCAACCAAAATTTAGATTTACAGAACAACAGTCCAAGTAAAACGAATTAGATTTACAAATCAATAGGTAATCCTCTATTCAACTAAACTAAAGGACACAACTCATATCTGAATGTTCAATCAGATCTAAATTCCAAGAAACATAAATCTAATCATTCAACCTTCATTCTAATCACAATTGTTCAACTGAAACA
The DNA here is from genome assembly GCF_004799145.2 of Neltuma alba. NCBI lineage: Eukaryota > Viridiplantae > Streptophyta > Magnoliopsida > Fabales > Fabaceae > Neltuma > Neltuma alba. Next base: position 153,788 of record NW_021635146.1, read on the forward strand.
AATGACTCTTAGAATAGAAAGTAGAAAATAGATCTGAAATGACTCCCTATTCAGCTCCATGAACTCAGGTCAGCTTCATTGCTAGAAGAACTTGGAAATTCAGCTACTCATACTCTGGATTAGGGTAGAAACAGTAAGAATTGATGAAAGATCCATGGTTGATCGGTGGAGATTGATGAATTTGGATGAAAATAGAAGAGAGAAATGAGAGAGGGCGGAGAGAGCAAGAAAATCGCGTCTGGAGGGAGAATGGGCAACTGAAAATCTCGTCCTCACTGAAGCGCGCGACTCTGCTTTTAAAATCTGGAAATTTTCGTCATCCGCCGCGGCGCCTCCGTCAATCCGCCGCGACGCCTGTCCTGTACAGCGTCGTTTCAATTAATGATCCTGAGCTTTATGAAAACTTCCGTCTACCGTGGCGCCTTAGTCCATCCGCCGCGGCGCCTTTCACTGAGAGTACCACTGGAAATCTGCCGCGGCGCCTTCCCAAATCAGCCGTGGCGCCTCAGACAGAATGGTGAAAATGCTACTGAAACTTCCTGAAATTCATACCAAAGCAGGGATCAAAAGTACACACATATAAAATCATATAAAAACATGTAAAAACACTTGCAAAACCTCACAATTGCTCTCACCAACTCTTATGCACATTGAAAGCTAATTATGCCCAAAGTATGCAAATATAGATGGCAAAAGCATGAGTTTAGGGCTAGAAATATATGCAAATAATGAGACTTATCAACTCCCCCACACTTAGCTTTTGCACTCCTGGGCAAATCAAGTCTAAACATATTGTGAAAGAGAAGGATGCGAGAAAGGAATAAGCAAGCTCAAAAGTTTAGGTTATAACTGCAACCAACAATGATTCTTCAACCAACATCCATCCATGGAACATTCTAATGCAAAGAAATCAAGCAATGATATGTAATTTAATCCAAGTGAACAAGATATAGAAGACCACACAAGGGAATTAGTGTATCACTCAACTCACAAGTATCAAAGGTTTTTTCACTCAATTCACTTATTCAAATGCTCTACCATATGCTTGTAATAGCTCTACCTCTCCACCACTTAAACACATAAGTACTCAAGAGTCAAGAGGACTTTTGTGGCTTGTAATGTAAGGGATGGGAAGAAATGCACAAGGATGCATATGAGGATGGAGTTGATATGTGAATCAACGTGTAGAATTCAATAGCATTAGTAACGTTCAATTTAAGGGTTGATTTCTTGATCTTGAATTCCCAAGCTATAAAGGTGCTTTTATTCCCACTTTCTTTTCCTTTTTTGGTTTTCCATTTATTTTCAACTTTTCTATTCTCTTTCTCTTTTTTTTTCTTTCTTTTACATTCACATGTTTCTTCTTTTCTTTTTCTTTCTTTTTTTTTTAAAGTTCAAGTATGCATCTCCTCATATCAATCAATCCATTGAATCCATTAAAATGCTAGTGAATTCTAAAAGGAATTAATGAAATGAAATATGCATCCTTGTAGGAAAGAGGTTTTATAAATGAGAGTGAAATGAATGGAAAAATTCAGCTAAAAGGCTCAAATGGGTAACAAGGGATAAATCATGTGGGGTTTAGCCATTTGGTCTAAGTAGCTACTTTGAATGAATGCCTCAATCATGTTCAAGAGTACTAATGTTGCATGTGGTCTTAATTAAGAACTAAGACAAGTTCTAGAGAGCATAAGAAATAAGTGAATGCACACATCAGAAATGAATATAAAGGCTCAAAGAATCCTTCCAACTAGGCTTTGTCTTCTATATTCATTTACTTCAGCTAAAGAACACATCACGCTTAATCTCTATGCCTTAGAAAATTTCACTTCAGGATATTTAATTTCCAAATCAAATCAGTCACAAATGTAACATTAGAATTCCTGAAGCAACCTTAAACCTTCATAAAGTTTTTGAAAACTGAGGTTCTACAAAAGATACAAAACACACAAAAACACAACATTCACTCCCCCACACTTGATCCTTGCATTGCCCTCAATGCAAATTTGAACAAAAGATAGCAAGGAAAATTGGTAAAGGAAGGAATGGAAAGAAACAACAGAACACTTCAAAACAAACTAAAAACAACCTACAATTGCTACTAGTTATGCCCTCCCCCACACTTGTTCAAAAATGGAGTTCAAGAATGATAATAATCCAATAAACACAGACTAAAGTGTGTAAGGAAGGGGACAACCTGGAATTATGGTGGATCAAAATTCTCCTTGTAAATTTTGAGCAGGTGGCCATTGACCTTGAAAGTCTTACTGCTCTTCTCATCTAGCAGCTCTATCATGCCAAACTTGTGGACTTTAGTGACCAAGTATGGTCCTTCCCATCTAGTGCTCAGCTTCCCAGGTTTAAATGTGAATCGTGCTTTGTACAGCAACACTTTATCTCCAACCTTGAAAGTCTTCCTTAGGATTTGCTTGTTGATTTAGCCCAATTATTCTATGTTATTTCATATCATTTTAAGGGTATTTATCATAGATTTTGGCTCCTTTTGATGATAATTGTGCTTAATTTAGATTAAGAGTCCTTGCTTTGAGTTAGTGTCTTTTTGAGGTTAAAATTGTCATAATTGGTTATTAATTGTATTCAGTTGATTTCTAGGACAATTGATGCTTCAAATTGTTGCCTTTTATTGTAGGACAATTGAGAATTGGAGCCAAGATCAAAGACCAAAGGATGACACAACACAAGATTAGAGTATCAGCACTAATAGAGTTCGCCGCGACGAAGATTCTCTTCGCCGCGGCGCCAAATTGAAATCTCACCAGTAGTCTCAAGGGCAAAGTTCGCCGCGGCCAACTTACAGCTTTGCTGCGGCGAAATCACAAGATTAGACGGAGCTCCTCTCAGGCATGCTTCGCCGCGACGAAGGATTTCCTTCGCCGCGGCGAACTCTTCGTATCAGCAACGCCAGATCCGGATCAGAACGCGAAAATGGGGCTTCTAATCATATGATCCGACCCAGATAGACCCCTAAAACCCTTAGAAACCCTATTTTCGACCAGACACTCCATTCCATCTCCTACAACACCTCTATTCTCCCATCCTCTTGCCTCTCCATCTCCATCTTCTTCCCCATCCATTTCCTTCATCTTTCCTTTACTCCATCTCAATTCTTTCCACTCTCAGCTACCATGGCCAACGGATTCACTTCAGTTGGAGCTTTTCTTGAAGCTATGGAGGGCTAGGGTTTATCAACTCTTGAAGATGGTGGAGTAGCATGAGTTCCTAAGCTTCAAAGGGGAGTTTTAGTTTTAATTTTCAGTTTTTAGCTAGGCATTTATGATTTCCTAGGTCTAGGGATTGTAAACTCTTAGTTAGATACTTTGATTAATTCTGTAATCAGTGGTTACTGATTATCTTTTGTATATTGGATTGATTAATGTTGAACTTTGAGCTTAAATATATGTAGTTGCATGTATGCTTAATGTCTCTCTCATGATTCTCTCTTATCTTGCATAGTTGTGTTTGGGTATTGAGTTGATTGTGTGTTTCATTAAGCCATTTGCATGATCATTCCAATTTACACATTAGGGAAGCTAAACAAAGTTTACATTAATGAGTTCATTAATGTAAGCTTTGGACTCATTGAGTTAATAAGGTTCTTATTAAGAAAACCTAATGATTTGTGAAATTCCCAATATTTTAAGTGAATTATGATTGCTATCAAAACCATTTTCAAGAGACTTCCTATCATTCATTTCCATTCCATCATTATTATCTTAAAACACCAAAAATATAGTATCTTAGTTTTGTTTCATTGCATATAGTTTAGGCTCCATTCATTTTAATCTTAAAAACCCAAAACCCTATTTCATTGCATTGCATGGCATTTAAACTAGTTTAGGTAATTAATAAAGGCTCCCAAAAGTGAAACGACCCGAGTTAGCACTATACTGCATAGCTTGGATTAAATTTTGATTGAGAACCCCAAGGCGAACGATAGAAAGGCTCTCTTTCACTTGTCATGAATCATCTTCGTCTTCTCCTTATAGAACCTAGAATTCTCATATGCTTCAAGTCTCAACTCTTTAAGTTCCTGCAATTGCAATAATCTTTCCATACCAGCAGAATCAAAATCAAGGTTACATGCTTTTACAGCCCAAAGAGACTTATGTTCAATCTCAACCAGTAGGTGACACATCTTACCATAAACCAATCTATAAGGAGACATGCCTATTGGGGTTTTAAATGAAGTTCTATATGCCCACAAAGCATCATCTAATATGGAACTCTAATCCTTCCTAGATGGTTTAACTATTTGTTCCAACACCTTCTTGATTTCTCTATTTGCATTTTCAGCTTGCCCATTACTTTGGGGATGATAAGGTGTGGATGTCTTATGTGTCACACCATACTTGGTGAATAGCCCTTGTAGCAATTTATTACAAAAATGAGTGCCATTATCACTAACTACCGCTCTAGGAATGCCAAATCTAGAAAAAATGTTATTTTTCAAAAATTTTGAAACAGTAGCAGCATCATTCTTTTTGGTTGCTATGGCCTCTACCCATCTTGAAAGGTAATCAACTGCAAGAAGAATGTATGTAAATCCCATAGAAGGAATAAAGGGGCCCATAAAATCAATACCCCATACTTCAAACACCTCACAGAAAAGCATTGGGTGTTAGGGTAGTTCATGTTTCTTAGTTAGGCTACCAAATCTTTGGTAAATATCACAATTCTTGCAATACTCATAAGAGTCTTTAAAGAGTGATGGCCAATACAAACCAGCTTCCAATATTTTTCTTGCAGTCTTGTTAGCACTAAAATGACCTCCACAAGTTTGAGAGTGGCAAGCATGCAAGATGTCTTGAAATTCTTCATTTGGCACACATCTTCGAATGATTTGGTCGCTACATACCTTCCAAAGGATTGAAGGTTCCCAAATGTAGTGTTTAGACTCGCTTTTAATCTTCTGCATCTGAAAATGAGACAACGAAGGAGGAATTAGACCAGCAACTAAAAAGTTGACAATGTGACAATACCAAGGTTCCATGAGAGACAAGGTAGAAACAGAGCAATCCTTAAACTCATCACAAACAAGATCTGAATCAATTACTCCCCTTGTAGTTTCTGGCAAAAGACTTAGATGGTCAGCCACCACATTTTCTGCTCCAGGTTTGTCTTTGATATCAATATCAAACTCTTGAATCAACAACATCCACCTTAAGAGCCTCGGTTTGGATTGTGGCTTGCTGAAAAGATACTTGACAGCAGAATGATCAGTGAAAACAGTAACCTTAGAGTTAATTAGGTAAGGTCTAAACTTGTCTAATGCAAAAACAATAGAAAAGAGCTCTTTTTCAGTAGTTGTGTAATTAGTTTGAGCCTTATCTAGAGTCTTTGAAGCATAAGCAATAACTTTGGAAGCCTTACCATCCTTTTGTCCCAAAACTGCTTCCACCGCATTGTTAGAGGCATCACAACACAATTCAAATGGTAAATTCCAATTAGGGCAAGTCAAAATAGGTGGAGAAATCAATCTGGATTTAATCTCATCAAAAGACATTTTACACTCATCAGTGAAATCAAAGGAAGCATCTTTTTGCAGTAATTTGGACATTGGAAAAGACACTTTACTAAAATCTTTTATGAACCTTCTATAAAATCCAGCATGGCCTAGGAAAGATCTAAGCTCCTTAAGATTTGTTGGATAGGGTAGAGATGAAATTACTTCAACTTTTGCTTTGTCTACCTCTATTCCCTTTTCAGAAATTAGGTGACCTAGAACTATTCCTTGCTGAACCATAAAGTGACATTTTTCAAAATTTAGGATAAGGTCCTTTTCAACACATTTAGATAGAGCTTTTTCCAAGTTCACTAGGCATTCATCAAAATTATTTCCATAGATGGTAAAGTCATCCATAAACACCTCAATCCCATTCTCTAGCAAATCACTAAATATGATAGCATACACCTTTGGAATGTGCCCGGTGCATTACATAGTCCAAATGGCATTCTTCTATATGCAAATGTGCCAAATGGACAAGTGAATGTAGTCTTCTCTTGATCTTGAGGTGCAATGGGAACCTGAAAATAGCCACTGAAACCATCAAGGAAACAATAGTGAGATTTACAAGCTAATCTTTCAAGCATTTGATCTATAAAGGGTAGGGGAAAATGATCTTTTCTTGTAGAATCATTAAGCTTCCTATAATCAATGCAAACACGCCAAGAATTCTAGATTCTAGTGGGGATTAATTCATTTTTCTCATTCCTAACCACAGTGATCCCACTTTTCTTGGGAACAACCTAAACTGGACTTACCCACTCACTATCTGAAATAGGGTATATGATACCAGCACTAAGCAGCTTTGCTACTTCCTTTTTAACAACATCAAGTATGAGTGGGTTAAGTCTTATTTGAGGTTGCCTTATGGGCTTTGCATTTTCATTTAGCAATATTCTATGAGTGCAAATTGAAGCATTAATACCAGGAATATCTGCTAGAGACCACCCAATTGCACTTTTATACCTTTTCAAAACAGCAAGTAACTAAGATTCTTCAATATCAGTTAAAGAGTTAGAGATTATCACTGGGAGTCTTTCATTTTCAGCTAAAAATGCATACTTCAGTGTTGATGGCAAGGGTTTAAGCTCCAATTCAGGAGGTTGAACTACTGAGGGTATCAGTTTCTTGAGCTCCAAGGTAGTGCAATTATTTTCAGATTGCTTCAAAGCTTCAATACCAAAAATTGCAGTTGTACATTCATCCTCATGTGAGTAACGCTCCTTAGTTGATCCCTGTAACAATGCATTTAAAATATTTGTAAATCCATGTGAAAACTCAAAGTTAGATTGCAAAATAATCTTGAGGAATTCCAATTTCAGAAGTAAAATTTGATTGCAAAAGTGCACTCCCTATGCTGTATATTTCGGCAAATTTGGTTGGTGTCATGCTTAATCTCCTAGGGTTGGGAGTAGCTACACTTCGCATGATTCCCAAGAAGTGTTTCAGTTCTGTATGGTTAAAGAAATTAAGATCAAGTGACTTGTAAAAAGGGTTGGAATACAAAATGTGATAAGAATTTAAAGACAAATCCTGTTGTTCAGAAGGTTCAGCTGCATGCTCCTTAAATGGGGGTTCATCCATGAGAATTGGGCTGGCCTTGCAATCATGAGTCTTGTGCCTTTCACCCTCTCTTTCTTGTATAAGAGTTGATTTACTCTCTTGTGCTGTTGAGAAATCTACAAGCAATCTTTTTACAAGTTGTTCATCACTTGACAGTGTGGAATTAGCATCAATGGAAGACTTAATGGATGAAATTGAAGACAACTCACTCCAAGTGAAAAGCCAGCCATCAATTTTAGAATCAATGCTAGGCACATCATCAAGGTGTGAAGAAAAAGAAGATGAAGGAGAATATATGGAGGAGAAAGAAACGAAAGAATCTTCAGTATCATCATTGCTACCATGCTCAAAAACAGATTCACACTCATTTTCAAGTGACACATCAGTCATATTAAGCCCCAATAGAGAATAATCCTCATGTGGATGTTTCATCATCTCATACATGTTAAATTGAATTTCTTGACCACCAAATTCCATTTTTATAATCACATCCTTCATGCAAATCATGGTATTGGCGGTTCTTAGAAATAGTCTACCCAAAATTAATATGCTTTCACTTATGGCCTCATTAGTCATATCTAGCACATAAAAATCAGCAGGGAATACAAGGTCTTTTACTTGAACCAAAATGTCTTCTAAGATTCCCTTGGGATTACTAATAGACTTATCAGCTAGTTGCACTAAGACACTTGTAGGTTTCATGATTTCAACTCCCAAAGCATAGTAAACAGAACTTGGCATCACATTGATAGCAGCACCCAAATCTAGCAAAGCTTTAGAAATATGAAACTTACCAATTTGACAAGGAATGGAGAAAGCTCCTGGATCTTGGCATTTCACAGGTAATTCAGCTTTAAAAAGGGCTAAAACATTAGGGCCAACTTGCACCAATTCATTAGTTTTAAACTTTCTTTTGTTAGTACAAATGTCTATTAAGAATTTTGCATATTCAGGCACTTTCTTCAACAAATCTAGCAAAGGAATGTTAATTTCTACTTTACTAAAGAAATCTAAGACTTCTTTATTTTGCTTTTCTTTTGCAACCTTCTGCTCAAACATAAAAGCTCTAGGAAAAGGTAGATCTTTCAAGCTTACCTCCTTACCTTGACTTCCCAGTTTATTGCTCTTGTGAGAATCTTCATCTTTCTCTTGCTCAATCTTTCCATTGTCTTGGTTAGGCTCTGAAATTCTTGAAAAAGATTGCCCCAAGTCCTCTCCTAATGGTACTTTATGGACTCCTTCATTATCCTGAATTAAAGAGCTTGCTTCATTTGTGCAACCTTCAGTAGTTACACTTCTAAATCCAGCTTCTTTTCTTGCTTGCAGAAGTTGCTTCTCTCTTAAGCTTTCGGATTCCACACTTGGTGGTTTCTCTTTCTGGACAGAATTCCCCTTAGTGTAATGATCTTCATCCAAGTCAGATTCTTCATCATTCTCATTGAATGTCACCTTTCTTCCACTTCTCAAACTTATGGCATTCAATGACTTGGGATTAATCACAGTATTGGAAGGCAGAGCTCCACTTGTTTTTGCTTGAAAACTGCTGAATTATCTGAAATTTGGGTAACAAAGTTAGCCAAATTTGCAGTCTTAGTCTCCTATTGTTCAAGCCTATTCTCTATAGCAGCCATTCTTGCATCAGATGCAGTGGTATGCTTATCAATTCTGTCCATTTGAGATGCCATAGCACTGAGATTAGCATTCATACTGTTCATGCTTTTCAACAAAAGGGACATGTCATCATTCCTTGAATTACCAACTTCTTGAGTAGTTTGGGAAGGAACCATCACTTGTTCTGAATGTTGACGTTGCTGGAACCTATTCTGCATGAACCTCTCCTTGTTGTTCTCTCCTCCTCCCCATCTAAAATTGGGATGATCCTTCCATCCTTCGTTATAAGTGTTGGAGAAAGGGTTCCTTTGCTGATATTGACCGGATCTTTGTTGATACATGGCTAACACTTCTTCAAATTGAGAAGGGTAAGATTCAGTACAATGCATCATAGAACCACAGGAGTCACAAAAGGGAGCTACCAAGGCTTGAGATGTTCCCATAGCACCACATTGTTTAGTTGACAAGAGTTGCTCCATCCTAGTCATTCTCTTGTCCATCCTTTCTGACAAGGCAGCAAATTGAGAGTCAAAGTTAGTAGGATTTAACCTCAAAATTTCATTGACAGATTGGTTGTCCCTTGTGCTGAATTGTTGATTGTTGTTAGCCATCTTCTCCAATAATTCCCAAGCATTGTGAGGAGTCAAATCAAACAGTGAACCATGGGCCGCAGCATCTATTGTGTTCTTGTGATGAGATAGCAAACCCTCATAGAAATACTGGACTAGATTAGACTTGCTGATTTGATGATTTGGACATTTAGAAAGCATAGCTAGAAATCTTGTCCAATACTCATACATGGTCTCTCTACTATCTTGTTGAACTCCATAGATAGCCTTCCTCAATTTAGATGTTCTTGATGCAGGAAAGTATTTCTCTAAAAAGGCCTTCTTTAGTTGTTCCCATGTGAGTGTTGTGAAGTACTGAGGTAGACTTTGCAACCATTCTTTGGCATTTCCTTCTAATGTGAAGTGGAAAGCTCTCCTTAGCACATCTTCCAATTGAGCACCATGGGGCTTCATAGAAGAACAAACAACATGCATGTTTTGAAGATGTCTATATGGATCATCTCCTGCAAGACCAAGAAATCTTGGTAAGGTATTAATCAAGGTACCTTTAAGTTCAAAATCAGCTTCAAAGTTATAAAAACCACATGTATCACAGTTCACACTTGAGTTATTAATTTCTCTAATGCTCCTATTCTCCTCATCTCTATTCAGTTGAAGATTAGCATTATGGAGAACATTTTCAGCTTACCTTTCAATTTGAGGTCTATTTGTAGCATCACCTCTCTCAGTTTGAGCATTGTTATTATTTTGATCCATCACAAAATGATTGTCTATAAACCCTCCTAAAGTAGATTCAGATTCTGAGGAAGAGCAAGTTTTAACTTGAGAAGGTTCACTCACTATAGGTTGCTTACTAGACTCAGCTATTTGTTTAGTTTTCTTGATTTGCCTAAGAGTTCTATTGATTTCCCAATCAAAAGGTATAAGAGCCTTATCCTGGGACATGCAACTAAAGAACAAGAGAATATACTAATAAAATAAATGTGAAAAAGCAATTAGACAAAAGACAGAAGTCAGAGAGAGAACAAAAAGTTAAGAGGGAATCAGGTGAAATCCACCGCGACACTTCCTAAGATCCACCGCGGCCTCTATTACAGAGATGAGTGCCGAGCTGAAATCGGACAGGCGCTGCGGCCTCTGGTGAAATCCGCCGCTGCGCTTGTTGCAGAATTGATTCTGTGAAAGGCGCTGCGGCGACTGATGATATCCGCCGCGGCGCCTGATACTGATAAACCAGGTGGACGAATTCTGCAGCAGCTTTTGACACTGTTCACACCTTCACTCCTGCAAATTGAACCCTTAACACAATGGTATTAATTTTTCAACAAGGAAAAGATCTCAAAAGCATAAAAACAACAACCCATCATTAGGTTTAATGGAAGAACAATTAAAAGGAAAAAGGTTGCTTTAGCAAGGATTCAAACAATTCACAGCCTAACAATTTGTGTTAACTCCGTGACAACCTATGGAATGAATTTGGAACACAGCAATAAGGGAAACTACTCAACAACAAAGCACAAGAGTGAAAATGCAAACACAACTCAAAAACACTAAAGCTACTTTTTCTAAAGTTTTGGGTTTCAAATATAAAAATTTTTCTTGGCACATCAGTGAATTGCTTAGAACCTCAACAAGTAAGGCTCCCCGGTAACGGCACCAATTTGATAAACCTTGTCGCTAGGTAATCAAAGTTTTACTAGGGAAATGCAGCAAGTGAGGCACTACCTAGGTCATTCTTCGCAAGGAGCCTTAAGTTGTATTTCAATTCTTAACAATTCACTTTTAATTATCAAATTACCAAGATGAAGGCTTGAGTTCAGAAAAGGAAAATTGAAACAAGAAACAAATCTAATGAAAGGTAAAAGGCAAAAGAAGATTCAGATAAGAGATAGTAGTTCCCCTAGCAATTTATCCAACCTTCCTTGTTTAATCTTATAATTTGGAGTCTCTTAATGTCAATTAAATGAATAGATTCAGCTACTGCTCAAATCTCTCTTAACACAGATCAGAAACAACTTATCTTACTAGATTCATTATCTTGTTCTGTGAGAAGGAAAATCAATTAACAAGAACACTTGAGAAGCAAGTTGTGATTCTCTAAGAATGACCACAACTGTGAATCATCAATGTATTCAACCAAAATTCAGATTTACAAAACAACAGTCCAAGTAAAACGAATTAGATTTACAAATCAACAGATAATCCTCTATTCAACTGAGCTAAAGGACACAACTCACATCTAAATGTTCAATCAGATCTAAATTCCAAGAAACATAAATCTAATCATTCAACCTTCATTCTAATCACAATTGTTCAACTGAAACAAATGACTCTTAGAATAGAAAGTAGAAAATAGATCTGAAATGACTCCCTGTTCAGCTCCATGAACTCAGGTCAGCTTCATTGCTAGAAGAACTTGGAAATTCAGCTACTCATACTCTGGATTAGGGTAGAAACAGCAAGAATTGATGAAAGATCCATGGTTGATCGGTGGAGATTGATGAATTTGGACGAAAATGGAAGAGAGAAATGAGAGAGGGCGGAGAGAGCAAGAAAATCGCGTCTGGAGGGAGAATGGGCAACTGAAAATCTTGTCCTCACTGAAGCGCGCGACTCTGCTTTTAAAATCTGGAAATTTTCGTCATCCGCCGCGGCGCCTCCGTCAATCCGCCGCGACGCCTGTCCTGTACAGCGTCGTTTCAATTAATGATCCTGAGCTTCATGAAAACTTCCGTCTACCGTGGCGCCTTAGTCCATCCGCCACGGCGCCTTTCACTGAGAGTACCACTGGAAATCTGCCGCGGCGCCTTCCCAAATCAGCCGTGGCGCCTCAGACAGAATGGCGAAAATGCTACTGAAACTTCTTGAAATTCATACCAAAGCAGGGATCAAAAGTACACACATATAAAATCATATAAAAACATGTAAAAACACTTGCAAAACCTCACAATTCCTCTCACCAACTCTTATGCACATTGGAAGCTAATTATGCCCAAAGTATGCAAATATAGATGGCAAAAGCATGAGTTTAGGGCTAGAAATATATACAAATAATGAGACTTATCAGTAAGACTATGCCTATAAATAAGGCATGCCATTGTATTGTGATGCAAGTGAAGCAAGTAAAGGAATACAATATCATTCTCTCATTTTCTTGTCTACTTCTCTTCTCCAATCTACTTCTATTGTTGGTTAATTTCATGATACGTTATCAGCACGAGACTCTACCATCAGAATTCATGGCTCCTAGTTGATACACATTGAAGTTTTGTTTGTTGAATGAAGATAGTTTGATCCAAACAGTTTGGTAAGATTTCTCTAATTTATTTAGAAGAAATGGTGGTTTTGTATATTAATCTTATTGATTCATTGGTAGCCGAATATTTTATTTATCGTATTGAGATATGAAAATTTTTATTTTTATTTCTTACTTTTCTTATATTGTTATGATCCTACTATTCTTATACTTCTTGATTTGCTATGAGGTTTATGTTCATCTATAATATTATTCTATATGATTATCATCCTCGATATTAGTAAATTCTTATCTTAGAAAGTAAAATGCTAAACATATAAATGAATGGCTAATAGCCATTATATTCTTAATTTTGTGATTAGATGGCCAAAAGCCACATTACGTTTTGATGATTATTTGATAAAAGACCATCTTGTCGTAGTAACGGATGGCATGACAAGATTGTCACAATTTGATAATCTATATCAAAGTCCTGAAGATTGATGGTTAAAAATTAAATGATACAAAAGAACTTCATAGTTCTAAAAATTTTGTTATAGTCCAGAAGACTAATATTTGAGAAAAATGATGGTGTGATATTAAAAGCAAAGAATATATCCATAAGAGTAATGAAAAGTATGATCACATCGTATCAGTGGAACTGATAACTAAAAAAACAATAATCTTTAGGCTTGATTATTAAATCATAACAGCGAAAAAAGTAATAGTCCTATGATCAATATGATAAAATTATGAACAAATGTTATAATATGACTAGAAATGATATAGACAAATATGTATCAATTCATTGAAAAGCAAATGTTACAAAAAAATAGTTGTGGAATCAAAAAGGCCATGTGATATTATGAAAATATCGAAGCTAGCTCTAATGCCTGAAAACAATAAGTTGTGAAGAAAGATAGATGCCCAAAGTATATATATAAAAATAGAAAACATATAAGTATATGCCTAGAAGGCTATGTGTATAATGTTTAATTTTTATCGGTCTTTAAATTTATTGTGATTTCTGAGGAACAAATTATTATAAGAATTTGATATTGTGATGTTGATAAGTGTGTGATATAAAATTAAATAGATCAAATAGATCCAAAAGTTACTAGTTATATTTTGTTTATTTATATCTTATTTATATGATATGATTTAATATTAGCTTTGAATATTTTAAATGTTATAGTATCTTGATCAATATTGAGAAGTTTTGAATTGTTAAGTCTTATTTGTACTTTATTTTTAAAAGTTCATGTTTTTCATCATTTTTGTGTTCTCTATGTGTATTGCAAGTTAAATCTGTGATACTCATAATTATTTGTTATTATGTTAATGATATATTGAAATAAAGTTGTCTTTCATATTCGTCTTAAATTATATAGTTCCTGAAGAACTAGATGTAATAGTATTAATATAGTTCCAGAAGAACTAATACTGATTTTTCTTTATGAGCAGACAAAGTATTGATAGTGAAAAATATGACACATAGATCTACATCACAGCTTTGGTTCTCCAAAGAGTATAAATGTTATAGTACAATTGGATTAAAGTCCGTAACTATACATAAACTAGGAAGTACTTGGGCTTCCAAGCAAAAGATAGGTTATTGATTTTAACTTATTATATGCTAGCAGTTGTTTATAAAATATATGAATAAAGGAATCATGTTTGAATGACTCAATCTTGAGGGGAAAAACTGTTGGAATACAAGTATGAGTTGATATTGGATATATTTTTCATATTAATTCCATAAATGGATATCATCAATCATATATTAAAAAATTTATTATTGGTAATGAAACATGGTACAGTAAACCAGAAGTTTACTGATATAATTAGATTTATTGTTGGCATGACTTGTTTGATTATCTTAAACTATATGATGTAACAAATTATTGAAGATTATGTATTGATATCCATTAAAGAACTAGAAGATTCTTTTGAATAGCCAACATTTTTAAGAATTCATATGTGCTGCTTGTTCTCAAAGAAAATTGATTATAAAATATCACTAGTTATGTTTTGTTTTCGAATGGATCACTACATTTTTGGAAATATATATGGGCCCATTTAGAAGCACATAAACCATACAAGTATTCAATATTTAATAGATGCATCTATATAAAATGGTAAGATGTGTGATTGACATTAATTTGCAACTTGAAGTTTGCAAAATTATTTAGATAAATATTTCTGGACTATGTAATTCCCAAAACTTGACTTTAAAGATGCTAGAGAATTTATATATCAGGCTTTTAATTTTGAAAAGCCTGCTTAACAGATTGATCTAGCAAAATCATTTGTTAATGCCTCCGTGAATAGCTTGATCAATATTTATGAGAACAAATTTTTCCATTTTTGTGTTGGCATGTTTGACTTAATATATTACAACACTTATAGACATCAAGGTAACAAAATTCTCCCAATAAAATTGGCTTTTGGTTAGGAGCCAGATATTTTTCATTTAAAAAAAGTTAAATGTGCAATATTTATTCCTACCAATCCACCATAATGCACATAGATGGATATTAAAAGAAAGTTGGGACATATGTTGGGTAAAAACCTCCTTTTTCTTGTTTGTCTCTAAATGGAACAAAACAATGTTCCTAAAAGAAACAAATGGATTTATGAGACTTATAATGTATAATTAGTTGACTGTTATTTGACAAAATTTTCCTAACATGAGGGGGAGAAATTGAGTAGCTGGAAAAGAAAATGCATGGAATGCATTATTATTATCAAATACAGATCCTCATATATATCAGTATGGACCAGAAGTTCATCAAAATTGCATTCATGGAATACTACAAAATATTTTAATGACCTGAATGAAAATTTTTAAATCTCTTATTCCAGCTGAAAATGCTCCAATTATTTTAAATATTAAGACATGTCAGAAGCATAAGAGGTTAATCGGTTCCAATATAAATATCTTGAATAAAGAGGAGCATACAACTTAGAAGTTGTATTGAGGAGGCATGTACTCTAGAAGAGTTCAAGACATAACTACTTGTAAAACCCCAGAAGAGGTTCAGTAACTGAAAAGGAAGAAAGAGATCTCAACAAGTTATGTCACAAAAGAAAAATGGAACCGAAAAGGTAAAGTTGTCGACAATGATTTTCATAAGACTATCACATGATAAAAAGAGGATCTGACGTATAGATCTATCATACAAAATAGATATAAATTTGGCCAAGAAGAAAAGGAAAAGGAAAAAGACATGATGAAAATATTATTTCGATATGTGGAAATAGGCCTGTAGTCCCAACACATATAAAGTTTTATAGAATATATAGACGTTTATGTGAAAATATAGATTTTCACAAATAATGAGACATATTACTTTGTGGTGGATATAATTTTACATATTTGAATAGTCTGGCAGTTATGAAATGCGCATGTTAAATATTATTATGACCCATGAATGAGGATCATTAATAGTGAAATTTACATGATAATCCTTGGATGATCAAAAATATGCCAGGAGCATATATAAGAAAATCTTTCAGTATATAAAATATTATGAAGATTAAAATAATTTCAGTATGTATGATCCATTTTATAGTTTTGAATCAAAATATATGAAATTCTCTAAAAATTTCACTTGCCAGAAGCATACAATTTAAGTTCTTGAGAACAATGATTAAGTTAAATAAGTTGCCAGAAGCAATCAGGGCGTATGTGGTATAACTGAATAAGTAAATATCAGTTGAAGAAATGATATAAAAATGATCCAATTTGCCCATGCATTTTTATGAAGAGATCTGAAAATGAGTTTACTATAATTATTTATGTTGATACCATAAATATTATTGGAACTCCTAAAGAGCTTACAAAAGCTATGGATTGCTTAAAGAAAGATTTTGACATGAAGGACTTGGGAAGAACAAAGTTTTGCTTTGGATTGCAAATTGAATACCTGAGAAATAAAGATTTTTGTGTATCAAATAATTGATACAAGAAAGGCCTCAAAGTGTTTTTATATGGATAAATCACATCCATTATATACTTTGATGGTTGTGAGATTTGTAAAGGTGAATAAAGAACCTTTTAGATTTTCAGAATTTGATGAAGAACTATTTGGTCTAGAAGTACCATATCATATCTTATCAGTCATTCATGACTTGACATATCATTTGTTGTTAACTTATTACTAAGATATAATTCGTCACGAAGGACATTGGAATAGAATTCTAGATTCCTTTTTGATCTACATGTTAGTAATTCCAGATAAAGTATTTCATAATATTCAAAAGATGATGAAATATATATTTAGCAAATCTGTTCAAATAAAAATCTAGCAGATTTGTTCACCAAGTCGCTTCCAATTACAATATTTGAAAAACTTGTTCATGATATCGGATGCCACAAACTCAGGATATCAATTGATATTATCAAGAGGGGGAGTTAATACACGTTGTACTCTTTTTTCCTTGTCTATGGTTTTTTCCCACTAGGTTTTCCTAGTAAGGTTTTTAATGAGGCAGTAGCAAATAGTATATCAATAAATGTGTACTCTTTTTCTTCTGCTAGGTTTTTGTCCCACAGGGTTTTTCCTAGTTGAAATTTTTTAATGAGGCACATATCTTATATAATGGACATCCAAGGGGGAGTGTTATGAATATTATAGTATGTGGATGTCCATTTCCTCCTCTTCTTCCTCTTCCTCTTCCTCTCAACTTCATCATCAACTCCCACTACTTCCACTAGGCATTAATCTTCCACTACTCCATTACCTTTACACTATGCCTTTAATCTTGTAACTCCCCCCACTCATATTCATGTGGTTTATTATCCACTATCTATCATTTAAGTACAAATGTAACTTATGTGTAAGACTATGCCTATAAATAAGGCATGCCATTGTATTGTGATACAAGTGAAGCAAGTAAAGGAATACAATATCATTCTCTCATTTTCTTGTCTACTTCTCTTCTCCAATCTACTTCTATTGTTGGTTAATTTCATAATAGAAATAATATTCTAAGGCTCTTCTGTGAAGAGAAAAGACGAAAGTATCCCTGAGGCAGCTTAAATGGAATTTATGAGGTTATGGCCGGTAAAAAGTATACCATTTGAGTTAATTATTTAAAATAGCAAGAGACCTCAAAAATGTATACAAAAATGAGATTAAATCGTTAAAAGTTGTACTAATTTATTAAATTAGTCCCACAACCAAAAGGCCAGTAGAATGGCTTTCATAAATTAAAAAGCCAATTACACTGATAAAAAGGTATTTTAGTAAATGAATTTCTATGCAAGGCTTAAAGGAAGTGTTATGGCCTAAGAAAACTCATAGATACTCTCTAGAATTAAAGGGAATTTATGGAGTAGACAGAAGAATTTTCTAAGCTTCGGAAGGCCATAAAGAAAGCCGGAGAAATGTGGGCCAAGTAAATTTGAAGGAAACTTAAGGATTAAGTTTTGATCCAACGGCTAAGATCTAATCTCCCTTCTTCTCCACCACATTTGTGACACTTGGCATCTTCTAGAAGAATGAGGTAAGGATGATGCAAGAAGATGATGCAATAATGATGTAAAAGTCAAGTTAAAGTTCCAAAATTGCCCTTACCCTTTCTATTAGCCACTAAGGGCATTTTAGTCCATTCAAGACAAAGTTTTGGCTATAAATACCCCACCTTGGAAGAGTATTTTGGCAGCTATTTGTAGAGGGAAAAACCTGCCAAAATTTAGAGAAAAATGTAGGGGTGAAGGTCAAGAAAAAGGAACAAGGTTCAAGTTTCAAGATCAAGGTATTTGATGGTTATAGCATATGATTTGATGCCTATTTCGAATAAGTTACTCTTTGTATGTGATTATAAAATTTGGCATGATTAAAGTGAACTCTTTAAGATTTAAATCCATAGGAGAACACTTCATTTGGATATGTCTACGATTTATGGTGATTTTTCAAAGTTAGGATTTGAAATCTGGAAACAGTGTTTAACCTTTGGCAGAGTGTCAAGTTCCGTACAATTTTGGTACTGTTCACAATAGAATTGGTTCCTAAAACTATTTTTCCTTTAAAGAGAACTTAAGGAGCTTTCAGTGAGACTTGGAAACACTCAATTTTCATTTTTCTAGAATTAATTATGAATGTTCAAACTTGAGCAAAAAATTTTGGAATTTCTGCGTAAACAGTACCCCGCGAAGCAAAATTTTCAAATTTGATCTTCTCGAATCTAAGCCATCTAAAGTGGTCCTAATTGACAAGAAATGGATCTTAAGGATGGGAAATGATGAGATTTATGTTAGAAAAGCTAGAAAGAAAACCTTAAAACCAAGAGAAAGGGTTGAGGTTCAAAAGAGCTAGTTTTAGATATTATGTAATCTAGTAGTCCTAATAGATTGTATGATCATTGTGATTATGTTTAGGACCTTTGAAACATCCAAGAGGATGTTTGGTGATCTTAATCGAATGCCCACATGGTTGGAAAGTCAAGGGAGTCAAAGGAAAAGTAAGAGGAAAGCTTGAGGTGCAAGGTAGTGAACTTACCTATTGTCATTACTTGATGTTGTATGCTTGTGTGTTGCTGTGTACATGTTATTTGAATGTTATTGTGATATATTTTAGCTGCTGTAATTGCTATTCATGATGAGTAGATTATGTCTCCATGGCCATGCATCAAGAAGTTAGCTTTGAGCATGCTAATATGTCACTAATTAACAAGAGAATAAACAAGTTGTGTGTAGTGCATTAACATCCATCTAGCATGATTAATATGGTACTATTTACTGCTGAGATTCTCTCAAATCTCAGTGCCTCTCTAACCAACTATTTAGGTCAATCAATGATGGGAAATAATGGCATGAGAAGCAAGGAGAAGAAAGTGGAGAATTGTTCATGTTAATGAATGATATTATTATTCAATGTGTAATTCTCCTATTATGTGATTTATGTCATGGAGGCCTATGATGCCATGTATTTAATTATAATGCTTATGGCATGTATAGAAATATGTGAGCATGAATGGGAAAGAGTAAGCCCATGTTATATATGATAAAGAAATAAAAAGAATTAAAGTAAAGAGATGTTAAAAGATAAAACATACGTCCTAGAGCAATGAGATTGTAACTCTAGTTTGACCCATCAAACGAATGAGTTAAGTCATGAGATTTGGCAGACTTATATTAAATATCCCAAGCTTTAAAATGAGAGGTAGATCACTGCAATTAGATGTGTACACAAGGAGATACGAATTTCCAAAGTTGAGGCACAGAATCTGAAAGTTCCAGATTTTTGAAATGAACAGTAATATTTATGGATTAAACTGTATGAATTGGACAAAGATAAGTCTAATTGGATATTTTTCCCTTAAATAGAATTGAAATAGCTTTTTAAAATTTTAGAACACCTCAATATGATTTTTATGGAATTAGTTATGGATTTTTGAAGGTGGGCCTGTAATCTGAAAATTAAACAGTAAATAGTAACCCAAGTAATTATGTTGAAATTTTAAATCCGCGGGCTTGTGTCATGATCTACTTGAACCATAAGGTTTACGAATGCGTGCTTTGGGGGGTTAAAGATAGGACATTTTATGAGTTGTCCTAGGCACAAAAGTACCTTTGGGCACCCATTTTAATGTCCCGTAAATTCCTTTCTTCTTGTGATAACAAGAAGAGGTTGTATGACCTTTACGGTTGCAATAAGAATATAGTGCAAAATGATTAGAGGAGTGAATATTATTTCTAAAGAAGGTAAGATACAATCGGCCACTACTCTTTTTCTTTCCCTTCACCTTATCTTGAACAGGATCATATATTCCAGTTTTATCCATCGAACACCGTTGAGCTCCCAAAATCACTTTGAACATTTCACTACCCTTAGTGAATTTTTCTAAGGTTTTTATGAGATCCTCGGCCTTCTTTCTATTCTATTCACATTCCATACATACTGGAGGTGGGACTGTATTGTCCTTTTGCTTTGTTTACTGTTGCTCTAGGAATTTTATTCTTTTCTTGGAGCTTACCAACTCCTTTGTAATTCTTACTAATTCTAAATGTAATGTATTGTATTCAGATTGTAATTCATCATAGGAGGGTTCAGAAGTGATTACCTCATCTATCTCTGATTCTTTGTCTTCCTGAGCCACAAGACAGATGTTGGCGGTTTCTTCATCATCACTTTCTTCTTCTTCTTCTGAAGAACTATCTCCCCAGATTGATGTGACAAAGGCTTTCTTCTTTCTGAATCTTTCTTTTTCTTTTCTTTATCCTTCATCTTGGATAGCTAGGGACACTCTGCTTTGATATGTCTTAGTTTCTTGCATTCGAAGTAGATGATCGGTTCTTTTGGCTCATTCTGAGATGTGGAGATTCTGCGTTTTGACTGACACTTCCTTCCGATTTTGCTCTTGTAGAATTTCTTGAATCTTCTGACAATAAGATCCATTTCATCATCCTCCAGATCTTCTTCGTTGTCATCTTCGCTCTCTTGAGTTCTGAGAGCGATACTTTTACGGTTTTTCTCATTCATCTCCTTTTTATATCTTTGCTTGCTCTCATATTCTGCAGGGCTTTTGAATAGCACTGCAATAGAGCCAATTGATTCTCCTTTCGTTTCTTTAATGGCTGTTACCTTCGGCTCCCATTCTTTTGTGAGACCACTTCAGATTTTTCTCACTTGGTCCTCTTGACTATACTTCTTTCTGAGTACCATGAGGTGATTTATGAGATGCGAGAATCTGACTTCCATGTCTCAGACACTCTCTCCATCCTTCATTCTAAATAGCTCGGATTCTGTGGTGAGAGTATTGATTCTGCTCTGTTTTACACTGGTGATCCCTTCGTGAGCTATCTCCAGTGCTTCCCACATTTCTTTCACAGCTTCCAGACTGGAAACTCAGAAGTATTCTCGTTGGCTCAGTGCACAGGTAAGTATGTTGATGGTGTCACACCTTACTATAATATTGACTTAGGTTCCTTTCTAAATCATTTTTGACCACATTGGATGGTCTTGGGCTCACTTTTTACCATAAAAACGCTAATTTTCGGGTTTTTACTGTTCATCGGGTAAAAATCCTGTTTTTCTGGCCCAACTTCAAAAATTCATAACTTATTCTAAAAAAATCCAATTGGGATGGTTCAAAATTCTAATTAAAGCTCTTTAAGTCCTCTTTCAAGGATAAATAATCTCATTATCCAATTCTTTATGAGAAAGCATCAGGTTTTGGAGGAAACAACACTGTCCATTTGCCAAAAACCCTGATGTCCAGATTCTGACCATTAACTTTGAAAAATCATTATAAATCATATACTGGGCCATTTTTAACGTATTAGCTATCAATTTGAATATCAGGATACCAAATTTCACGATTTAACGCATTCAGAAACATAATCAAAAAGTCACGTGAACCGGTCAGAGTCAGTGTGCTTCCAGCACTATTAGTTTAATATGTACATGACCAAAATATTATCACGAAATTTTATGGCTAAACTCCACAAATCAACCTTCAATCTGCAGCTTCCCCTTGGAGGATTCAAGTCCTAAAATGTTACATTATTTTTGGGGGATGAGATTTTTGAAAATCCCAGTAGCAAATTAACCAACTATAACACCAAGCAAGCATCATTATTATACATGATCATATTAGCTACTATTGGTGAACTAACATGCTTATCATTTGGCAAACTCAAACCTGGAAAGGCCAAAGCAAGATACTATAAAGAGCGGCCATATAACAATCAAGAAAGCTCCACCACAATAATAGTAATTAACCATACAATAATCAACAATGCTAGTTAGTGGTAGTAGCTAGGTTTAACTTACTACCTTGTTCCAAAAGTCTTAGCCTTTCTTCCTTCTCCTCTTTCCCTTGGCAAATATCAAACCCTAACCATGTGATCCAACAAAAATGGCAGCAAGAATCATTATCCAACCATGAAAAAGCAAGAACATACATCAAAATGATTCTTGAACCATAAAGTTCCCTCCTTTGTTCACTAGTTTTAGATTTGGTTCTCTTTAACCCTAAAAACCACTCCTTAACTTGTTCCTACATGGATTTTCATGAAGATTCCAAAAATGGGCTTAGATTTATGAAAATAAATTTGCTTCTTCCAGCCACACCTTGACCAAACCACTAGAGGTTTTGACCCAAAATTTTCAGCTTTGCTTTTAAGCTTCCAACACTTGTTTCTTCTAGTCTACCCTACACCATTCCTCATTTTAAGCATCATGGAAGCCTTAAAACAATGAAAACCTCATCCTAGGGTCCATTTCTTCACTTGGCCGAAAATAACTCTCACAACAACAACCATGAAAAATGCTTTAAAATCACTTAAACTCACCTGCCAACACTAGGATCTAGCTTGTGTTGTTGTGTCTTAACAAGTGTTATGATCAAAACTTCTTTCCCCTTTTTATTAATCAGTTTGGTCCACATTAAAAGAGGGAAGAGACAGATTTTAAACCATAAAAATGAAAGAAAACAAAGTAAGAACACCTCTAGTACCAAGATCTAACCTTGCAACTTGCTTGAATGACCAAAGGTGCTCCCTTTCTTCTTGTTTTCTCTCAAACTCTCTCTTTTTCTTCCACTTCCTCCCTTGCACGAAATATGAGTCTGAAAATGGGGAGGGAAGAGCTGATTAATTGGCTCAACATATCTCAACCACCCTCTTTAATGATAGTCCAAGTGTCATTACCCTACTAAGTCTTGATTCCTCTTTCCTAATTAACATAATTCCAAATGAAATTAATTACTAAAGTCAAAATCCTCTCCATTTATGGAATGACACTTGGCTAATTCAAATCTTCTCCTTCAAGAGCTTGACATATGGCTCAATAGGATCCCTTGGATTTGCAAGACACCAATCTTGCTTTACTGGTATATTTTAGGCTCTGAGTTTAACTTCTTTTCTATAATTACAGTAACTTAGTCTTTGTAATTATTTTTGTCAAATCCTTAATTTATTCTCCTCATTATTATCTTCCCAAATTGCCCTCTTTGTCTCAAAATTAATTTCCTAATATTTAAATAAAAAGGAAAATTAATTTCCTTCTCTTTAGGGATTTTTCCACTTTTCACATTTATTTGGAAAAATCTTGGACACTTGAGGGTTTCCATTTAATTCCATAATTCCTTATAATTCCTTGGGATCTCATAGGAATTTTCTTAGAATTTTATTCCTCTTAAAATATTTATTTGGAATTTTCCAAATAAAATCCCTCAATTAGCCTAAATCACCCTTAAATTCTCTTATAATTTCTCTAAGGGTAATTTGGTCATAAAACCAACTTTATAATTTCATATAACTCTCAAAGGATATTATCCCTATTTTTCCTTAATTTTCCATGGCTCGAAAATATTTTTTCTTATTTACATTTGACCAATTTTCTTTAATTAATCAATTTCCTATAATTGGCTTGGAAAATTACTGTAATTATTTTCCACCAAAATTCTTTGACTTTTCCTTATTATTTTTAATCCTTAATAATTTGAGAATATTTCTTATCTCTAATTATCATAATGCTGGATGTGACAGATGGCTTTGTCATTTAGAGTCACCAACTTTCTGTCTTCTTCATCGAACTTGCTGGGACTCTTATGTACTTGCTGTTCGTCTACGGTTTTCATAGGAACATAGTTACCATGCTCGATCACGTCCCATGATCCATACTCGGTCACCTTGATGAAGATCTTCATCCTCATCTTCCAGAAGGTATAGTTTTCTCCATTAAAGCCAAGCGGTTTGGATGTTGAACACCCTTCAGGTAGCACGCTGTCTCCGAATCCTGCCATGGGATCTCTCTTCGAACTGTTAAGTCTTTACTGAAGAGACCTGCTCTAATACCAAATGTTAGTGGCAATCTCACCCAAAAGGGGGTGAATTGGGTGAGTTATAAAAATTTTGTGAAATTAAAACAAAGAACTAACAGAAACAGAGAGTGTGAGTTAGAGAGAGTTCACCATAGAAAAATGGACACAAAATTTATACTGGTTCGGTCTCAACTACTTGACCTACATCCAGTCCTCAGAACACCTCTGAGTATTCCACTATGTTCCAAGATTGATCAGGCTCTTGGTGCCTCAGTACAGTAATTGATACTCTCAATCACTCCCCCTTACTACCCGTAAGGTTACAATCCTACTCAAGAGTCCACACTCTTGAGTTTTTCACACAAGATGTGATTAATGATGAAATATATAGACTCTCTTACAGAGTGAATAAGTAATAATCACTGAAGCTCGGTATATGGAAGAACAGAGTATTGAATGTAACAGTAAATAATCAACAGAGGGTAGCTCGTGTATTCAATCTGTTCATTTAATGCTTCTTCATGCCTTTTATAGTTGAGGTATTTTAGTAACCGTTAGACGGAAGAGCTTCTAGCCATTGAGAGTCCGGTAGCGTGTTTTACCAGCTGCAACGGTTTCTGCCATTAATACTTCTGACAATGTAGGTTACAAGCTACTTAGCCAACCGTGGGACAGTCGTTGGGTTTATCTTTATAATCTGCAATAATATATTGATTCAATAATTTTTTCTTTGCAGAGTAAGGTCAAAAGCAGAACCGAACAAATGATAAAATGAACATTCATAGTTTACGGGTAGAATTAATTAGTAGTTGAATGTGCTATGTAATGACTGATCATGCTTGATCGAAGTAATGATCGATTACTGGTTGATCGATCAAGTTATCAATTATTCAGAGTAAGAGCTTTTGAAACAGATAACTAAGTTTATCAATCAAGTGATGGATTAAAGATTATCGATCAAGTGATCGATAAAAGGAAATAGTGACATCATACTGGTATGCAGAGAAAAAGAAGATCAAGATCACTTTTGATTTTGAGTCTCTTTAAATAGAGAATTAAGACAATCATGAAGGCTGAGAAAAGCTCGAATGAAATAGATGATAAATTTTGAGAAACATGGTGACTGGTTAAAGTTTAAACTGAAATCGCTCTATGGTCGAACAAGTGATCGAGTTCTTGTTGATCGATCAGGTATTGATAAACAAAGTGTTATAGAATAGAATTTAAAGCAATAATTTTCGAACACATTATCAATAAATGGATGATGGATAACCTTATCGATAAACAATAAGCAAAAATATATTCAGTGAAAACATAGACTATGTAGGTTGATCGAATAGGTGATTGATTAATGAATGATCGATCAAGTGATCAATAAAGAGATTTATTCTTGTAAAATCAAAGAACTAATTTATCGATCTCATTATGTGAAAAACAAGGTAGACAAGTAAGTGCAATGATCGATCATATTATCGATAATCTAATTATCGATCTGGTGATCGAAGAACCATAAACTAAGAGCGATGTACTGATGATCGATCATGTGATCGATAATTTGTTGATCGATCAGGTGATCGATCAACAAATTATCGATTATGTGATCGATCATCAGTACATCGATAAGCTACTTGGATAAGTACCTGCGAGTAGAGAGGGTTATGAAGCAATGTTCGATCATGTTATCGATAAGTCATTGATCGATAAAGTGATCGATAAATGGTGGCTTCAAAAAAAATAGAATGAGTAGAGGGCATTACCATTTATCTGTCATCTTATCGATAATTTGTTTATCGATCATGTGATCGATAATTGCCTATCAGATTTGTATCCCTTTATCTGATAGATGTTCGATCATCCTGATTATCGATCAAGTGATCGATAATTTACTCTAAACTTTCATACATAACTAAGTTAACAATGATCGATCAACACATTATCTATCAATGTTTCTACTAAGTTACTTAATTGTACAAAGATATTATCTATTAGCTTATCGATAAGTCTTTGATCGATCAGATGATCGATTAACATACTGAAACACAAATTTCTTACTTTGTTATCATCAAAACCTTAATCCTAACACTTATGGTAGAAATTGGACTAAGCAGACTGAAAGTGAAATAATCCTAAGACAAGTGAGTTAAGAGCTAAACACATATCCTTGAGATAAATCTCTTTTGCCAATCTTTTGGATTAAATGTCTATAGTGTGTTTACTTTCTTAGCATATCTTTGCTTTACCGTTGTCAATCTCTATGGAAATTTCTTACTAATTTTCTACTATCATCTTTAAGCATGTTAGTGTTTCTCATTGCACTGGTATCCTTTTGTATCATTTCTGGGCTTTGTCCAGGAGTGCAAAGGTTTAAGTGTGGGGGAATTTGATTGAGCTCAAATTGTTTATACTATTTGATGGCATTTTCTATGTTTTTGTTACACTTTTTGGCTCATTTTAACGACATTTGTGCTTAATTGAGATTGAGGGTCTTTGTTCTGAGTTAGTGTTATTTGATTGCATTTAATTGATGTTTGGGATAATTGATACCTCAAACCATTTCTTTTTATTTCAGGACACTCAAGAAAAATATCCAAGAGTGAAGATTAAGGAAGTGCAGCACACAACACACAATAACGCCTCTGCCAAAGTTCACCGCGGCCAACTTATGTTTCACCACAGGGAAGAAAGGATTCTCCACTTGAAGATCCCTCTCGGCTAAGGTTCACCACGGGAAAGACACCACATCAGCAGAAGTCTTCTCAGCCATAGTTTGCCGTGGCGAACCTATACTTTTGCCGCGGCGAACCCCTCGAATTAGCAACCCAGACCCGAACCATTTTCAGAAATTTTACCTACCCACTCTCACAAACCGACCCAGTACACCTCAATACCGGTTTAGAAACCTTATTTTGGTGTAAGTGACGGGATTCACTCATACCCAACCTCCATCTCTCATCTTTCTCTCATCTAGCCCTAACTTCTTCCATTTTTCACTGTTAAACCTCCACCATGGGAAGCTCAGATTCATTCCTAGTTGAGATGCTTTGTAACACCTCATGTTTAAATCAATTAACTTTCCTTTCGGAAGCATTTGGAATCACTTTTGAAGGCTACAATTGATGAAAATTCAAGTTTGAAAATTTTCATTTACGGGTTACTATTCATTGTCACCTTAAAATGTGACAAACTTCGAAAATTCGTAACTAATTGTAGAAAAATTGAAATTGAGTGATTCCAAGTTCTACAGAAAGCTCTTTGGATAAAATTTTGAGGAAAAATAGTTTCTGAACTGATTGCCTTGAAATTCGAGCTCAATTTCCTTTGAAAAAGTTACTGTTCATTTGGTCATTTTCAGATTTTACTGTATTTTTGCCTAACTTTGGAAAGGCATAACTTTCTGCTCGGTTATCAGAATCAGGCAAACTACCCCTCATTTTAAAGAAAAACATCAGATCTCTTTGGTTGCCAAATCTTATGACCTAACTCACTCGTTTGGTAGGTCAAACTGGAGCTACAAACCCACTGCTCCAGGACTTACGTTTTATCCCTTAACATCTCTTTAATTCTTTTTATTTCTTTGACATACATAACATGGCCTTACTCTTTCCCGTTCATGCTCATACACTTTCATTCATACCATAAATATTATAATTAAATACATGGCATCATTGGCATCCATAACATAGTTCACAAAATAGTAGAATTATACATTTATCAACAGTCTCATCCATTAACAAGAATAATTCTCCGCTTACTTCTCCTTGCTTCTCATGCCATTATTGCCCATCATTGATTGACCTAAATGGTTGGTTAGGGAGGGGTGAGATTTGGGGAATCTCAGTAGCAAACACTACCCATAAGCATGCAAGACATAATGCACATGCATGACATGTTATAACATTAACACATGAATGCCATGGAAAGTAAGCTAAAGTATTTCATGCTTCCATAACATATTGCCAAGGAAAAACATAACATAAACTTGCAAACATAACTTTGCAAACATTTCATCATAGCTTAGTCACATCATGGCAACACAATCACATCATGCAAGCATACATATCAAGCACACAGTATAAGTAAGTTCACTACCTTGTAACATGGCTTTCCCCTTGCTTTTCCTTTGATTCCCTTGTCTCTCCAACCATGTGGACATTCGGTCAAGACTAAAGGTCCTAAACATAGTCACATTGATCATACAATCCATTAGGACCACTAGATTACATAAAGTTCAAGACTATCTCTCTTGAACCTCAACCCTTTCACTTAGTCTTAGGACTTTCTTTCTAACTTTTCTACCATAAATCTCATCATTTCCCATCCTTAAGATCCATTTCTTGTCAATTAGGACCACTTTAGATGGCCTTAGATTCAAGAATACCAAATCTGGAAATTTTGGTTCGCGGGTACTGTTCACGCAGAATTTTCAGAATTTTTGCTCAACTTTGAAAATTCATAATTAATTCTAGAAAAATCCAAATTGAGTGCTTCCAAGTCTCACTGAAAGCTCTTTAAGTTAAATTTAAACGAAAAATAGTTTCAGAAACCAATTCTTCGCCGAACAGTACCAGAACTGTACGGAACTCGAAACTCTTTCAAAAGTTCAACACTGTTTCCAGATTTCAAACCCTAACTTTGAAAAATCACCATAAATCGTACACATATCCAAATGAAGTGTTCTACCTATGGATTTAAATCTCACAGAGTGTACTTTAAGCATGCAAAATTTCAGAATCAGATACGCACAGTAACTAATCTGAAATAGGCATGAAATCAGGTGCTATAACCATCACATACCTTGTTTTAGAGTTTGATCTGGCTTGGAACCACTTGGCTTTTCTTTCTCCCTCTTCTTTCTCTCTCTAGAAACCATTTTTCAAGAGCTTCCCCATAGATTCCTTATGCTTGGACAAAATGGTAGGGAGGGGAGGGGGTATTTATAGAAAAACAGACTGAATCTGGACCGTTGATCTTAAAAATACGTGGCTCGATCTGGACCGTCCATTTTCTCTTTTGATCTTACGGTGACAAGTTTCCTATGACATCATGCTTACCTCATCATGATGACATCATGCTTACATCATCAAGCCACATGTCTTTAATCTGACCGCACACGTGTCTTACATCCGACCGTACACGTGTCTTCCATCTAGCCGTACACATAATATTTTCTTTTTCTCATCTAACCGTACACTTGTCACTTTCATGTCCTTTCATCATTTATGGCATTAAAATAGGGAGAAAATAAACAGAAAATTTGTGCAAAAATATTTTCTTAATTATTTCTCCACCTATCAAGCCAATCTTGCACCGTATCGGATACTTTTCGGGTCTTGACTTACCCTGTACCACCAGGACATGTTCTGACACTATTTTCTCATCTTAATAAGTACATATATGGTGCCACCTTAGAGGAGCAGAGGGAAAATAATTAGCTCTACTGACAGGCTACTTAACCTTACTGAGTCATACAGTAGAGATTTCACTATAACGGGTAGACAAAAGACTGTCTAAAATATTCCCATACTGCGTTCTGATTTTTATGCTGTTCATAAATATCTTCTGGTGACTCAGCATGATGACTCGTAGGTGTCATGATTACGCTTGATGACTCAGCACGCTGACTCGTCGGTGTCATGATTACTCTTGATGACTCAGCACGCTGACTCAGCGTCGTCATGATGGCTCTTAGATATTTTCTTTGGTTTTGTTTCCTATTTAGGGAACAAAATTATTTAATATTTGACTGGAGCATTTTATTCAATCCAGAGCTCCAAAAATTCATCCAAAAATATCATAAAATTCCTCATATTCTAGAGAAAATCTGTGAATTTTCTCAGGTCATAACTCAACCTGTAGCCCTACTTAAAAATCATTCTTTAAAATGCCCTTTTTTGGCACAACTGGCTTTTAAGTATTCTTAAAGCCATTTTGCTGGTCTTCTGGGGATGAGACTAATTTTATAATTTTCTAGTCTCTTAGATCATACATCCCCATTTTACTATAAGTTTTTGAGGTTTCCTTATGACTCAAACAATTGAATCTACCTCTACATCTCAAATTGAGCCATAAACTTATAAATTCCTTTTAAGTTACCTCAGGGGTATTTTTCGTCATCTCTCTTCACAAAAGAGCCTTAGAATATTATTTAACATTTTCTGGGATTTTCTTAGAATTTTCTAAGTACTTTCCATTTTTACCCCTGATGGTCGTAACTTTCGGAATTTACGGTTTTACCCCTGCTTAGGCTCAACCTCATAAAACCATCTCTTTGAGGCTTCTAACTTAACCTTTAGTCTGTATCTAGCCTCTTTTCTCTTTCTGGGCCTTTGAGACTTTACTGGAGCCTCTAACTTTGATTACCCTTTAGCCCCTTAAAACATTCACTTTGCAGTTTAGTCCCTAAAACTGCTTTAACTTTCTTTCTCATCTTTAAGACCTCTACTAAAAAGGGGTCTAGTAGCCTATCTCATTCAGGCTATTTCTGATACTTCTAGGCTTGAAAATTGGGATGTTACATGCTTCAGATTTCTATGTGGCTAGGTGTTTTCCTTCCTCCTGAAGGTGTAGCAATAGATGGAGTTCAATGAGCTAAGAAGGGGAGTAGTTTAATCCTAGTTCAGCTATGAATCTATGAATTTCTAGGTTTAGGATTTGTATTTTGTAGTTGAACTACTTGATTATAGTTGTAATCAGCTTTGGATATTCATTTGTGTAGTGGATTGGTTATTATAGGACCTTGACCTTAAATATATGAAGTTTCATATATGTCAATTGTAATCTTTTGATTCTCTCTACTCTTACATGGTTGTGTCTTGATATTGAGTTGATTTTGGTTGCATTTGACCTATTGCATTAATCAATCTTTCTACACACACTAAGAGCACTTAACAGGATCTTGAGAAATAGAGTTCATTTATTAAGATTCTGGACTCAAAGAGTATTTTAAGGTTTATCATTTCGAAACTTAGTGATTTCTACTCCTATATCAATTGATTGTGAACTATGACAGCCTGAGCACACTTTTAAGAGGATCTTAATCATTATTTGGTTATCTGTTTACCTATATTCATTACTCATTTCTCTAAAATCCAAAAATATTTTGTTTATCATTCATTCAATTTGCTTAATGATTTTGGAAAACCCAAACCTCCCTATTTATGTTCAAATTTGCATTGCATGACACTGAGTTAACTTAGGTCCATTTTGTTAAGGCTCTGTTTAAGTGAAACGACCTGAGGTTGCACCCTATAGTCCAATCCTTGGATAAAAATTTTGATTTAACTTCCAAGGTCTAGAACAGGTTTGGAAAATCACCTTGTTAGGGCTAAGGCATCATGATAGAGTAGCTATCTCAAGTCCTGGAATAGATGAATGGGAACTTGGAGATAGTGAAGTCAAGAGCCCTAGTGAAATGTCTTAAGGATCAAGAAGAAGAGGGTGAGACAAATAGCTATGCAAGGAACTAGCTTAGAGGTTGGCATGTTCCTATTAATGTTAAGAGATACTTAGTCACATGGGGTTTAGGTTGAGAGGTACCCTTTTTAGGAGATAAGGTCTTGGCCAGGAGTCTTTCTAAAGAAAGTGAGAATTGGTCCTTTGAGTCAGAATTGATGTTGCTCTTGATAGAGGAAGATACCCTATTCAAGGGGGAAAGGGAAGTAGCCGAGGCAAGACAAGTAGAGTTGACCTTACCCAATGGAAGCATGACTAGCCAAGAATGAAGCTAGACTTAAATGTACCTGAGCTTAGCAGAGTACTAGAGCAAGCAGAAAGGAAAAGAACCTCATAAGTCCTCTCCTTATGACTTCCAGAATCAGCTACGAGTAGAAAGAGAGGCTCCCTCTTGTAGGGATAAGATGTCTGGTTAGCACACTATAGACATAGGAACCAGTAAGAGCTTGCACTTCTTGCATTGAAATGCTAGGCATTATGCATGTTAGAGTATGCTCATACTGAAAAGTGAAGTAGAAGACAGAGAAGTTGCATAAGTCTTCTCTCTGTACCGTTCTAAAAGAGTAAGAGACGGTAAGAGCAGCTGGATGAGTAAGAAAAACTCCTAAGGCAGATTGATTTAGGCACCTAAAGAGACAAATAGGTGGCTTGGTTAATTGACATGAAGCCTAAGAGAATGGTATTGGCTCTTAGAATAGTTTTGGGAAATTATCAGTTAGGTTACCAATTGACTGGAGGTGACTTTACTTAGTCCTATGGTCTAAAGTCTCCTAGAGATCTAGTACTTCTTTGGGAAGATGAAGACCAAGGATAAGTTGAAGATATGGAAACCTCCTTCAGTTGTAAACCAGTACTAAGAGAGTACCCATGACCTCCTTCCAAATAACCTTATCATTAATTAGGCTAGGCTTAATTTCCTTCCGATCAACAGAGGAAAGCCAAAGTTAGAAGAATTAGAGCCGTAAGACCTGAACAAGAGGTATTCAGGCTAGCTCTAGATACAGGAGAACCCCTTGCGATATAGAGACAGACTGAGTATTGATGGATAGATCCTTAAGATAAGGCAAGAGATAAGAATGTAAGATGAAAAGACCTAACTAAAGATAGATCAAGAAAGGTCTAAGACAGCAAAGTACTAGGGTTTAATCCTATCAGAATCAGTGCCTCAGTTTCCCGTCAGTACTGTTCAGTTAAGCGTGCTTCGGCAAGAATAGCCTGATGATAGGTAACCTCTGGGAAGTAATGTAAGAGGATACAAAAGCCAAAAATGTTAGCCATTTTAGCAAGAATGCACTAAGTCCAACAGAAATGGAAGATAAGGTTAAGAAAATCGTCGAGCTAATAGTGTCTCAAGTAGTATTGTTTCAGACGGAAACCCAAGATTTACTTCTAAGTTTTGGAAGTTCTTACTGAAAGAAATAGATACTACTCTCAGACTTAGTATAGCCCACCATCCATAGACGGATGGCCAGATAGAGAGAACGATATAGATGTTAGAAGATATGCTATGTGCATATGTGCTTGATTTTGGCGGTAAATAGGATATGTACTTATTGTTAGCCGAATTCGCTTAAGATGACAGTTTCTACTTAAATATCCAAATGACACCATATGAAGCGCTTTATGGGAGGAAGTGTAGATCTCCCTTATGCTGGATAAAGCTCAATAAAAGAAGTATGAATGGTTTTATTATAGTGGATCAGACGTCCCAGCAAGTTAAGGTTCAGTAAAGACTCCTAACGGTTTAAAGCAGACAGAAGAGCTACGCAGATACTAGAAGGAGACCGTTAGAGTTGAGATTGGGACCATGTTTTCCCTCAAAGTGTCGCCAATGACAGAAGTTGGTCGATCCATAAACATTAAGAAATTAAGTCCAAAGTATGTTGGACTGTTTCAAATTTTGTCCAAGGCTGGATGGTAGCTTATAAGTGGCCCTTTTCCTAAATTTGAGTCAAATTCATGATGTCTTCCATGTCTCCCAATTGAAGAAATACTATCCAAACCCAACACATGTCATAAGCTATGATGACATTGTGCTATGAGACAACCTGTCTTTTAAGACGGACTAAAGTGAATCATTGATCAAAAGGTCAAACAACTGAGGAGCAAGAAAATTCTGCTAGTCAAAGTAGTCTGGGAGATGGAGACTAAAATGAAAGGAAAGTGTCCTGAGCATTTCCATTAAGATACGCTTTAAATTTCAAGAACGAAATTTATTTAGGGGGAGAAATGTCACATCCAGTAATATGGCAATTAGGAATAAAGATATTCCAAAATATTCAAGACCAAAAAGGGTAAGGAGAAATAGAAGATTTATGGTGAAAAATAATTATTATGATTTTCCAAGTCAATTATGAAAGTTTGACTAATTAAGAAAAAATTGGTCAAAAATAATTATGGAGAAATATTTCTAAGTCTCAAAAAATTAAGAAAAAATAAGGATAATATTCCTTGAGAATTATATGAGGTTATATAGCTAGTTTTATGACCAAGTTGCCCTTCGAGAACATACAAAGGAATTTAAGGTTGATTTAGCCTAATTTAAGGCCTTTTATTTGGAAAATTCCAAATAAATATTTGGAAGGAGAATAAAATCTCAAGAAAATTTCTATGATGTTCTAAGGAATTATAAGAGATTATGGGATTAAAGGAAGACTCTCAGATATCCAAAATTTTTTCCAATTATTTAAACAAGTGGGAAAATCAATAATAAGAAGGAGATCAGTTTTCCTTTTTATTTAATTAATGAAAAATTGAGTTTGAGCTAAAAGGGCATTTTGGAAAGAGAAAAATAAGAAGAATAAATTATAGATCTGATAGAAAATAATTACAAAGGTCAGAGTACTGTACTTATACAAAAGAAATTAAACTCGGAGTAAAAGTGCCCCAATAAAGTGAAGACTGGAGTCTTGCACGTTACTTGGCTCACAAGTTGCCACTTGTCAAGCCCCTATTAGAGAGTAATTACATTTGGATTTATTTAATTAAGAAAGAAGTTTCAAGAAGGAGTAGGGAGGTGACACATTGCATAGCAATTAATTATGGGAGTTGGATGGTTGGGATATTTTTAGCATTTATAGTGGTAGATGAGATAATTGTGTTGGCATTAAATGAAGTCTATTCTCCCCTTTCAAGACTCCCTCATTCGGCCAAAGAAGAAAAGAGGAGCAAGTTGGAGTTCTTGAAGAGTGATCAAGAGAAAGACAAGCTATTTTAATCCACCAAGTTAAGATCTAACGTTAGTAAGTGGTTCTATGTTGTAGCTTGCTTGTTTTCCTTGAGATTGATGGTTAAAAACTCTTCTTTTTCCTCTTTTGGTTGCTGGTCGAATTGAACAGTGGTGAGGGGAGGAGAGTTTTGTTGTTTAACCTAGTTAGAATACCTTAAATCATGGTTATTTCTAGTGGTTTGGTGTTATAATTGACAAATTTCATGGTTACGTTTTTAGAGACATGTTTCGACCAAGTCAAGAACTCAACCCTAGAATGAGATTTTCAAAATTTTGATGCTTCTATTGTGTTCAAGGTGAAAAAGGGTGTAGGATAAACCTAAAGAACAAGTGTTGGAAGCATTAGAATAAAAGTTGTAATTTTTGGATAATGAACCCTTTTGGTTTGGCCAAGCTGAAACTGGAAGAAGGAAGTTTCTTTTGTTAAATCCAAGTAGATAATTGGAATCTACATGAAAAATCATGTTGGAATGGGTCAAGAGAGAATTTTTAGAGTTAAGGGAACAAACTTTAAAAACTCAAAGAACAAAGATAGAAGCTTTAAGGCGTTTAGGAGTTGCTTGAGTTATGTTGTTAATTTTTATGTGGAATGGTTAGTAATCCTGCTACCTTTTTTACGATTTATCATGATTAGGGTTTGTTAATTGTGGAGAAGAGGAAGAAGTTCAAAGAATCAAAGAGCATTGGATCAAGGTAGTGGGATTTAATTAGCCACTAATGTTAACATTGCATTGTTATTTATGGCATGAATGCTTGCTATTATATGGTTGAACTATGATGATTGTGATGCCGTTGCTCCTTGCATTTGTTGCCATGGCCTTACATGTTGAGGTTGCCTATTTATAGGAAGATTAGTTCTCCTAAGATAGCCAATGTTAAAATACTTTATAATGATGCATGTTGATGTTTTGGTTGATTGATCTTGCTACTAGGATTTCATTGAAATCTCATCCCTCATATGTAACCTAACATTTTAGAGACTGAATCATCAAAAGGGAGGCTGAAAATCCAAAGATAAATATAGTGATGAACCATAAGGAAACAACTACATTTTGGTTCTGTATAAGCATGTATGTTGGTGCTGTGATCCCTAAATAGGACACCAACTTGTAGCTACATTTTTATTAAGTTCCTGAATAAATTTCTTCACAAAATTTGTTATGCTTAAATTTCACGTCATGAGGTTCAAATCAATAGGTAGCACGCTAAAAATAGCCAACTATATGATTTTTGGTGATTTTTCAAAGTTAAGGTTCAAAATCTGGAAAAAAGATTTTTACCAAAAGGCTAGAGGTGACTTTCACAAAAATCTAGAATTTTCTCACAAGGAATTAATTTCCAATATTACTTTTTCTTGAAAGAGAATTCAAAGAGCTTTTCACAGAATTTTGAACCACCTGATTTTGATTTTTCTAGATTAAGTTATGATTTTTCGCAATTTGACCAGAAAACTGGATTTTTACCAGATGAATAGTAAAAATCCGAAAAGTAGCATCCTTAACGTCCTAATGAGATTTTTGAGCCCAAGACCGTCTAATGTGGTCTAAAATGGTTCCGCTAGAACTCTAAGTTGTTCTATAAGTAAGGTGTAACATTGTTAGGCCTATTGTACTGATTTAGCAATTTAGAGACTTGATATTTAGTCAAAATGCAGATATGATAACTATTTTCAGTCAAGATATGTAGATATAAATATAGATTGTTGGCCTAAAAAAAAGATATAAATATAGATTATCTCTTTCTTTTCATAGAATTAATTAATTATCCTTTTGCTTTCCTTTTCAAAATTTTGAATTTTCATCTTTTAACTTTTCAAGTAACATTTTGTTATCTATGAGCAGGGAAAAAATATATCTTCTTGTTTTATTGTGCACTAATCATGCATTAGGATGGTTCATTTGTTGTATGAATAGTCTTATGTTTAATGATAAAATATGGTCATTTAATTATTTAAAGATGATAGTGTACCTGAGGCAATATAAATGAACTTGGCACTCTAATTGGGTTACAAGGAGATAAATATATCTTTTGGTGGGCTTCTAATGATGCTGCAGGGAGACCATTCTCATTGCAACAAGTTTGAGCTAGATCAAAGACTTTACCTTCTAATTAGGAAAGTGTGAAAATGCCGTAATATCCTAAAAGGAGGTTGTGAAGCTCTCATAACAGGTTGGTAGGCTATGACTTCTTATCACTTACATGGAGAAACTTCTGGATATTGTAATTTTGATGGCTTTGACCTATAGATTGTCATGTAATAAAGTGGAACCCTAATACCTGGAGAATTGTATTCTTGTAAGTGATCCAAACTAATTTAATTATCTGGACACCGATTTTGTGGCAAGGTCACATTTGACTGAGTTGATAGATTTCCAAGGTAATAGATATGGTGATTGATATGATAGGGGAAAAAAGGAAATTTTATAATTCAAAATCATGTCTACTATGATATAGAGATAACTTACACACTATTCAAGATTTGATGCTCCATAAACATTCATCCATGAGTATTGTTTATTGAAGAGCTAGTAAGAAACACTTAGCAACAGTGGATTTTAGCGAATTGGGATTGGGATTGGAAGTACAAGTAGGGAGTGGTGCTTTAAAAATACGTTTGATACAAGGTAATATATGGGGGAAATGTTTACATTAATTTTATTATATAATTTGCCATAAATTATACAAAGACATGCACACTATTATATTAAATAAATAAAAAAGAGTTCGTGAGATATTATGAGGATAGGTATTATACCCTTTTAATGTATTCATTTTAATTTTTGAATTAAAAAACTGTATGGATAATTTGGTAAAAATAACCACTCGATCCCATAGATGATTTTTTTAATACCATGAGGGGTAGTGGTATTGTGTAATCCTATCTCAGTGGTATTGCACAATCCCATGTATTGTTTAATACTTTATACCAAACATGTTAAAATAACCTCTACTAATGTCAATACCAATTCCAACTCTCTACTGTTTCATACCAACTAGAGCCTTTAAGTACATTTATTTTCAATTCATTAAAAAAATAGGGAGAATTACACATAAGTCCCAAAAAAGACAAAATATCACAAGAAGGTCAAATCATCAAATTGATTTGAAGTCCCCAGAGACCTAGGGCAGATTGAATGGAATTGTTAAAAGATGCCTTTGCCCTCATTCATTAAAAAACAAAAAAGTAAAGAAAAAGCCAAAAAAGGAACCTATTTCACAAGCATCTTCACTTATTCAAGAGAAAGAGAGTGGAGGAAGGTACCGAGTTTGTATCGGCACCATCATCATCTCCATCATCTATCATCTCTACCACTCTAGCGAAGGCACCTTTTCTCTTTATTGTATGTATAGATTTTGAGGTTCACTGCTATTGTCTCTTTTTCGCCCTATGAAATGGAAAGCTTATATTTTGGTATGAACGTTGATTGGGTTTGGGTGTTTGGGTAGAGAGATATTTTTCTATGCAAAACTTGTTGATCACAGGCCATCTTTATGATTTAAGTTGTTTCATTGCATGTGGGCTAGGATTTTGAATTGCTGCTCTATTCTTGGGGATAGTGTGCTCTGTCATGGCATGCTTAGATAGGAATGAATAAAAAGTATGAAGCTTTTTGTAATGAGAACTCTTGTTATGTGATTTCAAAATATACCGTCAATACAGGCCTCGAAAGTTGTTACTATGGCTAGGGTGTTGTCAATAACAAGCCAGTGATACAAGATAATTTTCTTGATTCTAGTATCATAGGTCTATCACAAACGTACTAAAAATAGTGAGTTGTATGTTGCAATAGAATAAAGAAATAGAATTCCTCACTATGCTTGTATTATTATCTCCATGATAGCAATTCTACCATATATATGATCGTTTAAAATTCTCCCTAAGCAAATCTCAATTTTGTTTGCATATTAGTCTATGTATATATATGTTTATATATTTTAATTTTTTTATTTTTAGTAGAAACATGTATATCATTTTCAAGAAATAAGGAGAACCTATACACACGATTGGTGTTGATAGGGGTAGAGAAATTGATGGGCCTTCAACTAAGGCTAATGATGGGGAGTGAGAATGTGACAGAACCTATGCCTGTGGTGGCTTGTAACACATAGTAATAACTTACTAATAAGTTACTCACCATAGTAGCAAGCAACCAACAAAGGAAGAGGAAGAAATGGATTTCTAAGTAGTCATATTATGCATTTTATTACTTGAATGATAATCAATGTAATGACTCCATTGTAATGATGTCATGTAAACTGACATTATTCCATTGTTAAATGAATATTTGATTATCTGATTCATGTGTTCTCAAATGATTCATCTGATTGAAAACTTACTATATTAGAATTCATATGAGGCTTACATTAGAATTTATGTGAGCTTCACATTAGAATTTTTAGCAAAATATGATCAACAAGTGTAAGGGCTTGCGTTAACAACTCAATATGTGCCAATTGACATGTTAGGGGGGTCTCGAATGATAACTCTATTAATGCAATAATATTATATCCACAACAAATGAAATTATAATAAAAAAGTAACACAACCTAATTTAAGTTGAAATCATGTGTGATCATCATTTGTAAACTGATATAAGATTATATGATATGTTTACATCAGAATTTTCAGCAGAATATAATTGACAAGTGCAAGGGCAATCATTCACCACACCATGTGCACCAATTGACAAGTCAAGGGGTCTCTAATAACTACTTTAGTTATACAATAATATTATATCCACATCATATGAAATTATAACAAAATAGTAATAAATAACCTTATTTAAGCTGGAATCACATGTGATCGTCATGTGTAAATTAATATGAGATTATATGATATGTTTATATTAGAATTTTTAACAGAATGTGATTGATAAGTTCAAGGGCATTTATTGAAAACACCATGTGCACCAATTGACAAGCCAAGGGATCTCAAATGATAACTCCATTTATACAATAATATCATATCCACATCATAGGAAATTATAACAAAATAGTAATAAATAAGCTTATTTAAGTTGGGATCATATGTGATCATTATATGTAAACTGATATGAGATTATATGATATGTTTATATCAGAATTTTCTGCAGAATGTGATTGACAAGTGTAAGGGCTTTCATTCACAACATCATGTGCACTAATTGAGAAGTCAAGGAGTTTCAAATGACAACTTCATTTATATGATAATATAAGATAACATCATATGAAATTATAACAAAATAGTAATAAATAACCTTATTTAGGTCGGAATCATATGTGATCATTATATGTAAATTGATATGAGATTATATGATATGTTTATATCAAAATTTTCAACAGAATATGATTGACAAGTGAAAGGG
Organism: Neltuma alba; assembly: GCF_004799145.2. NCBI lineage: Eukaryota > Viridiplantae > Streptophyta > Magnoliopsida > Fabales > Fabaceae > Neltuma > Neltuma alba. Next base: position 194,091 of record NW_021635146.1, read on the forward strand.
CTTTCATTGACAACTCCATGTACACCAATTAACAAGGCCATATATGCTGGATTCTCAATTAAGTTACAAATAAGGTCATTCTTAATAACAAAAAGGGTTATTCTAATATAAAGTGGATTGTCATTCCTTGATGATAAAGAACCTCTGAATAACTTCGAGTTGAGTTATTTGCTTGGCTTCCCCAACTCTGTTTCATTTATATTACCCAGGGAGAAAGTTGTTGCTAATATAGAGAATCTCTTTGAAAGATTTACAATATTCAACAAATGTCGAGCAACTTTATTTCTTTGGGAGACATACTCCTTAGATTGTTCTTTGTTGTCTTGTACAAGTGATTATCTTTCACCTATATAGAATAGAAAAACATTGTTTGATGTCATACCCCGAATTTTGGGTCTAGGAATATAAGGAATAGCCTAAAATAGGCAAGTTACTGAGTCCCTATGAGCCGAAGTTTCAAAAATGTAAAAGAAAGGTTAAATGGTTTTCAGGGACTAAACTGCAAATTGAGAAAGTTCTAGGAACTAAAATTTAAATCAAGTTAGTGACTCTAGTAAAGTCTCGAGGCCTAGAAATGAGAAATGGAGATGAATGTAGGCTAAAGGTTATGTTAAAAGCCTCAATGAGGTGAACTATGAGGTTAAGCCAAACCAAAGGCAAAATCATAATTTTGTAAAGTTTCGGGTTGAGAAGGATAAAGATGGAAATTATACCCAAAAGTTCAAGAAAAATCTCAAAAAAAAAAGGGAAATGACATGTTAAGGCTTGTATGTGAGGACAAATTATAAAAATGCCCTTGAATTGACTTTAAATGAAGTTTAAAGCTTATGGTTCATTTTGAGGTATAAAGCTAGCTTTAATTGTTTGAGCTATAAGGAGACCTTAGGAAAATAAGTAAAAATAAAGATTTATGAGTTAAGAGGTTATAAAAAAATTATAAAATTAGTCTAATTCCCAGAAGACCAACAGAATGGCTTTAAGAATACTTAAGGGTATTTTACGGGAAATTCAAAAAGAAATATTTATGGGTTGAGCTATGATCTGAGAAAATTCATATATTCTCTACAGAATTAAAAGAAGTTTATGGTGTGGACGGATGAATTTTTGGAGCCTTGGATTGAATAAAATACTCTAGTCAAATATTAAATAATTTTGTCCCCTAAATAGGAGACAAAATCAAAAAAAAATATCTAAGGTTCATTAATAAACGCGCTAAGTCAGCGTGCTGAGTCGCCAAGGTGCATTTATGGTGCTGCTGAATCATCTAATAAGTCACCAAGAGATATTTATGGATAATAGAGAAAGCAAAACGCAATACGGAGGTTTTAGACATACTCTATCTACCCAATACAACAAAATGTCTACTGCATGACTCCATGAGCCTAAGTGGCTGATCAATGGAGCTAAATACTTTCCTCTCTACTCCTCCATATTGGCGCTAGAAGGGAACTCTCCTACTGGTTAGAAATTTTAAGAAAGCATGTAAGGGAAAAAAAGGGACCGGTAAGAGTCATATAAGACCAGTAGCTTGGAAGCTTATAGGAGGACTTTTCTAATTCTCTTTTCTTCTCCTCTTTCATGCATATGTATGACTTATGATCAATGGGAATATTGCAAGAAGATACTTGGCAAGTTGATCATAACCTGTGGCAAAATCATGAGCTTAATGTCTTAATCAAGAAACACATGGCATATTTGATGTAAGCATGATGATGTAAGGCAAGATGATGTCATGAGACACTTGTCAATCTTGATTACACTTGGCAAGATCATAAGGAAGGAGTTTTAATCATATGACACATGTCATAGTAAAGGTGAATTAGTTTAACCATGGTAAATGGTAACTATAGCATTATAAATACTCCTCCCCTCCCATTTATACAAGGATTTTCGGCCAAGAGGAGAGTTAAGGGAGGCATGAAATTTACCAAGGGAAAAGGAAGAAGAAGAAGAAGCTCAAGTTCAAGGCAAATCCAAGCTCCAAGATAAGGTAAGATCATGGTTTTTGATATAGTTTCACTTGCTTTATGTCTTATTGAGTTTGGTTATGGTTTTAATGATTTTTAGAAGCTTGAAACCCTTAGTAAAGAGGCTACATAAAATTGATAAGTTAAGAGGAAGATAAAATTGATGTTAGGATAAGGTTTAAAAGCTTGAAAGGAACAAGAATCAAGTAGTTTTATGTTGAAATTGGTTGAATTTCATGATTGTGTTATTTAAGGGGACTGTTCAGCCAAGGCTGGTTCTTGGTGTGAGGGTTGGATTTTGATGATTTTGATGCTTTCAATGAGTTTAGAATGAAAAATTACGTAGGGTTATATGGAGAAAATATGTTTGGAAGCATTAGAATTGAAAATTAAAATTTTGGATCCTAAGACCCTATGGTTTGACCAATTCAAGAAATGGGAGAAGGAGTTGGATATTGATAAATCCAAGCTCATATTTGGATTTCTCATAAAAAAAAATTGAGTAGGAAATGACTAAGGGAATGATTTTAAAGGAAAAGAAAGTAAAATTCAGGATTAAAGAGGAACAAGTTTAAGAGTTAAGATGGTTAGTGAATTCTATGGTCCTAACGAAATGGCAATTGACTTACAATGTTAACTAGGGCTATGAGACACCAAGGAAGAGGAATGGCAAGAATGATCAAGCAATCTTGATGGTTGGCAAGCAAGGGGACAAGAAGAAAGCTTAAGGATAAAACATAGTGAACTTACCCTAATGTGTGCTTATGTGTTGATGTTGCTTGATGATGAATGAAAGCATGATTGATGAAATGTTGCTATATTTCTTGTTTAATTCATGGCCATGTGTGTTTGAAATATTGAGCATATGAATATGACATTTTAAAGCATGAAAGTATGTGATACCAAACATATTATACACTTGCATTTATCTAGCATGTATGAAAGGTGATGTTTGCTACTGAGATTCTCTCAAATTTCACCCTCCCTTAACCAACCCTAATAGGTGCGAAGATCATAGGAGAACAATGCAAGAATGAAGGAAGAGCTGAAGAATTAAATAATTTGTTATGATATTATATTGGGTAATGCATTACATTGATTAATATTTAATTATGCCTCTCAATGTTGTGTAATGTTAAATGATGATGATGGCATGTAGAATTGACTATGATAATGTATTGGAATGTTTACTGTAACGATGGAATGATAACATGCAAGAAAGGCATTAATTATGCAATATTAATACAAGTTAGGGGGATAGTTTATCCCTAAATGAGCCACGAAATAGTGGCAGAGTGGAAGAAAGGCAAATGATTGAATCTGCCTATGAAATTTGGTACGCTTAAAGTAAACATCCTGAGCTTTAAAACAAGTGGTAGATCATTTAAAATGGATGTGTATTCTAAGAGTTACGGCTATTCAAAGTTAGGGTAAAGAAACTGAAAAGTACAGTTTTTATCAAATGAATAGTGAACTTCACACAATTAACTGTATGATTTGGCAAGGTTTAAGTCGAGATTTATATTTTTTTCTATAGAGAATTAAAAGAGCTTCAAATATAATTTTGAACCATCTTAATATAATTTTTCTATAATTAGTTGTGAATTTTCAAATTTGGATCGAAAATCTGGAATTTACTAGTAAATAGTAACCCAAGATTCAAACTTTAATTTTTCAATCCGCGAGCTTGTTTCGTGAATTACTTGAACCATAACGCTTCCAAACACGCACTAAATTGGGTTTAAGAAAGAATGTTTCATTTGATACACAGAATGCAGTGCAATCAGATTTCTTCTTAGCTTGGGAAAGCAAAATTTAGCTTCCATGCACTATGAATTTAAATGTATAGACTGATATTATTTTCTCAAGATTTAAATGCCCTACAACATAAATTTTGTTTTGCGTATACTTTTTATACTAATTATATACCATTATATTGCAAAAGACTTGAAGATTTCCCATCCTACACTAACATAAACCTGAAGTTACCCATGAAGTGAAAAATGGCAGTAGGAAAAAATCCAGACATATCTCTAGAAAATCATGTTCCAAAATTATACCTCATTTTTCAATATTGGATGTGCTTTAGCCCAAGCACTATCTATCAAGAGAATTAATGATTAATGAAGTTCCTTTACCTTTGCAAGGCTTTTGATCTTCTCACATATGTCACATCAATTGATGGTGACTAGAGAATATCATCAAAATTGTATTACCCTAATTTATATTCAATTAATATGGAGAACAAAGATAAAACATAACCCTAATTGACAATATAAGTCTTTCAAACTTAATTAAAGGAAGACACACAAAGTTTCTTAAACTTTCTTTTTCCACCATTCATTCCAGGACTTAATCAAAATTTTCAATTTTTTACTATGAAAAGGCTTCTGTTATTCAGAGTTCAAAACAAGATTATACTATCATAGCTATCAACCAAGTTCATATTCCCTTTATTTCAAATAATTACAGCAAACAAAGAATTAAAATTATAACACAAGGGACCCAAAAACGATAGCAAAACTCCAAAGGGAACAAGAAAATGATGGAGAATAATAACAATATGCCAAACAAAACATCTTAAATTTTCAAACTTAACCCAACACATGCAATGATAGATAATAACATATGAGCATTCTGGGCATCTATAATCAACAGAGTCATGATGATTGACTCTGTTCGCATGAGCACATATATTTCAACACACAAGATTGGCATAACTCATGGCATATCATATTGAAACCCCCAAAAAAAATGCAGCAATTTAACATTCAACATCTTTGATCTTCAGAAGACAAATTGAGCAGAGATTTAGCAGTATTGTTATACTAGTCACCAAACAAATAAGATACATTTTAGCAACATTATTCATTTAACAACCACATAAAACTCAAGCATTAAAATAATTTCACACAAGTCTCAATATTCTATTCTACACAAAAATGTAGCTTTAAATTTTACTTTTAGACATTTCATCATACATCTAACATGCATTTAATTTAGCAGGTTCTAAAGAAATCATTCCTATTAAACTCACAGTCCCAAACTTCATATACTAGTTATGATTCAACTTTATTTAATCACTAAATCTTAATACTTCTCAACCCAAGTTCTAGTTAGAGCAAAATCAAATCACACTAACCAGCAGTTTTTAGATTTCACTTTAGAAGAGAATGACAACGCAAGAGTTCAATTAGGCTAAGGGAGAAAGGGAGACATTAACAGGAACTATGAGTGAGAGGGGGATTGAGAGCGAGAGACACTAGGAGGGGGAGTGATTGCAAGGGACGGTAGGAGGGGGACTAATTGTTAGAGATGACGAGAGGAGGAGTAAGTGTGAGATGGTAAGACGGCGATGTCGAGTGAATGCAAGAAGAAGAGAACTCAAGAAGGTGAGTGCAAGAGGGAGAGACAGGGCAAGAGATGGAGATTGAGTATGAGAGGGAGAGAGCTCAGAGACGTTGAGTGCAAGACACCAACACTATGAGAGTGAGAGTCTGCTTAAGTTTGAATTAGGGACAGGGACAATGACTTAATTTCCTATTTACATTATATTACTCTCAAGTTTCATAGGACTTCTTATTTATTTTGAGATTATAAGGGATCATAGATTAATAAATTTTGTTCATTGGGGCTTGTGTGTAATTTTTCCAAAAAAGTATCTCAACAAACGCAATCTTCTCTTCTCACATTTAATATGTACTTTTACACATTTTAAAAATATCATCAATATTTAAGTATGATTAAGTAATATTAAATATTAAATAATTTTGGACAAAAGTGTGCCCTTTTTACTCAAAGTCTTATTTTGATTCCTTAATTTTATAAGTTGCTTTTTTAGTTTTCTAATCATAGGGCTACTAATAAAAGATGCTAACATTAAAATTTTTAGATATTGTCAGAATATTTTTAAATGATCATATATTAAATTTAATCTTCAAAAATAATAATGATTGTACCCAAAAAAAAATCATCTAAGACTAACGAAATTAGAGTCAAATGACTACTTCATAAAACTAAAGATGAAACTAAATAAAGTTATAAAATGTCAATACTTATATAAAAACATTAAAACACTAAATATATCACTCATAGACAACAACCAGCACTCGTTTTCCAGCATTGCGACCACCATAAAGGCTACCCACAGCTAAAAGGCAATTCTCAAGACCTTCAACGATATCTTCAATGTACGAAATTTTCTCATCTTTTATATGAGGCAAAACAAATTCTAAGTATTTGGGATAGAGATCATAGTGATCTTCTACATAAAATCCTTGCATATGATCTCTCTTAAGAATGAGTTGTTCCAAATTTTGTATGCCTTCATATTGGTAAAGATTATACTGTGAAACCATTCCACATAAAGTTATGGAACCACTGTGTCTGATATTTCTTATTCGCATTCTATTACTCTTAAGTTTCATGGGATTTTTTATTTATTTTGAGATTATAAGAGATCATAGACTAATAAATTTTGTTCTTTGGGATTTGTGTGTAATTTTTCCAAAAAAGTATCCTCAGCAAGTGCTTCTCTTCTCCCATTGAATGTGCACTTTTACACATTTTTAAAATAGCATCAATATTTAAGATGATTAAATAATATTAAATATTAAATAATTATGGACAAAAGTGTACCTGTTTTACTCAAAGTCTTGTTTTGATTTCTTAATTTTATAAGTTGCTTTTCTAGTTTTCTAATCATAGTGCTATTAATAAAAGATGCTAAAATTAAAAATTTTAAATATTGTCAGAATATTTTTAAATGATCATATATTAAATTTAATCTTCAAAAATAATAAAGATTGTACCCAAAGAAATCATCTAAGACTGAGAAAATTAGAGTCAAATGACTACTTCGTAAAATTAAAGATGAAACTAAAACTTTATATAAAGTTATAGAAATGTCAATAATTGTATAAAACATTAAAACACTAAATATATCACTCATGGGCAACAACCAGCACTCGTTTTCCAGCATTGCGACTGCCATAAAGGCTACCCACAGCCAAAGGGCCATTCTCAAGACCTTCAACGATATCTTCAATGTACGAAATTTTCCCATCTTTAATATGAGGCAAAACAAATTCTAAGTATTTGGGATAAAGATAAAAGTCATCTTCTATAAAAAAAAATCCTTGCATGTGACCTCTCTTAAGAATGAGTTGTCCCAAATTTTGTATGCCTTCATATTGGTCAAGATTATACTGTGAAATCATTCCACATAAAGTTATGTGAGCTCTATGTCTGATATTTAAGAGAACTGTGTCAAGTGTTTTGCCACCAACATTGTCAAAGTAAAGGTCAATACCTTCTGGAAAGTACCTATTTTGCAAATTCAAATCTATTAGCTTCTGGAAAGACAAATTGGAGAGTGTAATGACAACAAATAAAGAGTCAGAAGACTAAGAAACAACCTAGAACATAGACAAACGCGAGAGGCAAAATGGAGAGTGCGACTACAAGTGAAAAAGTGATTTGAAAAAAAAAATTAGAACAAAAAAAGTTTTTTAAAAAAATAAAGCCTGTAAAAATTGCTTTGAGTTTTTTTTTTGTTTTTAAAAACGTATTTTTATTTTTTTGGTTTTACAAAACACTCAATTAACATTGAAACAATTTTTTTATACATCGTTTTTAAAAACAAAAAAATTATTTTTAAAACAAGAAAATAAATAGCCTGTAATATATTTTCTTCTCCATCTTTTTACGGAATATAATGCACCATATACATATATATTTTTTTTAATATAAAGCATCTGGATAGGTGGTACATATGTGTGTGCCTATATAGATGCATGCATATGTTGCAATATAAGCACTAATTTAACACAAACCTTAATATTATTATTATTATATATATATAATAAATACGAACCTTTTTAACGTTGAATCCAGATCAAGATTTTCCTTGTAGTTAAAAGCTTCGCCAAACCCTAATTTGTTCTTTAATAAATCCACCTAATTGTAAAAGGAAAAAAAAAATGAACCCATAAGAACAAAAAAAATTTGTAAATTTTTAATTTTTTTATATTTTACATATGCTTGGGAGAAAAAGGAAAATAGGGCTTGTGTCATCATATAAGCATTTATTAAATGGAGGAGATCTAGTTATTGATGGATAGCAACATTACCTTCTCTTGACTTCCTGCACTTCCAACAACATAACAGCCACACTATTTTGCAAATTGGCCAACAAGATGACCAACTGCACTAGATGCTGCTGACACAAATACATTATCTCCTTTCTTCACACATCCCACTTCAAACAAACCAACATAAGCAACCATACCTTGCATACCTGTGTTTAAAACAAAATAATAATAACAAAACAACAACTCCTCTCCTCCCTTGGATAATTGGACCAGTAAATCAGTGAACCAGTCTATAGCATGATTTGGTCAATTGTTTTGGATAGGTTGATTGAGTTAAATCTTATAGTTTTCCTCATAGTGAGATTGAAATAACGTCATTTTGATTTAAAAAGAAAAAGAAAAAGAAAAAAAAAGCATTTCATCATATTTCTGTTTTAATAACTATGTTTTGTTAGATTATGTGTGGTTTACACGTCAATGTTTCATTTACTTGTAGATCAATAATGCCTTTTTTATTTATATATGGCTCTTTTTAGAGTTATATATGTATATATGAATATTTTTGTATATCTTGATTGTATTTAATATTTTAATCATGATTGGGTTGACCTTGGTTCAACTACGGGTAGACTATTGACCCTCGAATCACTATCTTGATTGGTTTAATTACTAATCTAACTTTTGAGTACCTTTACAAATAGTAGGAATTGAAATGTTAATGTTTGTTGGGTCTAGCGAAAAATTAGAGTACCTTTACAAATAGTATAAATTGAAAATTGTTAATGTTTGTTGGGTCCAGCGAATTGTACTTAGATTTTTTTCCTTAAGCCAAGTTGATGGTTTAGATCTTATGGATGAAAAAAAAAATCGCACTTGGAGAACTGCTTCTAATTAGATCTAATAGTACTCGAATCTAACCTAATATTCTTTCGATTCTTAATATAAAATCTATTTAACTAATTTAATTAGATTAAGGAAGTTAGGTAAGTTAGTTAATTATAAAAAATATGACATATTTTTCCTAAAATACCATAATCATCTTTCTTAATATCCTCTTTCTCACTTACTTGATTATGGTTGAGGGAATATTCATAGGGTTAATGCAGGAAAAATTGATAAATATGAGAAATAAGTCTTATATTTAGAATCAAAATTAACTTAACAATTAGGTCATATATTAAGAACTAAAGGAGTAATATTCAATATGTAAAAATATAGATAAATTGAAATTATTGAATGGTAAGTTTACATACCAAGGATTCCAGCACAGTAGGAAAGTGGGACTTTGATGGTGTGATCAATTTTAAGAAGAATTGATATGGAGAGACCAGGCTATACTCTTCCCACATCGTCATACCGCCCCAAACAAAATCTCCTCTCTTATAGTCAGGGTGTTCAGATTCAACTACTTTAGAGACTCCATATCCAAATATTGGCTGCAATTGTTAAAAAGCAACTCTTACCAGTTTACACACAGACAGAGAATTAGAGCAATTTTCAAATTAAAAATACACTTTTATTCATTTAACTTTATTTTACGTTTTAATCTTATTTTGATTTTTAATTTAATATCATATAATTTTATCGTATCTTTTAGTTTCCTCCCTTAAATTAAAGGATGAAATTATAACCTGATGAAATTAAGAGACAAAAATGAAAATTAAAATATGGTTACGGCCCTGAAAAAAATCAAATAAAGTTAGCACGCAAAACATAAAATTAAGGTGAAATTGAAGAAACACATTAAAATTAAATAAATTAAAGAATAGAAAAAGTGGGAAAAAATGCTTGATTGAATAATTAATTGATGAATGGTATCTAAAATTTAGAGTACTTATATACTTTCGTATGGGAAAAAAGGTAAAAAGTACCGTAAATTTTCAAGGGACTTCCCCCAATTTTTCCTTAAAGAATTAAATAAAAACTCAAATAACAAAAAATCTAAACAATTTTTCTACACACGTCCTACGTGGTCTCTTGCACATTCCTCACTAATGCTAGAAAATATTTCTCTGGAGAAAACTACTAATACTTCTCTGATCATTTAAACAAAAACTTGTTTTCTCGCTACATTTTGTCACGGAAAATGACTCAAATCAAATGTACCTTATTCATAACTGCTAATAGACAACAAAAACACATTAATTTCTGGTTCTTCGTTGCGCTTATAGAAGAAATTGTTGGCAGTTAGAGAAGGAACGAACCAAATTGAAGAATAATCAAAAGCCATCCTTGGATTTCATTTAATTATCCATTAAAAAAAGTAAATATATGAATGTGTATGTGAGAGAGAGAGAGAGAGAGAGAGAGACTTACAGAACCAGGAGTAAAACTAGAACCAGAAAGACCAGTCCTAGTCATGAAATGTCTAAAGTCAGGATCACAGGACAAGTAGAGATTCTTGAGCAGAATCTGATTCGAACCTTCTGGAACCTTCAGCTCCATGGATCCTTCGACAACTTTCATATGGGATTCCTTTGGACTTCCTGAGACTAGATGGTCCCTCAGAATCACTTGCTTGTTCCTCACCATTGTCACTTTTTTTGTGTTTTTCTGTGCTTTCCTCCAATATCTGCTCAACTTAATAGTGCGAGAAGGCCGAGGGGGTGTTAAACTAGTCAAAGAAACAATAATGCCGGAAAGAAGGAGATTCTCCCTCTGGCCTTTGGTTACGATAACCCACTGACTAATTCAAACAATACGAATAAAAATAGTTAAAAAGCATTTAATTTATCATAAAATTTAAGTGATTCTTAATATTATTCTCGTTAACTACACTAAATTTTAATATTATCTTAATTTTTATTCTCTCATTATTGTTATTAAATATGAGCTTATATGGAAAAAAAATATTAAATACTCATTAAAACTGTCAAAAAGTCTTGGAAAAATAACCCAAAATTTTTCCTATAACAAGGAGAAAAGGGAGTATTATAATAATATGACTGATCCTGTCTGTTTCAGCAATATTAAAGTTTGTGTTCCATCTAATATATTAATTATTATTATTATTATTAGTTATTTTATATTTTTATTGTTTTGTTCACGATTTTTTCTTGTAAACTAAACCTAATGGCTTGATCTTTACATAGAAAATTGATGACACTTTTGTCACCTACAGGATATCACATGAATACACTTATAAAATATTTGTTTGAAGATCAATATATATCAAAATAAAAAAGATTTCATGTGAATCTCTAAACACATAATGTGCTATGTGATGTGCTGTTATTTTTCATACAAGCATGGTTAGTATAATAGAGTCTAGGAAATGAAGAATTAGTAAAACATCGGTTTATATAGAGACCAGAGTGACTGGAAAAAGATTGAAGCAGTGGATAAATATCCTTTTCTAAAGTGCCACTTCGGCTTGAATGGGTGAGAAGATTGTTTGAGCAAATTCTTCTTCCATGTGAAATTGATATGATTTAAATGATGCAAAAAAATTAAGGCAACTCGAGCAGTTCAACGCAGTCTCAGACAAAAAATGCCAAAAAAAAAAAACAAGAATAAGAAGATTGCGTATTCGTCCATATAAAAGGTTTGAATTTTATCATGACCCAAAAAAAATTGTGGCAACGCAAGAGTTATATCTTTAAATATTTTAACCATCTCATATAAATTTTCCAACCCTGTGCTGACCTGAGAATGCTGTGAAATAAAGGCGGGTGCTAGATCTAACACATTATAATTACATGGAAGGTGGCATGTGCTCTAGGATTCCAGAGTTAAGCGTGATGTTAATCTGAATTTACTCTCAGCGATACAGATATTTTGCCCCACCCAGATAGTTAGAATTTGGAGTTGTTTGAAAGGATTGAGTAGAAAAAGTTACATTATATAATAGATAAAGTCTATTATTAGAAGTTCGGTCTCAATCTTAGTACGTTGAACAAGTTCAATGAAAGTTTATTCTTTTATTCTCAACCGTTGTTGTTAACTCGTTATAAACTATTTATTAGTATCGATTTCAACTTAACAAAATTAAAGCTGTTCCTAACTCTTGTAATAACATTTGACTCGCTCTTGTTAACACAATCAAGTGAGTTGAAGAAATCTATGTCAAAACCTAATAGTAGTAATAATAATGATGATGATGATGAAAATAAAAAAATAATGATAATGATAATAAAGACCTTGTCTAATTCGTTATTCCGAAATAATAGTGTTTTTTTAAAAAATTTGCTTAATAATTAGTTTTTAATTAAGAGTTTTGAAAAACAAAAAATAGCAATTTGTTCTAAATTAAAAAAACAAAAGCAACCTTAACTACCTGTTTTGTTATCCTTAGGAAAAATAACACAAAAATGATAGTTGGATTATGAAAACTCAAAAGCTCAACCTGAATAAGAAAAATTTCAGTTTCGGCATAGATGACCAAATGGAATTTTAAAATTTGCTCAAATGACCATGTCGCTCTTTAATTCCCCCCCCCCCCAAAAAAAAACCCCTTAAGTCACCCTCATGGCCGATGGCACTTTGCCACCAACGGCTATTGCCGAAGTTCAAGTAGGCCACCAATCACTAGAACTCCAATGGCCGAAGCTTTGATGACAACTTTTTTTTGGGATTTTTTTTAATTTTCATAACATGATTAACAACTCTTGTGACAATATTCACAAGTCCATTAACGCCATTAACCATTTGTTTTTTAGGTTTTCAAACTAGGATTTTTCAACTTCCATAATGTGATTAACAATTCATATAATAATATTCACAATTCTATTAATGTCATTAATCACATGTTTTTTAGGTTTATAAACTTGAATTTTTTTCGACATTTATAATATGATTGATAACTCTTATAGTAGTATTCACAACTATATTAATATAATCAACCAATTTATATGATAGGTTTTCAAACTTGGAAAAATTGGGGGAATAGGAACTATGTTAACTCTTATATACTTAACATGCATTTTTTTTTATTAAATTAAAATACACATTGAATTAATAATATTAATTTAAAAATCAATCATATAAAGTGGTTAATGGCGTTAATAGAGTTGTGAATAACGTTATAAGAGTTGTCAATGACGTTACGAATGTTAAAAATATTCTAGTTTAAAAGGTTGAAAAAAGCACATGATTAATGGTGTCAATGAAATTGTGAATATTGTTATAACAGTTGTTAATCACATTATGAAAGTTGAAAAAATCTTAATTTGAAAACTTGAAAAACATGTCATTACTATGTCGCTTTATGAAAGTTGAAAAAAATATCATTACAAGGGCTGTGACCGGTGGCCAACCTGAACTCCCGCAGCGACTGCCAACACTAGAGCTCCAGTGGTTGGCCAATCTGTGAGGTTGACTTGAGGGTTTTTTGGGGGAAAAAAAAGGCCAACATGGTCATTTGAGCAACATTTGAAATTCCTATTTGGCTATCTATACCTAAATTAAAATTTTCCTTATTCAAATGACCTTTTGGGGTTTTCATAATCTAAGTGTCATTTATATGTCATCTTCCCTTATTTTTATGTAGAATTTAAAAAGGCAAAAAATAGGTATTTTCTAAGAACAATCATGTAAATAGATTTCATGGTTGTTTAATATGTCTAGGAATACAAGTAATTTGGAGAATTTCAATAAACCCCACACAATAGATTAAAATATTTAACAGCCCCACAAAATTTCAAAATTTCACTATATTCCCTTGGACTAACGTAAAATTAAACTTAAAAGGGCAAAAAGACAATAATACCATAGTTATTTTTTTTTTTTTAAAAAAAAAAGGATTAACCATCACCGGAGCTCTAGTGGCCAGCCGACCGGAACTTTGGCCTCTGGCGCTAGCTGTAATATCCAATTACCAGACCCTTTTTACCAGAAGTTTCAAAAATTTTCTGAAAAGATAGAAAGATACTCAGGAACCAAATTACAAAGTGAAAATTTTCTGTGACCAGTGAATAAAGAAGTTAGAGGCTATAGTTGTCACATCTTGAATTTTGGGCCTAGAAGTACCAGAATTAGCCTGAAACGGGTACACTAGCAGACTTTTTTTGGTAGAGATCCTAGAGATTCCTTAGAAGGACAAAGAGATTATTAGGGACTAAATCATAAAAGAAAAGTTTTTTGGGACTGAGAAAAGAGGAAGTTAGAAACTCGATAAAGTCTCAAGATTCAAGAATGAGAAATAAAGGTAGATATATGCCAAAGATTATGTTGGAGGCCTCAATGAGGTGAACTTTGAGGTTAAGCCAAACCAGGGGCAAAATCGTAATTTTACAAAGTTTTGGGTTAGTGTGGGCAAAAATAGAAATTATGCCCAAAAATCCCAGAAAATGGAAAATAGTAGGTTAAGGCCTGAATACCTTAGAAAAATTCTAAAAAACTAGTAATAAGATTCAGAGGCCTTTGTGAGGCTAAAAATGACGAAAATACCCCTAGAAGGAATTTGTAGAATTCCTAAAATTTTGACTGATTTGAAATATTTTTAAAAATGAATTATTTAAAGTATAGGGAGGCCTCAAATAATCATACAAAATAGGGAAAAAATACTTGAGGAATTATCACAGGTTTTAAAAATAATTTCATCCCCAGAAAGCGAAGAGGTTGGCTTTAATGGAATTTAAAGCCTATTTACACACTCTCCAGGAAAAGTCAAAGTCAAAGATCTAGAGGTTGACTTTGGACTTAAGAAAAATTAAAGGAATTTCCCGTAATGAATAAATAGTATTGGTACCCAAAGATAGATTCTCCGAGTTATGGACCGGTAGAAAGAATCCGGTCAAGATCACTCCGAAATAAATATGATTAATTATTTTAATTATTTTAATAGAAGAACAAGAGAAGAGCATCATTCTCTCTTTGAGCATGTTATATAATGCCATGTGGATTTATTTGAGGTAGGGAAGAACATCACTCTCTCTTTGGGCATGTTATATAATGCCATTTGGATTTATTTGAAATAAGAAAATAGTGTCAGAACATGTCCCAGTGGTCCCAGGTAAGTCAGGACCCCAAAAAATACCCTATATGGTGCAAAATGGTAAGATAGGTGGAAAAATGCCTAAGAGTTGTATTTTGCACGAATTTTATATTAATTTCCTCCCTATTTAAATGTCAAAATGACGAAGGAATATGAAAGAGACAAGCGTACGGTTAGATGGGAAAAGAAAGTATTATGTGTACGGTCGGATGCAAGACACGTGTACGGTTGGATTAAAAGCATGTGGATTGATAATATAAGCATGATGTCATCAAGATGATGTAAGCATAATGTCATGGGACACTTGTCACGACAATATTAAAAGAGAAAATAGACAGTCCAGATCAAGCCACATATGTTTAAGATCAACGACCCAGATTCAGTCTTGTTTTCTATAAATCCCCCTCCCCACCTCTCATTTTCGTGCAAGCCATGGACCTATAGGGAAACTCTTGGAAAATAGATTCTAGAAAGAGAGAGAAGATGGAGAGAGAAATGCCAAGTGGTCATATGTAAGATCAAGCTCCAAAACAAGGTATGTTTATGGTTTTTGATATAGTTTTCACTACCCTTGTTGTTGTTGAGTTTGGTTATGGATTTTAATGATTTTTAGGAGCTTGGAACTCTTGGGGGAGGTGCTACACGAAATTCTTAAGAATAGGGAAAGATGAAATTGATGTTAGAATAATGTTTAAAGGCTTGAAATGAGAATAAACAAGAATCATGTGGCTTTATGTTGAAATTGGTTGAATTTCATGACTACATAACTTGAGTTATATTTCAATCAACGCTAGTTCATGGGGTAGGAGTTTGATTTTGATTATTTTGAACTTGGAAATGGATTCTCCATGCAAGATTGTGTGGGAATAGTATGTAGAATTAATTTTAGAAAGGTTGGAAATCAAGCTCAAAAGTTAGAAGTCAATATAGCTCAAAGAAAACAAAGTGTTGATGTTGTTGGTTACCATGACTCTAATGAATAAATAGAAATAATGTGTTGATGCATTTAGGGTCATGAGACATTAAGGAAGATGAATGGCAAAGGTTGAGCAAGGAACCTTAATGGTTGGTAGCAAAGGGAGCAAAAGGAAGTAAAGAGAAAGTTTAAAGACACAAGGTAGCAAATTTGACCTTACTCTTATGTGCTTGGTATTTGCTTGTATGTATGACATGTTTCTATGTTATATGATTTTATGAACTCATGTGTTGTGATTGTGAATGTGTTTCAAATATGCCATAAGCTTAGTGTTTTATGATAAATGCATGATGATTTCCAAACATATCATTATATTATGAAGATGTTAAATTGCAAGCATGTTATAAATGCCAAGCTTGTCATGTATGTTTGGGTGGTTATTATTTGCTACTGAGATTCTATGGGTGGTTATAAATTTAACTAGTGCACAGTAACCCGAGAACTAATTGCAGATTTTCAATCTATAGACTTGGCTCATGAATTGCTTAAACCATAACGCTTCCAAATGTGTACTCTGAAGGGTTAAAGGTAGGATGTTTCAGTAATAAAGCTTCTAGACCAAGTATGAGAAATAACAGATCTAAAACTGACTAAGGGCCAAATAAAATAGTAGAGACAGTGATGAAATAACTTTTGAAGTAAAACTCAGATAGGGACTAAACTATCATTTTGAAAAGTTTCAGTCAATGAAGGGTATTATTGGAAACTATGCCCGAAATTTCTAAAAATTTTCAAAATTCATAAAAAAATAAGTGAAGTGTCTAGAACAGTATTTGAGGCCCAAAAGGTAAAAACACAATGAGAATAATTTATCAAAAAAAATTTGTAATTATGGGTAATTTTGGCTAATCAAGGGAAAATTAGCCAAGGTTAGTTATTTTAAATGTACAAAGGCCTCAATTATCTAAACAGAAATGAGAAAATTTGTTGGCATCTTACAACAGATTGTAAAATTATCCCTGACCTTTGGAACTAAAGAGGTTAGCTTTAAAATATTTAAAACCGAATAATGTTGGTAAAAAACTAATTTCAAAAAAGCTCGAATAGAAGCTGTTACAAGTTGAATTTTGATCTAAGAAAAATTAATCGTTTTCCCCACAATAAAAGAGAATTAATGGTGCAGAGGAATGAATTTTTGGAGCTACTGGATTGAACAAGATTTAGGAATTTTAACCAATATGGTATAGTTATACAGGGAAATAACCTAAAGCTACATGAGACAATTTTCTTCCCTAATTTTTCTACAATTTTTGCGCCATTTTACAAGGGGAAGGACAAGGTTGGAATTGTGTCATTTGTTAAAGGGCACAATTGAAAAAAGGATTAAAATAATTGTCTTCCATCGCATGATAAAATGTTAAAGACACTTGGCAAAATTAAGAATAGGAAGACAAGGATCATAAGACAAATGGCATGAAAATTATAACATTTTACAAGGAGTAAAAGTGAAAATAAGAGTCTAAAAATTCTTTATAAATACCCCCTCCAAATAGCTCAATATTTATTAAGAGGAAGAAGGGAATAGTAATCAAGTGGTTTTACATGAAAATTGAATGAATCCAACATCCCCTAATTTTATGTAATTTTCGACCAAACCTCGGGTTTATGTTAGGATTAGATTTTGATAATTTTAATGCTTCTAATGTGTCTATAATGAAAAATTATGTGGGGTATAAGTAAGAAAGTTAGTTTAGAAACATTAGAATTGAAAATGGAATTAGAACCCTAAATCCTATCTATGCATCGGCCAAAAGCATGTTTGATGGGAAGGAGTTAGATTTTGTTTAATTTTGAGTTTGAAAATAGATTGTACACATAAAATTATGTACGAATAATATGTGGAATTAATTTTAGAAAGATAGGATTAAAAGTCCAAAAGTTAAAAGTTAAAAGTTAAAGTATATTCAAGAGAGTTATATTTGGAAATAGGTCATTGCTATAGCTCTAATAAGTGAATGGTATGATGTACTAATGTAATTAGGGCCATGTGATATCAAGAAAGGTGAAAGGAAATGTTAATCAACTAACTTCAAAGGTTGGCTGCAAAGGAAGCAAGAAAAAGAATGTGAAAAGTTAAATGTAGCAAACTTTACCCTACTCTTATGTACTTGGTATTTACTTGCATGTATGACATGTTTGTTATGCTTATGTGACTTTATGAACTCATCTATTGTGTCTATGATAATACTTAAAGCATGCCATAGGCCTACGTGATTTATAATTAATGCATGATAGTTCCCAAACATGTCATTATGTTATAAAAATATTAAGTTTGGAAGCATATTATAAATGCCAAATTATGCCATGTATGTTTAGGTGGTAATTATTTGTCACTGAGATTCTTTCAAATCTCACCCTCCCTCACCAACCATAATGGGTATAAAGATCATGAAGGAAGAATGCATATGAAAAGCAAGAAGATGGATGAAGAGAATTAAAAGAATATTGTATATGTTATTATATTATGTAATAACTCTCCTTGTATGGGATGATTTTATGAATCTGCCTATTCATGATATGTAATGATAAATGATAACATTGGAATGTAAGATGGAGTATGATAATGTAGAAGAATGTTTATAGAATGTTGGAATGGTTGCATATGTAATAAATGATGATTATAGCATATTAAACTCAAGTAAAAGGGATAAACATTCTAATAATAAACAATGAAATTGAGTTATAAAAGTGAGACAAACTAATTATTCTACCCTTGAAATTTTATGGGTAACTAGTACACATCCTTAGCTTCAAAATGAGTGGTAGATCACTTAAAATAGATATGTGTGCTAAAAGATATGATTTTTCAAAGTTAGAACAAAGAAGCAGTAAAGCACTATTTGACCAAATGAACAGTGCATATTTATGTATTTTATGTATTAAATGAGTAAGTAAATAACCCAGTAAGTATTTCTTCTATCGATAATTAAAAGAGTTTTAAATGGAGACTTGAATCACCTCAATACAGTTTTTCTATAATTAGTTATAAATTTTCAAAGTTAAACCATAAAACTAGAATTTACCACATGATTAGTAACCCGAGAATAAAAATGTAAGTTTTCAATTTATAGGCTTAATTCATAATTCACTGTGCCATAGCACTTTACTAAATGGGGTGAAATGATAAATGTTTCATTAGGTCCCTGATCTCCAACCTTCAGTGGCATGTTAATATAGCTCCGACCATGGAGTTTTTTTTTTATATAGAAAATAAGGTGGCTAAGGAAGGCTTTAAACCCATGACCACTTCGCACACCAAAAAAATTATGATCACTAAGTCATCCAATCCAACTAATCATATAATGCAAAAAAACAAATATATGTAATAAAACAAATGTAACTATCTAAGTGTGAATAAACAAGTCAAAGTCTGAAGATTTACAACTCATGTTTGGATATTTACAACTGAAATTAGACGATTTACAAGAAACACACAAGGAAATTCGCAATTACCAAATCCAAGTACTTGAATGAATGAATAACCAAAATTTGGCAATTTCGAAATTCGTAGATTTGCAACTCAAATTCAATAATTTACAAACAACATAAGGAAATTCACAACCCTCAAATTCTTGTTTAAGTGTGAATGAACAATTGAAATTCGGTGACTTACAACTCAAATTTAGCTATTTACAGTACAAATCCCACAATTTACAAGAAACATAAACATAAGGAAACCGACAACCCCAAATGCAAGTATTTAGGTGTTAATAAATAACCAAAATTTGATGATTTACAATGAACGTAAAGGAATTATGAATATCCTTATGTTCATATTTCTTGTAAATTGCTAAGTTTCATTTGTTTATTCACACATAAATACTTGCATTTAGAGGTTGTGAATTCCTTTATGTTGGTTGTAAATTATCGAATTTGAGTTGCAAATCTCCAAATTTAGGTTGTAAATCATTCATTGTTCATTTACTCAAAACTATTTACATTTAGAGGTTGTGAATTTCCTTGTGTGTTTCTTGTAAATCATTGAATACCAAATTTTAGTTGTAAATCTCTGAACTTGACTTGTTGATTCTCACTTCTTGTATTTGTTTTGTTACATGTATGATTTTTTTGCATCATATGATTAGTTGGATTGGATGGCTTAGTAGTCATAATTTGTTTGGTGTGTCAAGGGATTATGAGTTCAAATTCTCCCTTGACTACCTTATCTTAAAGAAGAAGAAAAAAATCTCTACTGGCTAGTCACTGTAACTCCAACTTCGAGGGCCAGCGCTAAAAGCTAAGGGCCTATTTGGTTTGAGGGGAGGGGAGGGGAGGTTTTATCCTCACCTTGTCTGGTTTGATTAAAAAGGAAGGAAAAGGAGAATATTTAATGATCCCTTGTTTGGTTCAAGGAAGGAAGGAGAGGGATAATAATAATCAATTTACTATTTTACCCTTACATATTAGTTTATATTTTTTATTGATATATTATACAAATTAATTTACATCTTAATTTAAATTATATAATTTAATAAAAATTTAGTCTTATCATGTTAATATGTGCATTAAAAATTGGTACAGTAATTTTTATTCTAATTTATATAATAATATATTTAAAATAATCAAATTAACAAATTTTATATGCTCTAAGAAAAACGAAATTTTATTCTCTTTAGGCTATCTTTTTTTTATCTTTACAATATATTTAATAAATAATATATTTATAAAAAAAATTAATTTTATAATATTATAATTTTTTATGTAAATAATTTTTTATTTTTAACTAATTTTTTATAATATATTTTTTAATTATAATAATTTATATTTTTTATTTTTTACTTAGGATAATATATTTTTTATTTGAAATAAATATCATGATAATATATATTTTATGGATAGTAGTGAAATATTAAAAAAACCATAAATGTATAATAGTCCAAAAATTTAACTCCCCTTTAAAAAGCTCCAATTTGGAGGGAAGCTAAAATGGAAAGAGGGAGGGGAGGAGAGGGAACATTTTAACTTCCCTTCCCTCCAAAATTTTTAATCAAATGAGGAGAAAGGCTCATTTTCTTTCCCCTCCCCTCTCCTTCCCTACAACCAAACACACCCTAGAGTTCTGATCGGCAAAGGAAAAAAGAAATCTCTACCGGCCAGTTATTGTAGCTCTGACTTCAAGGGCCAGCACCAAAATCTGAAGCTCTGGCCGATTGATCACCAAAGCTTTGACAGCAGTTAATCCAAAGGAATGCGCTGAGATTTTAAAATTTTGTGAGCATTGTTGGATATTAATTATATTCTGTAGGGGTTTATGGAAATTTTCCTAAAGTAATTTATAAATTTTGTGATTGTTTGACTTGTGTACACATTTGCCTAAAAAAACAAAAGAAAAAAAGACTTGTGTACACATAAAATGGAGTAGTTCTGAAACAGCTGGCCCTTATAAAATTGAAAGATACTTGTACGAACCCCTTACCATAAGAATGCATTATGACTCACCACTAGAGTCTTAAATATAACTCACTTGTAGCTGATCAAAAAAGTAAAACTCACTTGAGAAAAATTTTTATTCCTAAATATAAGTTATTCATCATATATTTATCTTTATTTAATTATTATTGAAAAGAAAAAAAGAGTAGAGACATATGAAAATGATTTTTAAATATAAAACAAAAAAACAAAAGAAAACTCTAATAATCTAATATGACGGTCCTTACATAGTTGGAAGCATATTCCATGCTTATCACAGTGATAATGAGCATGAAATGCTCATCTTACTTTGGATTATGTATATCAATTTTAAATGATTCAGATTAAATTTTAAATTTTAAAAACTTATCATTGAAAAATTGCATATTAAAAAAATTTTAAATTTGAATGATCTATGCTAAGTTTTGAATGGTGTAAATTATATTATAATAATAAACACAGCGTGATCATAGCTGTGATGAGCACAAGACCGCTTGTTGTTTAATTCACTTTTGAATCAGATCCTATAGTTTTTTTCGGCCAATATGACTGAGCAGCCACTGCGATGGAGAGAAGAAAATAATGACAGGGAAGAAAGAGAGTCTGCAAACAATAAAAAAGCTTCCCTATGCTCTCTGCGCTACGCTCACACGCCACTCTCCTTGCTCTTCCTCCTCCTCCCCTCTCTCTCAAGATCCCCCCAAACTCGCATCCCCCACATTCCATCTTTCTCCTTCATTAAAATGCACAAAAGTCCCCACATAAAAGTTTGGACGAGGGGAGAGCGCAGGAAGAAACCGAGCTCAGTCTTATCCGCCTCCTCTCACAACTGTAAATACATTGTTAGGCATGTCGACCGCAGCAAGACAACTCTCTCTGCTGCTCTCACCATGGCTTTAGCGATTTTCAAAAACTGTGCCCCAAAGAAGTACGACCACGCTGATTATGTCAAGAACATCATTACTGGTGCTGCTCAGATGGACCGTGCAATTCTTATTGTTTCCGCATATGCTTTTGGGTAAGCAAGTGGGTGTTCGAAATATATATATATATATATATACTCCTCCGGTCCTAATTATAAGACCCAATTGACTTATTTGAGGAGATTAAAGAAGTAAGTTAAATTGGTTATTTATAATAAATAAGTGTTGTTATTCCTAAAATATCCTTACTAATTAAGTATATTGGCTAAAACTATCATTATTAGAAGGATTATCTTGGAAAAAAATACATAAATATAAGAGAAAAAATGGATTAGGTCTTATAATTAGGACCAAATAAAAAGTTAAATTGGGTCTTATAATAAGGACCAGAGGAGTATATATATATATAGGGTCGTGTTTCTAGATAACCAAGACCAGGTTGATGACGAGAAGCTTTTCTGCAGCCTGTGGAATTGGAGGTTCGTGAGCTTCTTTCGTCTAATGAATTCCCAATAATGATGCCCGGCCCCCTTGACTCCTCCTTCTGCCATATTAGTCATTCTTTCCTTTCCATGCCAGCGGGAGCTTAGTCAGATCGCCACATCACACTCCGTCAACTTAAACTAATGGCGTATGTACGTTTCACTAACAGAGGGACCGGCAGAGCAAACACGGAATAAAAAGGGAAAAAAATCACAAGGACCGGATTCTTGACTTCAAATAGGAGCAGGTTTGAAAAAAAGATCTTAGAGTGTTAGGTTGGCCAGAGGGTCTCTTGACCCTTTCTTTTTTCTCTTATTAGAGTTATTTCACAAAGACGTAAGAAAGGAGGGAGAATAAGCACACTTGAAGAGTGCAGTACAACGGATATGTGAATTCGTTGAGTTGTCTAATCACTATCATCATGATTCGGCTTTGAGAAGTGCCTGAACATCTCTGCTTTCTTTCTTTGTTTTTTTTTTTTTTGGAAACAACCTTAACATCACATTTATTGCGTTTAATAAAAATCTTCAGGGTTAACATCACATTTATTGCGTTTAATAAAAATCTTGAGGGTAAAAGGATCCACAACGGAGATTAGGGCTTTTCACCAGAAAGAATATGAGTATGTCACAGAGATCCCACTATCCTCAACTGCGATTATATTGCTCACCAGATCTACATCAGATGTTGGATACAAACGAATCAGAGAAGGAAATTAGAGTTCAAACCTGATTGAAGCCGGCGGAAGACGTTCTTCTGAGATCCCCTCTCCTCAATCGAATACGCGTGGTTGAGTTTCCAGAAATTTGAAGCTCAAAGCTCAGGGGAGGTAAGCTCAAAGCTGGTGGAAGTTTATATCAGGATTCAGGACATTTTGACGCTGGAGTGGGATCTTGCAGCGCCACCCTAATTGTCACTTTCGAGAGCGACGGAGAAAAAGCTCAATAATGTTTGTGTTTCCTTTTACTTTTCCCACGCTTGTCCTGGCCCACGGGTAGTGCGAAGAATGGACTTTAATAATTGTCAGTTTGTCACTAACCCGCCTTGTCCTTCCCGCATCAATGCGTCACTACCCGTTTGCATGAAAAATGAAGGAAGTCCCTATTATTATTATTATTATGATTTTGTTTTTTAGTTACTATTATTTTTATAACTAATAATGTCTACTGATAAAATTAAAACAATTCACTAATCAAGAAATACGATTTTTATGTTTCTTAACTAATCAAAATAAAAAATTACTAATATTAACATTTATAATTAAAATATGACAATTATATTTTACAAATTTCCCAATAATACATTGACTCTTTTTAGGTTATTCTCACAATTAATTTCAATATTTCTCTTAAAATTATCACATTATATACATATAATATAAATATCTATTATTTAATAAAAGTCATGCTTTTTTTAGTCATTTTACAAAATACTTACTTTTTCAATAATAATCTAAACAACTATATTTTTATTTTAAATATAAATCACATTACCTAATTCAATTCTTACCCAATCTTAAATTTTTAAAGTTCAGTTAAAAATAAGTCACCTTCTCCACCGTTAATCTAAGTAGACACATACACACTCAATCACAACATACACACTCTTTCCTTTTAGTCACATGAGCACCGACATCCAATCTCCTCAATAAGTAAGTATTGTTTAATTGAGGGGAGATTGAAGTCTATAATTAGTTTGTTGGAGCCCATAATTAGTTTTTAATTAATTTTTTTGCAAAACAAAAAAAAGCGATGTGTCCTAAAAAATTTTAAAAAAAAACTTTTACCTGTTTTGTTATATTTAATTCTATAAAATTAGGAAAAAAAAGTGGAGAATAAGTTTTTTTTTTCCGAACAATAGTCGAAATGGTTTTTGCGGCTGTTTAATCTATCTGTGCATAGAAGTAATTAATTTGTAAATGTTGTGGTTGTTTGACCAATGTGCACATAAAAATGGTAACTATAGGATGAGGTGAAGTAGCGGTTTTTTTTTTGTTTTTCCTGGGAGTGGGGGAAAACGAGGAGGCCCATGTTTTGGAAGCTAAGCAGCTGTGCATTACATATTATGATTATTGATCACCTCCGTTTTTTAATATAGATATAGTTTGAAGTCTTAACATTTGTAGTTCAATTTGAATTATAAAAGGAAAATCCCTTAAAAAGATGCTTTAATAACTCAAATCTCTATTTGAATCATTAAATTTGTCAAATTTCTAATTTCTAATTAGGTCATAGGAGCCAAAGAGAGATTTTAAAATTTTATAAAAATGAGTTTAATGTCCTTTTCATTAGAAACCTAGAGGGATGAAAATTTCTATCATTCTTGTGTTGCGTAGGAACTTTGAATGAGAGAAACTTGACATCTACCATTATATAGTCAAAAAATCAATCAAGTAAATAATGGTGAGTTAGATTTAATAGTTTTTATATTAAATCTTCTTTCCTTATTGTAAGTGTAATATGAAGATAGAATGTTGTTAACTTAGGATTCAAATGTATTAACTGTGAAATGGAACATGTTAATTTTTAAGATTGTATTGTGATGAATTTTTTTTCAAAGATTCATTGCAAATGTGTTATGCAGATATAAAGCTATTAATTTAGAATTAAAAATTGTTAATTACATAATTAAATTTTTAGGGTTGTATTGTAATCAAGTTTTACTACAAGTGTGTTATGGGGACAAAAAGTTGTTAATTATGAATTGAAACGTGTTAACTTTCAAGGTTATATTGTGATTAAGTTTTATTCAAAAACTTATGACAAGTATATTATAGGGATAGAAAGTTGTTGATTTAGAATTGAAACATATCAACAATGAAATAGAACATGTTAATTTTGAAGATTATATTGTAATCAAGTTTTATTCAAAAACTTATTGCAAGCTAGCATGTTATGAAGACATAAAGCTATTAATTTAAAATTGAAACTTGTTAACTGTGTAATTGAACTTTTTAATTTTTAAAGCTGTATTGTAATAAAATTTTATTAAAGATTTCCTGTAAGTGTAAGATAGAAAGTTGTTAATTTAGAATTGAAATTTGTTAGTTTTAACATGAAATTATGCTAATTTAGAATTCTCTTTTAGTTTTTAATGAAAGAGGCATTAAAGTCATTTCATGAAATTTTACCATCTCTTTCTAGGCCATATGACTTGATTAAGGATTGGACAAATTTAATGACCTGAATAAGAAGTTAGGTTATTTAACTATTTTTCGAGGGATTTTTCCAATTATAAACTAGTTCTCATGTTTATAACGGGAGGTAATATTATGGTTATAGATTAAACAAGGAGGCTCATGTTTAGAAAGTAATTGTCTATTAAATAGTATGGTTATATATGTGTCTCCATAAGAGGGATATATAAAGGGTTTGGTGAAATATATTTTCATGTTTGGATCTGAACATCTAGGCGTGGTTTGTAAATTTTTGGTTGTTTAATCTATGTAGGCGTATAAAATTGGTTTATAAATTTTATAGTTGTTTAATGTGCATGCGTATACATGGTTTTTAAATTTTGTGGCTCTTTAATCATTACAAAAATATAGCAAATTATTGACAAAATTTAGTGACAGAATTTTCGTCACTAATTAAAATTAGCGACAAATTAGAGACAGATTAGTAACAAAATTTAGTTAGCGATGGTATTAGTAATTTTTGTCACTAATTCTACTATCACTAATTATTTAGTACCAGAATTCAAAATTATGTCGCTAAGTAGTGAAGAATTACTGACGAATTAGCAATAAAAATTAGTGATGGAAATCTTTTGTCATTGATTCACCGTCAATTAGTGACGGATATCTGACAAAAATTCTATCACAAAATAGATATGCAATTGTAATGAAAATTCTATCTCAAATTAGGAACTGAATTTCTGTCACTAATCTATTGCTAAAATTTTTTTATTCTGTAAATTTCAAATATCATGTGGCAACTGCCACCTCACCACTTCCTCTCTCTCCCATGCCGCAACATGTCATCCCTTGTTCATGACATCGCCACGTGCCCGTAATCACCACCTCGCCACCTTCTCTCTCTCCTATGTTGCCACATCATTTTCTTAATATCTAATTTAACTAATTTAAAGAGTGTAGTTTAGAAAAGTTGATAAGTATTTATTACAAATAATTAATTTAACTCATTTTTTTAATATCTTCAAATTAAATTAATTATATAGCTTTTATATTAAGGATTAAAAGTAGTATTATAAATTTTGTAGCTTAAAATTCAAATATGAAGCAACGATAGATTGAACATTTGGAGTTCAATTTGCCACAATAAAGACCCATGATATATTGATAGGGCTCTGCAAAATAGCTAGTGGTCTGAGTAACCCAGTGCGATTTTGACCGAACCTGGAATGACTAGCAGTCGGTTTGCATCATGATTTGGAGGGGAAAAAAATAACTTATAGACATGATAAGTCAGTTTGTAAATTTAAAAGCTGTTTGTTATAACTTTTGGTCAATCTGACTTATGGGTCAAAAGGTATTTTTTTAAGCACGATTACAAAAGCATTTAAAACTTACTTATAACTAATGTAAAAGTAACGTTTTAGAATTAAAAGACATTTTTGTCTTTATATCTATGTTGTTCTTATGATTTTCTCTATATATTTTTTTATACTTTCCAGTTATTTTTTTAGTTATTTGTTTTAATATTCTAAAACAATTTTTAACAGTTGTTATAATATTTTCAATTTTTAATAATCTAATTTTGACCCAATCTCATTTTTCTAAAAGTCAGATTGAAAATAAGTTACTTATTTTTTTAACTGTTAATCCAAACAGAGCTAGACTGGGTTAGTTGTATTGGTCATTGGAAGCAGCTGTGCATAATTTTCTATTTTTGCCAATGCATAATTTTAAAAATACTATGCTTATATTTAAAATCTGTGTTCATAAAAAGGATATGTAAAGTGTTAGGTGATATGGGTGGCACGATGCGACAAACTATTTGATCCAGGTTTTAGAGAAGATCGTCAAAGTCCAAGTTCCAGCTTTTACAGAGCTTGTTGGGATCATGATCTCCTACGTAATTGTAATCTATGCAATTATACTCGAGATCAAATTTAGGCTGAGAACAGATTTCAAGATTTCGTTAAGCTGGAGGTAGATGGATCTGTTTTGTCCAATGGAGGTAGCGAATGCCGAGGAGCTACTTGGGCCAGGGAAGGTAGATGGATAATGGGATTCAAATACAAGCTCACAAAGTCCCACTTGTGGTAGCAGAATTAATTGGCATTATCCATGGTCTTAGTCTTTGTTTGGCCAAGGGATTTAAAAATATTTTTTGGTTTTCCATTTATATCAAGGCCTTAAATTTAATTATTAGAAACTGTGATGCACAACTCTCACTTTTTTAGAGACGTAGTAGAAGATAGTAGGATGCTTTTCTATAGGGATTGGTAAGTTTTGATTAGCCACACTTTTAGGGAGAATTTATGTATTGTTGATTTTCTAACTAAGTCTTTACATATTATGGAAGGTAATTTTTATACTCTTGATTAATCTCCACCTCTTATGTAACAAGAAGAGGAGTTTGGTGATGAGATCTAGCCTTCCTAGTGTGTTTTGTGCTGTTTTGTGATAAATCCAGTTTTTCATTAAAAAAGAAAGTGTCAGGTGACAGTTTTTCGTTTTTGGATGAGAATATCTTGGTGTTTTATATATTCAAAATAGAAGTTTCAAAAGAAGTCATAGCAAATTCATCATATTTAAGTATAAGGAGAAGTTAATAAGAAAATCCATATTATACTTACACATGAAAGATGTTTTAGAAAACATTTTACAACCTAAGACAAGCAGATAAGATAAATTAATTATGGTTACATCAATTTCAAGTTTCACCTTACAAGTTTTAGAAGCAAGAGCGCCAACCATAATTTCCGTCACCGTTATTCTACACAAACAATAACAGAACGATCAATACAAATCAAACAATTGTTAACTTAACAATCAATACAAATCAAACAATTGTTAACTCAGTCACATAATTTTAAAGTTTTGAAATACTCCTTTGGTCCTATTTTTAAGTCATTTCCAACATATTTCACATAGACAAATTTTTTTTTTTAAACTTCATTAACTCTCATTTAAAATTTAACAACTTTTCGACTTTATCCCTATTAACACAATAATAAATAAAGGATAAAATTGTACATTCATATAAAAATTTATCTAAGTGCCTTATAAATATGACAAAAAAAGTTTTTTCTTTCTACCTTATAAATAGGACTAAAGGAGTAACTACCTAAAGTTTCAGTTCTACACTAATATCTAAATTATTTATTCAAACCTCATTTTAAATTTTTTCTCAATCCAAATAACTCATTTGAATAACAAATTAACCCCAATGTTCTTTAATTGTATAAAACTTTTAATTTTAAGCTTAAAACTTCAAAATTGTCTAATAATATATACTCAACCTATTCAACATTCTAAAAATGTATTAAAATATCAAGAATACTTCAAACACTCCAAATAAATTATTTAACTCAGATTTAATAGGAATAAACATCATATATATGTTAAATAGTAGATTTTTCAACTAAAATTCTAATTTTAAATTTCAAAATAATAAATGGACAAATCTAGACTGATTAAAATTAACTTCTAACTTACCTCTAAATTTTTATGATAATCTATTTTCAAAACTTAATGCTTACCCAGATGCAAATTCCAAATTTTCTTTAATAACTACAATAATATTATGTTTAGAAAGCTCCAAATTCTAGGAAAATATTCATGAAGTAAGTTTAAGGAATAAAGTTAGATTTTTTCTAGTGATAAAATAGAATAAAAATAGGTTTAAGGATCTAAAGGAGCTCTAAAATTTACCCTAGATGTAAAAACAGCGGACTGTCGATGGAGAAAACAAAACTGCACAGCCCAGCCGACATGAGAAGACGAAGCGCAAAAATGAAAGGTGGGGAATTGATTTTTAAATGCCGGCACCCCATGTGACATTATATTTAAAGGGCCCACGTGTCTCCTTGATAATTATGTTTCTTTATGTGCATAACCATTTCGTACTTAATGGCGGACTAATCCGTGTTCCACGATATTAAACTAGTACAAAATCAGTGCAATGCACCGGTGAAACAATATGTTTTATAATTTAAATTAAAAAAATTATTAATGTATGAAGTGATCTAAATTTAGATTTTTTTTTTTAATTGAGATGCTTGCTCTATGCCCATCTGTTTTGTTATTGATCCCAAGCCAACATGTTGGAGATGCTCTCGGACATGTATTGTTTTCAAAAAATTTTAATAAATTTAATCATGTAGGAAAGTGGGCCAGTCCACCCTTGGTGGATGGACCCAAACTCATTAAGCTTTGGGGTTATGAAGCAAATAACAAAACATTTGGGTCGAAAATTGCAATTTGCTCCTTTTTAGTTTAAAACGGTTAAATAACCGTGGAGGCAAAATTCAAAAACAGAGACGGTTTTTTTTCTTCGGTTTCAACCGTCCGAGTACCTTTTTTAGTGAGTCATGGGTATGGCATTCAGTTGGTGGTTTTCGTTTTTGTCTCCACACTTTGCTCTCCATTCTTCCTTTCCCTCTACTCCAGTGTATTTGCTGTGTCTCCCAAATCCGACTCCGTCACCGTGATCGGACCTCCGCGTGGCAACCTGATTACACCGCAGACTCCAGGTATGCCCGAAATCCTTCATTGGTATCAGAGCATGTGATATTTCCTGTAGATTCTGTGGCCTGCGTTTTCATATCAGTATTTTTTTCTGATTGTTCGGTCTGAGTAACTTGTGATTTGCTTCAATATATTATGCAAATCCTTCATTTTACTTTCAATATGATAGTTTTTGTGTCTTATATTTATGTTTAGACATATTGGGTTGCTTCTTTGCCTCTGTGAAAATCGGTTTATACAGTATCTATTTTCGGCCGTACGTTTTCGTTTTTGGGTGTCTCGAAAATGAAGTTTTTTGGATTCAAAAATTATCCCATTGCGTAGAGCTCAGAAAAACGAGGAAAATGACATAAAGTACACTAAAAACGGACACCGGACGGCGGAGATACGGAGGAGAGAAGAAAGCGGGTCCGACGGGTCCGTCGGACCCGACCCGGTTGCAGAAGCCGGGTCAAGGCGACCCGGTTGGAGGTTGAAGATAACCTCCAGGGCCAAAACGGCGTCGTTTTGGCCCTCTTCAAAAAAAAAAAAATTTGGAGCAGAACTGCCACGTGGCGCGTGCCGCCACGTGGCGTGCCATCTGGACACGTAGGGCCCACCATTTGACAGGTCGTGGCGCGTGGAGGCCGCCGGTTCGACGCGTGTCACCGGCGGCGAAGTGCACCGACTATGCGCGTGGGAAAATATTTTTTTTCCATTTTTTCGCTAATTTTTCTTCTAGGGGCGCGTGTAGGCGCGTGCGAGGTCCGTTTGAGGTGCGGTTTGTCTCTAAAAATCCCTAAAATCAAGATCTTCATTTTGATATATAATTTGATAATTTTGGAGATAATTAAGGATCTATTTGTGAGTATTTTCAGTGTATTTTCCGGTATTTTTCATGCGGAAATAAATTCCAGAATATTCAAAATAATTTAAATTATTTTGTTCTAGGTGAAAATGAAGCAAGAGGCTCTAGTAGCACTGAAAATATCCAAGATGGTTCATTGGAATACTTATACATGGATAATGCAGTTCCAGAATATGAACCAGAGGATGAGGATCCTGAAGAGGACCCTGAAGAGGTTCCTCAAGAAATCTCGGAGGAGTTAATGGATTCTGGACCTGAGTCAGAATCTTTATTTCCCACTGAACCCCTCCGTACCGAACCTCATTTGGTCTGTAATGATTCGCTAGATCTTCCCAATAAAACCGAAGTAGAGGAAGGTGAAGAGGTGGATCAACCCTGTACCCCTGCTTTAGCTATGAGAATGGCTGAAAGAGATGCAGCTAAATTAACAAACATAAAAGGCATCAATGGCGTGCTCGCTAGCTACGTCCACTACATGACGGATAAGAAAAATACCGAGTTCTACCTTAGAGTCATAATGGAGTACATAAGAGCAATAAGAGTTAGAGGCGGACCTAAAGGCAAACCCATAAGAAAGTCTTATTGGATTTGGGCCATAGAGCTAGTGTCCTCCTTTATGAACAAAACGCGCAAACTTAGAAGCCTAAGAAAAGCAATGCTTGATTACATTTATGTTCATATCAAATGATGTAATATTTGTATTCGCCATGAATTTGTGGTTTCATGCATTGTAAACAGACTAAGTATGTTATTTCATTTAATGAAATTACTTGAATTATTGTTGTATGATTATTCATGAATATCATATGTATGCCTTTCATAAGTGGGAGCTTTTAGAAGATGAGACTTCTAAAGGTTACAATCTTTGAAGTGCTTATATAAAATCCTTGATAGGACATGATGATTATTGCTAGTATCTGTGTGATGGGAGGTACAAACGTATTCTCTTGATCATAGATCTTGTAATTTCATCATTTACTGATCGAGGATAATATAGGCACATTACATTGTATACTTCATTGTGCTATATAACTGAAATGTTCTTTGGTTCGGTTCTCTTCAAAGAGAACATAGATTAATGTGGGATAGATTTGTCACAGAACTAAGAATGGCAACCAAGAACATAATTGCTGAATTGAACAAGGGAGAAAAGCTTAACGGGGACAACTGGGACATCTGGCACCGAAAGGTCCAGTATATCCTAGAAGAACAGGATGCGATAGAGCCTCTTACCACTGCTATGGTTGAACCTGAAGCTGGCAACACGGCCCAACACAGGAGAGACCAAGAGGCATATCTAACCTGGAAAAAGAAGAATAGCATAGCAAGAATCACACTTTTGAGCTCCATGGCTGACGACCTGATGTGCGAGTTTGAGTCGTATAAAACTGCATAGGCCATGTGGATAGCATTAAAGGATAAGTTTGGCAGTGTCTCTACGACCAAGCTTAGGAGGTTGACGATTAAGTTCGATACCTATAAACTCAAGCCAAACAATCCTATGAAGCAACATCTGAGAGAGATGGCCAATATGATCCGGGAACTGAAGGAAGCTGGACATAATCTGTCTGATGAACAGCAAGTGCAGGCTGTCATCAGGTCACTCCCTGCAAGTTGGGAGCACATGAAAGTCAACCTAACCCACAATGAAAACATCATCACTTTTAATGATGTAGCTAAGCATCTGGAGCTGGAAGATGAACGTCTAGAGGCTTACAAGAGCTCTGGACAAACTTATTTAGTTGAGGATGCTGGTACTTCCCAATCTAAGCCCAATTTCAAAAAGGGCAAGAAGCCCCAAAAGAAAGGGAAGAAGGGCGGTCCTCAATTCAAAAAGGGCAAGAAACAATTTAAGAAGAAGGGAAAGAAAGGCGGGAAGAAGAAGCTAGACCTGAAGAAGGTCAAATGCTTCGCCTGCCAACAAATGGGCCATTTCGCACGTGACTGTTCCAAACAGGCTGAAAGCGAAAAGGTATTAGTGAATTATGTGAATTCACATGTTTCATATGTTTCTAGTATTGTTTTTCTAACAGAACCTGTTTCTTCTTCTTGGATTATAGACTCAGGCTCCACAGACCACGTAAGCAGGGATCGGGGATCCTTCGTGGAATACCGTCGGTTGCCGTATCAAAGCAAGTGGCTTTATGTTGGGAACAATGCGAGAATCGAGGTTCGAGGCATTGGCACCTGCAAGCTTGCTTTGCGTGGTGGAAAGACCTTGATACTCCATGATGTGCTTCATGCTCCCGACATCCGACGGAATTTAATTTCTGTTATTTGCTTAGTAGACTTTGGGTTTAATGTTTATTTTCATGATAAAGTTGCAGACATTTCCTTCAACTCTGAATTTTATGGTTCAGC
Source organism: Neltuma alba (assembly GCF_004799145.2). Classification (NCBI taxonomy): domain Eukaryota; kingdom Viridiplantae; phylum Streptophyta; class Magnoliopsida; order Fabales; family Fabaceae; genus Neltuma; species Neltuma alba. Next base: position 227,740 of record NW_021635146.1, read on the forward strand.
ATTCAGATTCCAGAAATTTTTTGTTATGGATCTTGCTTTTGGTTTCAACGCTCATGATTGTTTTGCTATTTCTTCAAGCAATCCTGATATGAATATCTGGCATGCTAGACTAGGACATATTAATCAAAATAGAATGATTAAACTGGCAAAAGAAGGAATGTTGGGCGCAATCCCTAACATGGAAATGTCCTTATATGAAAATTGTCTGGCTGGTAAGGTAACTAGAAAACCTTTCGGTAAGGGAACAAGAGCTGAAAATCCATTGCAATTAATCCATTCTGATATCTGTGGTCCGATGAGTGTGAGGGCGAGACACGAAGCTTGGTATTTTATTACCTTTATTGACGATTTTTCACGATATGGTCATGTCTATTTGATCTCGCATAAGTCTGAAGCACTTGAGTGCTTTATACGATACATAAATGAGGTAGAGAATCAAATGGACAGTAAAATTAAAGCATTACGTACTGATCGAGGTCGTGAATATTTATCTGATCAATTTAAACAGCTCTGTGAAAAAAAAGGGATAATTAGACAACTGACTATCCCTGGCACTCCACAACAGAATGGAGTGGCTGAGAGGAGGAATAGAACTCTTCTAGACATGGTTAGGTCTATGATGGCTCAAGCAAACCTACCAATTTCATATTGGGGCGATGCTTTGTTAACGGCAACCTTCATACTTAACCGTGTGCCCTCAAATCAGTCGCTTCCACACCCTATGAATTATGGACAAAACGCAAACCAGATTTGAGTGTCCTAAGACCCTGGGGGTCAGCGGCATATGTTCATGATGATTCCCACAAGCATGGGAAATTGGGTCCTAGAGGAAAGAAGTGTATCTTCATAAGGTACTCTGAACAATCAAAGGGATACATTTTCATAGGTGAAAACAAAGATGGAACCGTGACTGAAATGGAATCAAGAGATGCCACATTCATTGAGACTGAATTTCCTAATAGAGGAGATGTTGACCGTACTGTATCTCTTTATGAGACACAGGAACAAGTCAGTACAGAACAAATTGACAGACCAGAATCGTCTAGGTGTGTCAATCTGAGTGGGAGCCAAGAAAGGTCAACACCAAGACCTGAACAAAGAAAGAAAGATAAGCAAATAGCTCCCGTCAGAAGGAGTAACAGGGAAAGTGTTCCCAAAAGACGCTTTCAAATAGAAGGCGAATCTCTCTTAGTTACTCTAGAAGGGGATGATGAACCCCGTTCTGTACGAGAAGCCTTGTCAGGTCCTGCAAAAGATGAATGGATGAAAGCTATGGAAGAAGAAATGGACTCAATGAAAAAGAACCAAGTTTGGGTGTTAGTTGATCTTCCAAAAGGGCGTAAAGCCATTGGGAACAAGTGGGTTCTCAAAATTAAAAGAAAAGTGGATGGATCAATTGACAAATACAAGGCTCGATTAGTGGCAAAGGGGTACACACAACAGGAAGGAATAGATTATGAAGATACATTCTCACCTGTTGTGCGTTTCAATTCTATTAGACTTATTCTGGCAATAGTAAACAGTTTAGATTTAGAATTACATCAGATGGATGTAAAAACCGCATTTCTGAATGGTGATCTGGATGAAAAAATCTATATGGATCAACCATTAGGTTTCATTGAAAATGGAAAGGAAAGTAAAGTTTGTAAACTCAAAAGATCCATTTATGGATTGAAACAGTCATCCAGACAGTGGTATTTGAGGTTTCACAAAGCAATAACCTCATATGACTTCCAAATGATAGAGGAAGACCACTGCGTCTACATTAAGCGGTTTGAGGGTAATTTTGTCATATTATCCTTATATGTAGACGATATACTATTAGCTGGAAATAGTCTAGATTCGGTGGTGGCTATTAAAAAATGGCTTTCGTCGAATTTTGAAATGAAAGATATGGGTGAAGCAGAGTATATACTTGGAGTTAAGATCCAAAGAAATCGTTCAAAACGAATCCTCTCTCTTTCACAAGAGAATTATATCAATAAGATTCTTGAGCGATTTAACATGAAAGACTGCAATCCCATGAGTACGCCCGTTGCCACTGGAGTGGCTTTGAGTTCTGACATGTGTCCCAAAACCGAATCTGATAAAAAGAAAATGGAAAGAGTTCCATATGCCAGTGCTGTTGGTAGTCTGATGTACGCAATGATGTGTACAAGACCAGACATCTGTTATGCAGTGGGACTGGTGAGCAGATTCCAGTCTAACCCCGGTGAAAAGCATTGGAAAGCAGTGAAGAGGATCTTGAGATACTTAAAGGGCACTTCCAATTATGCACTGTGCTACGAAGGAGGTGACCTGCGTCTTGTTGGGTACTCCGATGCTGATGTAGGCGGAGATGAAGAAGAACGAAGGTCAACTTCAGGTTATACCTTCTTACTCAACAATGGCGCCATATGTTGGAGTAGCAAGAAGCAAACGTGCATTGCCTTACATTCAATGGAAGCTGAGTTTGTGGCATGCACTGCAGCAGTGCAAGAGGCTTTATGGCTGAAGAGATTTATAGAACACCTTGGATTTGGAAACAAGAGTACCAATCCGGTGATGGTATACTGTGACAATACTGCAGCCATAGCCTATACTAAAGATCCTAAGTATCACAGCAAAACCAAGCACATTGACATCAAGTATAATTTCGTTAGAGATTACATAGCACAAAAGATTGTTACTGTACAATATATTTCAACCAAATGTATGGTAGCAGATCCTCTGACAAAGCCAATAGGCGAAAGAGTTTTTAAAGAACATGTACAAGCCCTTGGCATACATAAAGTGTAATATGAATGCTTCATTAATGAAATTATATTTCGTTATCACTTTATGTGTCTGTCCGAAAGTATACAATGTCTAGTATGTCGTACAGGTTAAAAAGGTTGGCTCTCTCACACAGGGCAACCGCCTTTGACACTCAGGTGGAGTGAACAAAGATGAGACATTTGTGTTCACCAGTAAAGCAGCAATGAATGCTGATATGGTAGAGAAGAAACACAAACTTTATGTCGCCTTGACTAAAGTGTAGCAAGTCAAGATGAGATCCACGTTGATAAAGCTGGATCGAAGTTTGGAATCCCACTTCCATAATACCTGTAGCCAGACAACAAACTCTTCAACGTCGACGTCATAACAATGAGCAGAGTTGAAGAATTTGGGTTTAGATACTGAGTGTGTCTGGACCTAAGTCTGTACGGTGTTGATAATAAATCTAAATCGACATACGCTCTTATAGTAAAAGAGTAACACCGTAGCATGTGTTTCATACCACATGTGCTGAGAGAACCGCAAAAGGGAAGCAAGTGAAAGATCCCTGCTTCATTGCTGTGTGAGTCCCAGGGAGGAATTATCCTCTTATCGGTGTCCTTTGACTTTGACAATATCATGAAGATATGTTTCAGTGACTGCTACTTTGGCATATGTCCTATGGTCATGATTGATGCGATCTAAGGTAGTATGCTGAGAAAGCGACTAATTCATTTCAAAGTGATACTTGGGTGAAAGGAAGATTGACTGTGATATACACACCTATGCTAGTGTCTGTGACATGTCCCTTATGACATTTTGTGGTCGTAAGTGTGGATACTAGACATAAGAGAAAGGTAATCTGAGTCAACTATTGACTCGAGAGGGATTAGATTTACTGTGAAAAAGTGTATATAAGTAAATCTGGGACATCTGAGGCATAATTGTAAAATTCAAGCTACACGAAGGAAAGGGTGACTTGTGCTGATCTTATAAAAGGATTTCTAGTACAAGGACCTGAGCGAAGACGTCATGCCCATGCGGTCACGGCAAAGCACTAAGTATGAAATTGAGGGAAGGTGAAGAGACAAGACCCGTGACATCTAATCCACCAAGTGTGAGTGGGAGATGTAGGAAAGTGGGCCAGTCCACCCTTGGTGGATGGACCCAAACTCATTAAGCTTTGGGGTTCTGAAGCAAATAACAAAACATTTGGGTCGAAAATTGCAATTTGCTCCTTTTTAGTTTAAAACGGTTAAATAACCGTGGAGGCAAAATTCAAAAATAGAGACGGTTTTTTTTCTTCGGTTTCAACCGTCCGAGTACCCTTTTTTAGTGAGTCATGGGTATGGCATTTAGTTGGTGGTTTTCGTTTTTGTCTCCACACTTTGCTCTCCATTCTTCCTTTCCCTCTACTCCAGTGTATTTGTGTGTCTCCCAATCCGACTCCGTCGCCGTGATCGGACCTCCGCGTGGCAACCTGATTACACCGCAGACTCCAGGTATGCCCGAAATCCTTCAAATCATTTATATCTTCTTTTGTTATTGATTTCATTTTTACATTTATGTATGAAATCAATGATCAATTTATTCAAAATATATCATATAAAACAAAAATATCTTGTTTTAATAATTTTTAGAATTTTTAAAAATTTTAAGTATGGATCTGTACTTAAAAAGTTTAAGATTATTTTCATCAAGTGAGCAAGTAAACGTGTTTCTTGGGATGTCGGCTCTTATACTCGAGTGATTTTAACTCTTTTAAATATATTACATTATTCATATTTCATCTTGCAACTCACTTTTTATTTTGACGCACGAAATTATGGATGAATTTATCCAAAACATATCATATGCGGAAAATATTTATTATTTAAGAGTAATTAGAGGTTTTTTTTAATGACAATGAAGAATGTGACGTTCTTAATTTATTTATTTTGAGATATAGTGCCAATTATGGTTTAGAATATATAATTAAAGAATAAAACGATTCATGAGGTTGTTAAAAAAAGATAAATAAAAGTTATTGTTCTATGAAATATATATTAGTAAATAACAAAAAAAATAAAAAGAAATGTGGAAATAAAATACTTTCATTAAATAATTGTCTTAGATATCTGTGAAAAAAATCTTTTTAATGTTAATATTATATTAATTAGAGTGACGAAAAAAAGAGGAAAAATATTAAATTATTATTATATTATGAAGGATAAAACCCTAAACTTGAATCTCTCACCCTGTAGATCAAACTTTGGGGGGAAAAAAAAAGATAATGAAGCTGAAAATTGTGATATTTAAAATCAGGCACTTAAAACCTCAAAATCCTTGGAAAAGAAGCTTCAACCTGCCCTTAGAATTACAAGAAGAGTGGTTCTAATATTGAATTTTGAAATAAAAAAATAACAAAAATGCTCCTAGTTCTTTTTTTTTAAAGTATTCTTTTTGCTGGAGACCACGTTGGTGGTCGCGACCACATGGTCATTTGGCTCAAAAGTAAAGATGAACAAAGGCCACCAATAATTTCTTATCATTATAATGCTTATCTTCTTAGTTTTGATTACGAGTTGTTGATAATTTTCGATTAAGAAATAACAACATCGCAATTCATTTTAACTAACTTCGATTAAGAAATAACAAGTCACTTTTTTAGGTTATTAATAACTTTTCAATAGGTATTAACAACTTTCGATTGAGAAATAATAATATTGCAACTCATTTTAAAAACATTTGATTAAAAAATACTACCTCCGGTCCTAATTATAAGACCCAGTTGACTTATTTGAGGAGATTAAGGAAGTAAGTTAAGTTAGTTATTTGTAATAAATAAGTGTTGTCATTCCTAAAATATCCTTACTAATTAAGTGTATTGGCTAGAATTATCATTATTAGAAGGACTATCTTGGAAAAAAATGTATAAATATGAGAGACAAAATGGATTGGGGTCTTATAATTAGGACCAAGCAAAAAGTCAAACGGGGTCTTATATTAAGGACCGGAGGTAGTAACAATTTACTTTATAGGTTATTAACAACTTTTATATGGGTATTGACAACATTTCAATTGGTATTAAAACTTTCATTAAGAAATAACGACATCACAACACATGTTAACAACTTTTAAATTGAGATTTACAAGTTGATTTTTTTTTATTTTTTACATCAATACCTAGGAAATTGTTAATATTTTGATTATATATATTTTGAATATATATTATTTAGTTTTATTAAATATATTTATTATTAGTATATATATTTTGAAATATATTATTTAGTTATTAAAAATAAAACTTAGTTTTTAGTAAAAATAGATTATTCTGATATATTTATTAATATTATTTAAAATATTTAGTTATTTTAGGAAAAAAAACAGTTTTACATAAATCAATGCATTCAAAATATATATCTATCAAAAATATGTATTCAAAATATAACTAAATAAATATTTTAAATATTAGTAATAAATATATCAGAATAATTTATATTTAATAAAAGTAAATAATATATTTTGAATAATTTATTTATTATTAATATTTAAAATATTTTTTATTTTAAAAAAATTGAATGCATACAAAATATATATTCAAAATATAAATAATTAAATATTTTAAATATTAATATTAAATATATTAGAATAATTTATTTTTGATAAAAGTAAATAATATATAGTCCAAATATATATGTTAATAATAAATATATGTTTCTAATAAAACTAAATAATATATATATTCAAAACATGTATATATATTTAATCAAAATATTAACAGTTTCCTTAGTCTTGATGTTGAAAGAAAACAGCTTGTTAATCTCAATTTGAAAGTTGTTGACATGTGTTGTGATGTTGTTATTTCTTATTCAAAAGTTGTTAATCCCTCTTGAAATGTATTCAATATCTATACAAAAGTTGTTAATAATATGAAAAAGTAACTTGTTGTTTCTTAATCAAATATTATTAAAATGTGTTATGATGTTAGTATTTCTTAATTGAAAGTTACTAAAAGCAATTGAAAAGTTATCAATAACCTAAAAAAAATGGCTTGTTATTTTTTAATTGAAAGTTGTTAAAATGCATTGCGATGGCATTACTTCGTAATCAAAAGTTGTCAACAAGCGGTAGTCAAAACTAAAAAAAAAATTATATATATTTTTGTATTATAATCATGAGAAACATTACTGGCCTAATGGTCACTCGTGCTCTGGGCTCAAATGATCATATGGTAGCGGAACTTCCACTACTTTTCATACAAATATTTCCCCTTATGACCAAAAAAAAAAAATCGTCCCGCCTGCGGCCCCAAATTGATGGCCGACAGGGGTTTTGGCGCCAGTGTGGTCTTTATAAAATTTCTTTTTCTTGTCAATCATTATTTTCCACCGGCCTCAAGCTTCTTCTCTTCTCTTTATGGCTTAACATGCATCCTATCAAGCTTCTCCATGTGCAGATATTTTCAAATTAGTGACCCCGCATTATTTGTTATGTGTCTATTTTCCTTGCATGCTTCAAGACTACCGTTGAGTATTTATTTATTTTCTAATATCCATGGCCCCACATTGCTTACTTCAATGCTGTGTACCTGTGGATCTATAAAATATGTATATATTCACGTTTCAAGACCCATGTTTTCATTTAGTTGTCCTATGGGGGTGTATATAGCTGCCGCATGGCCGGCCTTGTATCATTTCTTTTTCTTGTCAATCATTATTTTTTTTCCCACCTGCCTCAAGCTTCTTGCCTTTTCATGATTTAATGTGCATCCTATCAAACTTTTTCATATGCAGATATTTTTAAATTAGTGACCCCACATTATGTCTTTTGTGTGTATTTGGCTTGCATGCTTTTAGAGCTGGGAATCAGGACCGGCTCTTCAAGACTGGCGGGCTTAAAAAGGCCGGCTCTCTAGGCTTGAAATTTTAAAAATACTCCAATTTGCTAGGTCTGGCCCTTAAGCTACAGGGCCAGGGCCGGCCAGCGGGCTTTTGGCCCGTTTAAGAAAAAATACTATTTTTTATATTTATCATATTTTTTTATAAAAATATAAAAATAAATCAATAAAATTATTAATAAAAGACATAAATATAAATAAAATTAAATCACAAATATAAAATATCATCATCTATAAATATTCATCAACATCTAAGAACATTTAAAACATTCATTAACAAGATAACAACATCTAAAAGTTTTATCTATAATGCAATTATGCAATAAATAAACATTATCATTAATCTTTTGAAACTTCATCATCACTATAATTAATTATTTTTTTTCATAAATATGCTTTTATTTCATAACAAAAATATCAAGTTTTTCTTCTTTATAAGAATTTTATTTTTAAATTCTGCAATCTAACTATTATTTTACTTTAATGTGAGAAACATTGTTGTTGAAACTCATGAATTTCTAATTCAAATTATAGAATCACAAGTTATATAAGTATAAAAATATTCTATTATCAAATATATATAGTTTAAAAATATCAACACATATAATATAAATCAAATCATTATTAAAGTCCAAATTAACCCATTTTTTAAAAATTTAATTGGATAAATTATTGTCTAAAACTAAATTTAATTTTAAAATGATAATAATAACTAAATATTTGAAATATTATTAACAATGTAAAAAATTAATAACATTAATATTATATAAACAAATTTAAAAAAATAAAAGAATTATAAAAGGGCTTAAAAGGACTGGCCCTTTTAAGCCCTCGGCCCTCCAGGGCCAGCCTTTTAGAGTTTATTTCTCATTTTAAGAGAAAAATATTAAGCCCGGTCCTCATAATTTCAGGGCCTAAACGGGCCGGTCGACAGGCTTGGCCCGTTTTCCCGGCACTACATGCTTTGAGAATACCGTTGAATATTTATTTATTTTAGTTTATTTCTAATATACATGACCCCACATCGTTTGCTTCAATACGCTGTACTTGTGGATCTTTAAAATATATGTATTCATGTTTCAAGACCCATGCTTTCCTTTTAGTCGTCCTGTGAGGATATATATATATATATATATATTTTATATATGTGGACAGTTAGATGTAACGTTGTCCTGGAATTTTTTTACTTCCACTACTTTCCTAAAAGCATTTTCCCCCTTTGGCACAAGGGAAAAAAACCTCCCGCCGATAGGAACTTTGGCGCTAATGTGGTCCCTCTGTAATTTCTTTCTTCTGTCAATCATTACTTTTATTTTATCATATTTTCGTCTTTTTTTTCCTTTTATTGTCATGTGTCTTCACTTTTTTTTTTTTTAAACTCTTATACTTACTTTAAATTTGTTCTCTCCTTTCTATGACTTAGAGGGTATTTGGATAGAAACAAAATTATAGTTTTAAAAGTGAATTTACGGTATACGAAGTAAATATATAGAAGAGTTTATTTTGATTTACAGAAAAATGTTTTTAGAAAGTGTTTTTGGCAATAGCCAAACATCCTTTTAACGTGCATCTTATCAAGCATCTCCATGTGTAAGTATTTTCATTTTAATGACCCCGCATTATTTCTAATGTGTCCTTTTTCCGTCCATTCTTCAATACTATCGTTGAACCATCCTCATTGGTGTGCGCGTTATTTATTTTAGTTTATTTCTAACATCCATGAGCCCACATCCTTTACTTTAATACCATGCACTACTTGATCTATATATGTGTGTGTTCATGTTTCAACACCCTTTTTAGCCGTCCTATATTGATTTAATCCTTTTCCTTGTGCCTTGGGGGATAAAATATGCAATACTTATAAAACCAAGAATTACAGTAAAGCAATCACCTGAGTTGTCTCTAAGGAGTTAATTTATTAAACAACCCAAGTAACTATATGCAAAAAGAGGTTGATTGAAATTTAAAATTCATTATGGAAACTAAAATGAAAATTTGCAATGTAATGAAAATATTTTTGGATTTTAGGGAAAAGGAAAATGGTTTTGAATGCAATATGAGATAGATGCTCTCTTGAGCTAGGGAATCAAGTGCTAAGCAACAGTTCATTCATTAGGAGTTTGGGTACAATTAAACTTAGTTCCCATGAATAGTTCCCTAAGTTAACTCTAATTGATAGAAGATCTTTACACTAATGAGTCAACAACTAATCTATGTAAATAATCAATCAAAATCTAATTACTCAATAGAGTCACTTAGTGTGGTTTCTAAGGACATTCAATATTAAGCCACTAAATCTTAAGTAATCATAAAAATAGGTTAGGGCACTTAATCACAAAACTTGGCTCAATTGTACTTATGTGATTAGATTGGGTTATTTGTACTATTCCTTTAGGTGAGTCCAATTAAAGTGGGTCAAATTAAGCACTAGTTAACTTAGTCACTCAACACACAACCAGCTCAACCCACAAAGTTAATTAACACAATCTCAAAGCAAGTCTTAATTAGAATCAAACCACACCATAAAAGCTAACAATTGCATTAATTAAAACCAAAGTACTTAGTACAAATTCCAATCTAAACACAAAATAAAACCCATAGAATCAAAAATTACATAATTCCAATCTCAACCACATATACAAAGTGAGCATCTAGATGTAGATACTTAGAAAACACATGTAGAAGATTGAAATACATAATTAAAACTGAGTAAAACTCCCCTATATAATGATTCATTTTCCCTAGCACCTTCAACCCATCCTTAACGAGCAAGAGAAGCTTCAGCCACATATGGAAATGATGGAGCCTATCTTTGGACGTCCAAGCATTCTGCTCATGGTGATTAAAGGGGAAAAAGATGAAGAAGAATGGTGGGCAAGTGTAGAAAACGAAATAAAATGGAGAAGATGAGAGAAAAATGAAGGGAGTGGTTGAATGAGTGTGTTGAGAGTGATATTATGTCAAAACCTAATAACTCAAGTGAGGAAGAGCTAGTTCTAGGTTGGGTTGGGTTGGATATGCTCCATTTTTGCATCCAAAACTGTGCATTCTAAAATCGCATCCTCACTGCGATAACCATGTCCTTTCACTATGGTGAAGTTCCAGAAAGGAAGCTCTTCGTTTAATGTCACATTCCATTAATTTTAATCCTAGACAAAGGGCTAAGTGTTAAACTAGATTCAAAGCCATGAAAAATTTTTGAAATGAGATTTGACTCATAACCGGATTGATATTTTTGAAATTATCGGTCTAAGAAGGACAAAATAAGAAAATTGGATAAAATTTCAGAAAATTCTCAGAAAATCATAGAAAAATAAATTAGAGAGTTTGGAACTATATTTGAGGCCCTAGAAGTGAGATTAGCATAAAAATGATCTATTACAGAATTTTCTGTAAACAAATGTTTTTCTAGTAAAACAATGGAAAATCAGCTGGGAACAATTATTTCAAATATATGGAGGCCTCAATAATTCTGAAAAAAATATGAAAAAAATTATTTGAAGTTTTATCTGAGATTATAAAATTATTTCTAGGCTCTGAAAGTGAAAGAATTAATTTTAGAGTAATTATTGCTGAAATCTTATTGGTAAAACCTGATTTTGGAGAAAATTCAGTACTGATAGTTAGAGGTTGAAATAAATTGTAAAAAAATTCAGGAGAACTTCCTATAGTAGGATATGATTTTATATGAGAAAAAATGAATTTGTGGAGGTCCAAAAATATTATTAGAAATTCAATAAGAATTTTAGCCGATACGGCAAAATCGGGTGGAGAAACGTTTGGAATTAAAGGGGAACATTCCTTCCTTCTTTCTCTAGCTCATTAGGCATGATATTGGGCCAGAAAAGTCCAACAATTTCATGGTCCATGAAGCCCACATGTTTAAGGAATAAAATATTGAAAAATAAGCACATGGTTTATCCTAAACATTAAATTACATGGACACTTGGCTTACTCAAATTTTCTGCAGTATAAGAGAGGGGATACATGGCCTTTTCATTCTGATTTTTGTGGGACACTTGGAGCAAGGAGGAGGCCTACATTGTGTCTATAAATACCCTTCCCAAGCCCTTCAAAATTCGGTTATTTGGCACTCTAAAAAGGGGAGCTTTTGCTACAAAAATACTCATCTTAAGGAGCCAAGAACACACTGAAATTAACCAAAAATTATCAAGCAAAGATTAATGATTAATCAAGGTATGTAAGAGCTTTCATTTGACTATATTTCTAGCTAGTTTCAAGTAGAGTTTGGTGTTAAAAATCCTAAGGTACCATGTTGTCCAGATTTCAAATTGAATGAGGAATGAGTAGGGAAAGATAGAAACCATGATTTAGAGCTTGGACTAGCTTGTTTGGTTGATGTTTTGATTGATTTTCCAAATTCCCTAATTATGGAGACTATTCAGCCAAGCTTGGTACAAGGGGTTAGAGATTGTTTTAAATTAATTTGATGATTCCAATGAGTTTAAAAGGTGATTTTGTGCGGGAATACACCAAGAGAAAGTGTTTAAAAGCATTGGAATCAAAAATGAAAATTCTAACCCTAATATGTATCCAATTCGACCACGCTCAATGCTATAGGGAGAGGTTTGATTTTGATAAAACCAAGTTGATATTTGAATTCTACATGAAAAATTGTGTAGGAATGGCCCTTAAGACTTGTCAAAATAAAGATGAAAAATTTAAGTCAAAAAGTCAAAAAAAGAGGGTTACAGAGTTATTTTGGTACCTAATAGTATTTTATGTGACATTGTTGATAATATGGCATATACTTATGTATGAATTGATAGGCATTGATCAAAAGAACAAAGAGGAGCAAAGAGAAAGAGAAGAGGCCAAATACTTGGATAATTTAAGAGGTAGCAATGAACCTGCAATTTGATTACTAACTTGCTTTGCTTGGTTTGCTATGTGTTGCTTGAGTTTCTATGCCATGATGTAGTAGAGCTAGATGGATGATAATGTGATTAACCCTATGCATAATGTGCCTTGGCTTTATGCAATGTTAAGTGGTTGATTGGTATGTTTACTTGCTCTCTTTCCATGGCATATGAGCATGAGAGTATGCATGATATTCAATTAGTGGCATATGACATTCTTGCATTGCATGTTTAGCATGATTACTGTAGTTCTTGCTACTGAGACTTCTTTGAAATCTCACTCTTTTCATATTCAATTAATCAACAAGTTAGGAGTTGAAATGTCACATCCTGAAAATTTTATTTGGACATAGGGAGTTGAAAATTTGAATGAGAGCCAATACAGAAAGTAGACAGTGTCACACCTCCTTTAATATCCCATTATACGTCAATTGGAACTATTAGAACATGTTTTGCAACGTTTCCGGATGAAAAATTTCAGTTTCAAAATTTCACCTTTAATTCTGTCCGTACACTGTTCATATGAATTTAGATCAATTTTGAAAATTCATAACTAGTCCTAAAAAAATCAAAACGAGGTGGTTCTAATTTTGACATGAAGCTTGCTAAGAGTTTTATAGAAGAAAAATATTTATTAGACTCGATTCCATCCAAAAAGACACCAGAAAATTCAACAAAATACACTGTTCATATAGTCAATTTTCTAATTTTTAGTATTTTTACCTAATTTTGGAAGGATATAACTCTTAGCAAAAAATTCTGATTTTAATGGTTTACCACTTGTTTTAAATCTAAAAATGAGATCTATAAGCCTGTAAAATTTCATGCTCAAACTCCAACAATTGCTTATTATTTTATGTGTCACAAAATCAGTCACTTTTAGGGTATTTTTATCCCCTAATTCCATTTTCTTTAATTTTTATTCCTTTTTTTCCTTGTCCTTAACCCTGTGTCATTATACCATTCAATATTCCAACATTGGAGTATGTCATGACAATACAATTTACATTATATTGTTATCCATGAGTAATTACAAACTCAACACAAAGTTCATTAACACATTGCAGGACATAACATAGTGACATTATTCCATAATGCTCTTCTATCCCAACACCAATTCCTTACCTTGATCCATGGATGAGCCAATCCCTATTTGAGACATAAATTGACAAAGGAGGAGTGAGATTTCAAAGAAATCTCAGTAGCATTTGAATTACAATCATCATGTAAATCAAGTAAGTTACAATGTGGCATGTTATAGAACTTCAAGACATCCTCAAGTCACATAAAATCATACTTAGTCTCATGTTGGGAGAGAAACATCAACACTTCCACATTAACACAATTCAATGCATTTGGCCAAAGTATAAACCAAAGTTATTCAACCGACCAAAATCACAACACAAGTTCCTCAACCCAAGCAAACAACAAATCACATTAAACAAGCAAGATATATAATCAAATTATAATTCAAAACTATCTTTTTAACACTTGTCCACTAGGTTACTTCAAGGGACAAAGCTTCTCCTTAGTTCCTCCTCACAATGCCTATTAAACGAAGTATAAACATAGGCCACATTAATCACTAAACAACTTAATTACAATTCTTGAACTTTAACTTAACAATTTCCTCTTTTTCTTTGATTTTAACAAAGTAATTTCTCCTTTAAAATCCATAACCTCATGACTCATCCCTACACAGTTTTTCATGAGGAATTCAAATATGGAATCATATTTTTAAAATTCAAGCTCCTTCCCCATGAACTTGGTTTGGCCGAATGGGGGGTTATAACTTCTAAAAATTCCATTTTTTGATTCAAATGATTTTAAGCACCTCCCAACCATATATCCCTACACAAAACCATGTTTTAAAGCCATTAGAATCATCAAACTAAGCCCAAACAATTTTCTTCTACATGAACAGTGCTTGGCTGAACCTCCCCCTAAAACCTTAACTTTGATTTTCTTTCAAAAATCAATCTATACGCCATTTAATCTAATCAATCAAGCTTGAAACTTAGGGGTAAGGATGCTTAAATATACCTTAATGTTTCCTTGATATAAGTTGGATGATTCCTTGCCTAAAACACTTTAAAATTTTGAAGAAATAGGGCTGGAGCTGCAGTGACAGATTTTTTCCAATTTCCTAACATTTATTTGTATTTTCCAATAGGTATATATAGAGAAAATCAATATACCCTTCTCCCTCTTGATTTGGCCAAACTAGGACACCTCATGGCGGTTATATGACAGTCATCAAGTGTCAAAATAATCAGATTATCACAGTGGCCATTTTCTAGATTTTTCCAAGCATTTATCCATTAATTTTGTATTTTATTTAATTAATTATTGGAGTAGCCAGCAAGCAAATGAAATTGGGCCCTTATTGGGCTCATCCAAAAAGCTAGCCCCCAAACCAAATCACTATCTCAAACTAATTTAAAAATTTATCGGTTACTATTCACTAGTAATGTTCTATAATTTTTTTAGACATCCAAAAATTCATTTCTCTCCATGATAATTCACTTTTTAATATGAAAATATGATCTGGGAATTTTCAGAATTTTTTGCCATCTCTAGGTATGTATTTTGAATGTTCTCCAATTAGGCTTTTATCGGTGTCACAGAGGGAAAATAAATTCTCTAAAATTCATTTCTGAGCTTCTAAGGCTTAAAACCAATTTTATACATTCAAATAAATATTTAGATAATTTATTCATCTTTTTTCCAAATTTATTAAGGCCTCTAACTACTTAAAATAATTATTTTCCTTCGATTTCTCAATATTTTCCTGAAAAACCTCTGTTTACAGGAAATTTCATAATAATTTGCTTTCATCGTAATTTTACCTTTCGAGTCTCAACCGAATTTCCAAAACCTCTAATTTATAATTTTCCCATTTTTCAGAAATTTTCTAGAAATTTTTTCAAATTTTCCCGTTTTGCCCTTCTTAGACTGATAATTATGAAAATGCCAGCCTGGAACTTATCAAGGTTTCACATCAAAAGTTATTTCATTTTCCTGTCTAGTTCCTACATTAGCTCCTATCCCAATTTTTAATCCCTTAAAGCCAAGTGAAAATCTTCAGGATGTGACAGACAGAGGGATAAAATAACTTCTGATGTGAAACCCTGATATGATCTGAGTTGGCATTTTTAAAATTATCAGTCTAGGAAGGGGAAAATAAAAAAATTTGAGAAAAAATTCTGAAAATTCTCAGAAAATGGTAAAAAGGTAAATTAGAGATTTTGAAACCTCGATAGAGGCCCTAAAGGTAAAATTGGTATGAAAATATATTATTATTGAAATTCCTGAACACAGAGGTTTTTTGGAAAATAATGAAATACTAGAGGAAAATAATTATTTTAAATATTTAGAGGCCTCAACAATTCTAAAAAAATATGGATTAATTATCTAAATATATATTGAAATTTATAAAATTGATTTTGGGTCTTAGAAGTGTAACACCTTAATTTTTTATGTCAGTTGGAAGAAATTACGACCTGGAAATATAATACTCTTGCAGGAATTTTTTTTTCCTTGAAACATTCTAATATACAAGGTTCGATAATATAGCAAGTTACTAATATTACTAACCTACTACCACACATCCATTAAAGCAAATGGTATTTTGTTGACTTCAAGAGCCATAGTTTCCTATTTACAAAGGAATTGACATTCCATAAGTTTCATATAACTTTATATCTACATATTTATATACACAGAGTGCTAGCCATACTTGGCTAATAAAAAAATTATAAGTTCAAACTATAAAAGTATAAACTGATGACCAACTATACAAATAACTTCTTCTTCCAACCTTCTCAATTTCTTGCACTACTAGAAAAAAGACTTTTAACGTCACCAAATATAGCTGTTAATCAGAAAAGCGATGTGGAAAAAAAGACAGTGGCATTTTTATAAATAAGTTGATTAAGTGTTGATTTTTCACGACGGTTATTAAGAAAACCGCTGTGGAAAGTTTTAAAATAACCCTACACGGCGTGTTCGTTTTCTCTCATTTTCACTTTCGTTTCAGTACGCCGTGGTCCCCTTCTATCCCACCACCAAAAAACTTCCATTACTGGCCATTTCCCCCACTCCCCCACTGTTTAAACTCTTTCATTTAGCTTGTGGTGTCTTGCCGCCGTCCGCCGCCGTTTGGATGACCCTCTTCGCATTTAAATCATCTCTACTCCGTGAGTATCCTCTTTTTTCATTCTTTTCAATTTTTCTTAGTTTCTTGAATGTTTTGACCATAAAAATTTGTTATATTTTAAATGAGTTTGTTAGTTTTACATTGTTGTTGGCTTGTATTGTTGATTTTGCGTTTTTTATGTGCTTGAACCGTTGATTGGTGGATACTTAGTGTGAGAAAACCTTAATTCCTTCCTATATACTGTATTAGAAACATGTTTAAATGTTTGAAATTGATTAGTTTTGAAGTTTTTGATTTTTTTATAATTTTTTGATATTTATTTGGATTTTTGGTAGTTTTTTTGGTAATAAATTTGAGAATTTATTAATAAATAATCTGTTGAAACTTTCAAAATGCTGCGCCATATCCATGGATGACATCAACTTGATGAGGGATACTTTGTCAACAACATCACTACAAAATGTTGAAACTTTCAAATAACTAGGTCATTCCTTAAAAAATTCATTATTAGATATTTTCTCTTGGTTCCCTCCTATACATGTTCATTATTTCTATTATACAGACAGAAGTAGTTACTTTTTTTTCAAAATGCCAGTTCTCTTGGTTCCTATATATGTTCTTTGGTCTTAGGTTTCCCTTAGTTCTCTTGGTTCTCTATTTTTGCTTTGTGTAAAAGAAATTTCAATGCTTGCTGTATATATGAACTAACTAGTTGATTACTTGTTCATATGGTCTTGTTCTGCGTATTCTACACTGCCCGCATTTATATGGAACTGTAAATTGCAGAGTGGTAAAAAAGAAAATCATGTAGAATTTTTTTAAAAAAATGAATTTTAACAGCGCTTATTCAAATAACGCCATTAAAACATTTTCCACGGCGGTTATGTAAAAAACTGCTGTGGAAATCTATAACCGCGGTGGAATTCTAACTTTTCACGACGGTTTTTTATATAACCGCCGTATTTTGTAAACCTTTCAACGTTGACTGTATCAATTTCGCCTCCAAAACTGCCGTGAAAAACCACTAATAACCGCTGTTAAAAGCTTCTTTTCTGGCAGTGTTGCAATTACTACACTCTTGCCCTTTGAGCCACTTGTCTTTGCTGTATGTCAGGGAAGGAAAGGGGTGAGATTCTAAGAATTTTAGTAGTAATAACAATCTACCATACACGTACACAGATTCATAAAGCGTGCAAAACAAGCCATATAATAAGCACTTGGTAGATCAACATAACTAGCAAGGTTCACACAGTATATACAGTTCATCATGGATCACCTAGTTCTAGTACTCACACAGAATACGAGTTTGAGGGAATACACAATTCCAGTAGTCACATAGAATACGAGTTTGAGAGAACACACAGCTCCAGTATTCACATAGAATACGAGTTTGAGAGAACACACAGCTCCAGTATTCACATAGAATGAGTTTTAGGAAACACACAGTTCTAGTATTCACATAGAATAGGAGTTCAAAGGATCATACAGTTCAGTATTCACACAAAATACGTGTTTTAAGGAACATACAATTCTAGTATTTACACAGAATACGAGCTTAAGGGAATACACAGTTCCAGTATTCACACAAAATAAGAGTTTAAGGAAACACACAGTTCCAGTATTCACACAAAATAAGAGTTTAAGGAAACACACAGTTCCAGTATTCACACAAAATATGAGTTACCACCATTCGTAATCAAGCACATAGCTCCTGTAAAAAAACCACCATTCATAATCGAGCACACAGCTCCCAAAGTCAAAACCATCATTCATAGTCAAGGACATAGCTCCTGTAATAAAACCACCATTCATAATCGAGCACACAGCTCCCAAAGTCAAAACCATCATTCATAGTCAAGCATATAGTTTTGGTAATCAAAACCACCATTCATAATCAAGCATACAGCTCCATAATCAAAACCGCTATTCATAATTGAACACATAGTTCCTATAATCAAAACCACCATTCATAATCAAGCATACCGCTCCTGTAATCAAAACCAGCATTCATAATTGAGCACACCGCTCCCATAATCAAAGCCACCGTTCATAATCAAGTACGCAACTCTGGTAATCAAAACCACAATTCATAATCGAGCACATGAATCCCATAATCAAAATCACAATTCATAATCAAGTACACAGTTCCTGTGATCAAAACCACAATTCATAACCAAGAACATAACACCCATAATCAAAACCACTATTCATAATCAAGCACACAACTCCTATAATCCCATTCATAATTGAGCACACAGTTCTTGTAATCAAAACCACTGTTCATATTTGAGCACACAACTCTCATAATTAAAACCACCATATATTGATTAAGGAATATGGGCACTATTGCACAAACAGACATGCAGAACAATTGCATAAGTATATGAGAGAAAGAGCTACTACCAGTTGACCTTTCCTCCAATTTATTACCTTCTTCAGAGTCCTTTCTCGTTTGTCTCCTTAATAGGCTCAGGCAAATATGAAATCCTATATTATATGTATATATATAGGGGTAGGTTAATACTTAATTTGTTCATGATTTATAACTTAAATAACTTGTCTTAAATCTCAACTCTCTTTAAACTCTATCCTTATTAAATGGTTGGTCATCAAGAGCAAAGTCATTATTTTTACATATTATATTTAGAAACACTTGAAATGTCTTTCCTTCTTAATCCTCACAACCTATTTCATATATATATATATATAATTACCTTGGCATAGTCAATGTCAAAAGCAATTTCATCAATCTAATCTATGTGAATTCTTGTTTCTTTTCAAAGCTTCAAATGTTAATTTTTCCTTAGTCCTTCTTGTATTTTCCTGCTTAGTATATTTAAAATCTGCAATTTCATTGTCAATTTACTACCATTCTTGTATTTTCTAATCCCATATAATCCTTTAAAGTGAATCTGGACAGAAAATTTCTGATCGAAGGACAATAACTAGCCCATTTCAAATTTAGCATCAGAATGATAAACTCATTTATAATCTCGCCTAGCAGAAGGGAAAAGAAAAAAAAAAAAAAGATCTAACACCATTTCTTAAACCATTACTTATCCACATAAAAACTAAGTAAATCTTCTAGTTTCAATTAGTAATTAAATTTTGAAGAAAATGAAACAGTCTCCTTTCTTCCTTATTTCTATATATCAGACGCCATTCACACCATGTGTGTGTATAACGATTTCCATTTAATTCCCAGCACTACACACTAACGGCACTTATATATGTGTGTGTAACTTTATTCTTCCCTTTTAAATTTCAGCAACTTGATTCTTAAAACTTTTCTCCCACTGAACCTGATGGATATCCCATAAACCAGAACGCACAAGCTCTGTTTCGGCAGCCATGAACAGGGGTGAAACAAGCAAATGTATCACTACATTTCACTGGTTGAAGCTTCCAACTACATCTTCCATCCACTATTTCTTTCGGTTCACAGCTTTCTTTAACAACCCAGATTTTAATCTATCATAATCTCCTCCATGATGTAGAAAACAAAAGAAATAAGGGTAGGAGAGCGTTAATCAGTCTCACCTCAATCAGAAACACTATTGCATGTGAACTTCTCCCCTCCGATCACTACTTTGCCGGCAACACCCTTCTCTCTGCCTCCCACGTTTTCTCTCCGTCTCTCTCTGATTTCTCCTCAGTTTGCAGATGACAAATGAGAAGGGAGAAGGCGTGATGGCAGCCTGTGAGGAAAGGACCATTTTGCCCTTCTAAGTTTTCTTTGTTTTCACTTCCGTCCTTCCTCTTTTTTTTTTTTCTCCCTTAAATTAAAGAATGAATTCAGAAATTTTTCCATAATGTTTTGTTTGGATTTTCCTTCTCTATTATCTTCTTTGACCTATAAAATAATTTCTCTAAAAATTTTGAGTCAAAAATCAACTTCTAACTATTTTTCTTGAATTTTCTCAAAAAATATCCCTTGATTCCATAAATAAATCCTTAGTTCATTTTAAGGATTTTATGCCTGAATTAGCTCCTTTGCATCATAAAATAATTATCCTAAACTTTTTGGCTCAAATATAAACCTCTAACTATTTTCTTGAATTTTCAAGGAAATACGTCCTTTTAACAACCAAAATTAACTTTAAAATTATTTAAGACATTTTGGGGGAATAAACTTTTCCATAAAATTTCTAAGTCCTTGACATTAATGTTCCATAATTTTCCCCAAAATTTTCTAGGCTTCAAATAATTTTAATTAATTTTCTTTACTACTTTTCTTGAATAAGAAGATTCGGGAGGTTACAAGAAGGGCAGGAAAAAATTTTTGGAAATTTATTTTCCATAGTTTTACCAATAAGGCCTTATTTAGAAAAAAATTTAGAATAAATAGTTAAAGGTAGAGAAAAATTATGAAAATTTTCAGATCATATCCTTATACTAAAAGAGGATTTTTCAGGGAGAGAAATGTATTTTTGAAGGTCTAGAAAAATTATGAAAAGTTACAGGTGAATAGTAACTGATAAAACTTCAAGATGATTTGGGATGGTGATTTAATTTGCGGGCTATCTTTTTGAACCATCCTAAAACATAAGTGGGCCCCACATTGGGCCAGAAAAAGGCCCAAATTTTGGGCAAAACATGGCTAATTATTTAAGGCCCAATTAAGCCCAATTTTTACATAAATATCTTGTAATATTCTAAGGCTTGTACATAAGGCATGATCTGAAATTTTTAAGCACTTGGTGGCAGCCAAATGTCTCTCTTATGTGGCAAAATCATGCTAAGATTAGATGGGGAAGGGATAGATTCATTTGCTTATATATTGGAGGGAATTGAAAGACGACGCGCAGCGGAAATCAAATTAAAATCTAAAACTTTCAACCCCTTGCCCGGATCTACCGATCGCGTTTAAGTTAGGTAGTAAGAAGCATTACCTTCGATGTTCGATTTCCAGGTGGCTCGGTGATTTCGCCGTTCAGGATGCCTCTGCTCGCCTCCTTTGTCGTTCGAAGTCGACAACTCCGGTCGGCTTCCTCTACCGGTATCCACACGAGTAGCCCTCAATCTCGAACGACGTGCTAGCGTCTATGTCCGTCTAGGGTTTTCAAAAATCCGTCCTCTCTTCTCACTTTTGGCCGTCCCTTATCTGCTTAGTGCTTTCGCTCTCCCTCTTAAAACCCTAGCTCCTCATATCAAATATATAGGATGCTATAGGTTTAATGAATGATTTTTTTAATTTCGAAATTAATCCTAAATTAATACAATATCAAATATTGCCTAATCAGATAAGAGAATAATTAAATAAATATGGTTTATATTAAATCCGTCTCACAGATTTAATTCACCTATTTATTTAATTCAAAAATAAAGATATGACGGAATTAATTTACATAGATCTAATTTATCCTTATAAATTAAATCTAACAATTAATATCTCTTATATTTATATAATATATATATATATACGAATATATATATACATGTCCACCCTATATTATTCATTGAATCTGGACATATCTTAGATTTAATGAATCTGGACATCATAACTCGCGTTGGGCTATTTTGTGTGCGACCCTGTAGGCCCATATGAAGTTGGCAGTGGGCCATTAACTATAATGACTCACAAGTCGTAAGCAGTCTCTAGCAAGACATCACGACTACCCAAATCATATGAGGATCGTTGAATGATGTAACCTTTCATACAACCATATTGCGTCCCTTTTGTCACACGACATTTTGGTCATAGATGAGGCATGGAGAACGTCATCCTCCTATTCATGACCGTTACTTTCTCGATCCCTGAGTAGTCTGAGTATAGAAACGAAACTACCTTTCCATTATAGTATGGCCATACATTTCTCAGACTCACTCATCGAGGGGCCCAGTAATATCTCTCTACGAATGTGAGGGACAAATTCCATCTTGACCATTCACATTCCTCCGCATGAAAAACCACTAAGCCTGAACATAGTCTTTATGATCACTCGGTCAAAAGTGACTTTTGACTAGGTCAAAGCTAAGCGTTTTTCATGTAGGAATCCATGATGATCTCAGGTCAAAGGGCACAGTGACATGGTTTGTATATGAGAGAAGCTTATGACTTAACCCATGCAGCTCTCTCATAGCGGGTCGGTCCAACACCTTGTACTCTTACATGTGCCTATGACTTTAATTTATATCTCTATATATCTTTAAAGTCATACTGGTCTTATTTCATCTCTGCTCCCACATAGCTGACCGACCAGGGACATTTAGGATAAACCATGAGTTATCCAAGGATAGTCATCACAGTAAACATGCAAATGATAACGTAATTAATAAATTCATAAATTAACAATGTTCAAAACAGAATGATTGGCCCCTAGGGCACAATTTCCAACATATATGCCCCCTAAAATACACAAAAATAGGTAGAAAATTGACAAAAGAAGGAAGGTTTTGTCAAAATGTTTTCTTGAGCTTTGAAACTAAACTTAGTGAGTGCATTTGGACAAGGAATCACCAAGATTTAATCAAGGATTCATCAAGGCATGTTTAAGCTTTATTATGGTTAAGATTAAACCTTGTTTTAGTTGATTATTGAATCATAATCCTAGGGGAACTTCCTACCACAATTCGGTCAAGATGAGTATGAGTTAGGGAAGAATAGAAACCTTAAAAATGAGTTGGAATCATCATGTTTAAGTGGTGTTTGGATTGATTTTTGGAAGAAAACCAACTTATGGTCCTTTATGACTCAATTTGGCCAAAGCTAAATGAGAAGGAAGGAGTTTGATTTTTATAAATCTGATTGATATTTGGATTCTACATGAAAAATTATATAGGAATGAGCCAAGAGATTATTAGAATCAAAAGAGGAATGATCATGTTAAAAAAAAGAAGAGGGATTTAATTAGGTTTAAGGTTAAGCATTGGTGTTTAAGTTTGAATGATTGTTAATGTAGCTTGTAATTATGTTTGGATTGATAGGTGTTGTGGAGAAAAATCAAAGGGAGCCTTAATCACATGAAGAGAGGCCAAATTGTATTAAGCATTAAAGGTAGCATTGAACTTATAATTTGATTGTTTATCTTGCTTACTTAATGTGTTATGTTGATTGCTTTGAATTGAGGAATCTATATTGTGGCAATGGTTGATTTTATGACACTTGATATGCTTTGGCCAAATGCGTGGTAATATGTTAATGTGAAAGTGTGAATGTTTCCTCCTTTGACATGATGTATAGTATGATTTTATGTGACTTGAAGATGTCTTGGAATCTTATGACATATCACATTATGCATTGCTTGATTAACATGATGATTATAGTTTATTGCTATTGAATTTCTATAAAATCTCATTCTCCCTTTGTCAAATTATGCATTAATAGGGAGTGGATCAAGTATGGATAAATGCAAGGAATTGGTGTTGAGCTAAGGAGGCCATGAAAATTTTATGACATTGTATAAAGTTATGTTGTATTTTGTTGAACTTTGGTACAATTTTTGTAATGAATTGTAGACATGAGATGCCTTGGCATGATGTAATTTATAATGTTGAATGGTTGTCTATAATCATGGTTTGGTAAGCTTAAATGAATGGTATATGAAAAGGAAAAAAGAAAATGGAAGGAAATTTGGTTTAGGAGATAAACATGTCTTAAAGGGGCAGTTTTGTCACACATAAAATAATGAGCAAATGGACGAATTTGGATTTGAAATTTGGCAGGCTTCTATTGTCACACCTCCTTTATTACCATATTATACATTAATTAGAACTATTATAATCCATTTCCTATAACTCAAGAATGAAAAATTTCAAGTTTAAAATTTTCCATTTTTGTATTGTCGGTACATTGTTCTTAGTTTTCTAAGCTAACTTTGAAAATTCATAACTAAATGTAAAAAAATCAAAATGAGATATTTCTAATTTCTATTTAAAGATTGTGATGTCCTCTATAAAGAAAAAAATACTCATTGGACTCATATCCATCTAAAATGGACCCAAAAAATTCAATAAGTTGCACTGTTCATATGATAAATTTTTGAATTTCTAGTATTTTTGCCTAACTTTGGAAGGGCATAACTCTTGGCACAAAACTTTAATTTTAGTGGTCTAACACTTGTTTTAAAGCTAAAAATGAGCTCTATAAGATTGCCAAGTTTTAGATCCAAATTCATCTATTTGCTCATTATTTTATGTGGCATAAGTTTGCCCCAAATTTAGGCATTTTTATCCCTTAATTACCTTTTCTTTAATTTCGTTTCCTATCCATCTTTTTTCATACCATTTAGGCATTCCACCATTCAATATTCCAGCCTTGATATACACCATACAAGTAAAATTTCATCATAATGTCATTCATAATCCATTACAAACTTAATATAAAGTTCATTAAACATTACATAACATATCATAGTGTTATGAAAATCATAAAGCTCCAATATCTCTACCATTTCTTTGCCTTGATCCATGGATGAGCCACTCCCTAGTTGAAATATAAATTGACATAGGAGGAATGAGATTTCATAAAAATCTCAATACCAAATGAACTATAATTATCATGTAAATCAAGCAAGATATAATATGACACGTTACCAAACTTCAAGACATCCTCAAGCCACATAAAATCATACTTAACATTATGCTAGGAGAGGAACATCAACACTTCCATATTGACATAATTCCATGCATTTAGCTAAACCACAAACCAAGGTCATCCAATCAACAATAACCATAACACAAGTTCTTCAATCCAAGCAACAACGTAATCACATTAACGAGCAAGATAAACAATCAAATTATAATTCAATGCTACCTTTTAGCACTTGACAATTTTGGTCTCCTCAAGGGGTTATGATCCTTCTTGATTCCTCCTCACAAAACCTATTGATTCAAGCATGAATATAAGCTACATTAACAACTACACAACTTAAACATAACACTTTAACTTCAACCTATACAATTTCCCCTTTTTTCTTTGATTTTTAACAATATTGTTCATCCTTTGGAAACAATGATCTCTTGGCTCAATCCTACATAATTTTTCATGAGGAATTCAAACATCCAATCACTTTTACAAAAATCAAACTCCTTCCTTATCAAACTGATTTCGCCGAATAGGGGTATATGGCTTTCCAAAAATTCTATTTTTGATTCCAATGATTTTACATACTTTCCTTTAGTATAACCCTACACAAAAACACATTTTTAACCCATTGGAATCATCAAATCAATGCAAAACAAATTCCTCTAGCATGTACTACCCTTGGCCAAAATGAAGAGCAAAGGACCCTAGGTTGATTTTCTTTCAAAAACCACTCAATACATAGCTTAAACAAGCTTATTCCACCTGATATTTAAGGTTTCTATCCTTCCCTAATAGTTGCATCTTAGGAATGGAAAAGCTTAGACATATCTTAATGATTCCTTGATGAAAGCTAGCTAATTTCTATTAGTAGCAGTCTCACTCAAGAGAGGGTGAATTGGGTGAGTTATAAAAATTTGTGAAATTAAAACTATGATCTATCGAAAATAGAGAGTGTGAGTTAGAAAGATTTCACCGTAGAAAGGAAGACACAGGATTTATATTGGTTCGGTCTCAACCACTTGACCTACGTCCAGTCCTTAGAACATCTCTGAGTATTTCACTATGTTCCAAGATTGATCGGGCTCTTGGCGCCTCAGTACAGTAATTGAAACTCTCAATCACTCCCCCTTACTTCCCGTAAGGTTACAAACCCACTCAAGAGTCCACACTCTTGAGTATTGTAACATCTAGACTTTTAGGCCTAGAAGTTCCAAAAATAGCCTAAATTAAACAGGTTACCAGACCCCTGTGAGCAGAAGTCCCAAAGATGAAAAAGGAAGGTAAAGCAGTTTCAGGGACTAAACTGCAAAGTAAAAGTTTTCAGGGGCTCGAGTATAGTTAAGGTTAGAGGCTCCAGCAAAGTCTCAAAGGCCCAAAAAGAGAAAAGAGACTAGATACAGGCCAAAGGTTAAGCTAGAAGCCTCAAAGAGAAGATTATATGAAGCTAAGTCCAAGAAGGGACTAAACTGTAAATTCAGAAAGTTATGACCAACAGGGGTAAAAATGGAAGAGTACGCAGAGAATTCCAAGAAAATCCTAGAAAATGGAAAATAATATTCTAAGGCTCTTCTATGAAGAGAAAAGATGAAAATGCCCCTGAGGCAGCTTCAACGGAATTTATGAGGTTATTACCGGTAAAAAGTATACCATGTGAGGTAATTATTTGAAATAGCAAGAGACCTCAAAAGTGTATACAAAAATGAGGTTAAAGGGTTGAAAGGTTGTACTAATTTATAAAATTAGTCCCGCAACCAAAAGGCCAGTAGAGTGGCTTTAAGAAATTAAAGAGCCGGTTTTGCCGATAAAAGGGTATTTTAGTAAATGAATTTTATGCAAGGCTTAAAGGAAGTGTTATGGGCTAAGAAAATTCATAGATACTCTCTAAAATTAAAGAGAATTTATGGATCTGACAGAAAATAATTACAGAGGCCAGAGCATTGTAATTAGAGAAAAGAAGTTAAACCCAGAGTAAAAGTGCACCGATAAAGTATTAATCAGAGTCTTGCACTCTACTTGGGCCACAAGTCGCCACTTGTCAAGCCTTTAATGGATGCTAATTAAAGCTTTCCAAGTGTCAAGCTACCAATGGAGAGGATCTTGACTTTGGAATTTAATTATATTATGATTTAAGTTAATTAAGAGAGAGGATTAAGATTAAGTAGGCTAATGACACTTGGCATAACATTAATGATGGTTGGTGGGATATTTTGTACACATTAATGAGCTCATCTCTCCCCTAAATCAGATGGAAATTTCGTGCAAGGCATGAAGAGAGGGAAAAAGAGAGAGTTTTGAGGGAAAACCAAGAGAAAGGCATCAACTTTGGTCATACAATCAAGGTTCAAGGTGAGTTCTTGCCTTGGTTTCTTTCTCTTTTATGGTTGAAAATATGTCTTCTCTCCCTTTTGATGGCTGGTCGAAATGGTTGACGAGTGGGGAAGGGAGTTTGGTTGTTAGATCTTGCTAGAACACCTCAAAGTATGGTAGATCCAAGTGGATCTATGTGAAAATTGGAAGAATTACGTGCTGATTTGATGGCTTTTTCGAATTAGTCACTGTTCATATCTGGTTCTGAAATTTGGTATGCTTAAAGTACACTCTATGAGATTTAAATCCATGGGTAGAACACTTCATTTGGATATGTGTACGATTTATGGTGATTTTTCAAAGTTAGGGTTTGAAATCTGAAAACAGTGTTAAGCTTTTGGAAGGGTGTCGAGTTCCGTACAATTCTGGTACTGTTCGGCATAGAATTGGTTCCTGAAACTATTTTTCCTTTAAATTTAACTTAATAATATTTCAGTGAGACTTGGAAGAACTCAATTTGGAGTTTTATAGATTTAATTATGAATTTTCAAAGTTGAGCAAAAATTCTGGAGATTCTGCGTGAACAGTACCCGCGAACCAAAATTTCCAGATTTGATCTTCTTGAATCTAAAGCCATCTAAAGTGGTCCTAATTGATAGGAAATAGATCATAAGGATGTAAAATGATAAGATTTATATTAGAAAAGTTAGAAAGAAAACCCTAAGACTAAGAGAAAGGGGTTGAGGTTCAAGAAAGCTAGTCTTGAACTTTATGTAATCTAATGGTCCTAATGGATTGTGTCATCATTATGGTTATGTTTAGGACCTTTGGAACATCCAAGAGGATGTTTAGTGATGTTGACCGAATGCCCACATGGTTGGAAAGTCAAGGGAGGCAAAGGAAAAGTAAGAAGAAAGCTTGAGGTGCAAGGTAGTGAACTTACCTATTGTCATTGCTTGATGTGGTATGCTTGTGTGTTGCCGTGTACATGTTATTGAATGTTATTGTGACATGTTTTAGCTGCTGTAATTGCTATTCATGATGAGTAGATTATGTCTCCATGGCCATGCATCAAGAAGTTAGCTTTGAGCATGCTAGTATGTCACTAATTAACAAGAGAATAAACAAGTTGTGTGTAGTGCATGAGCATCCATTTAGCATGATTAATATGGTATTATTTGCTACTGAGATTTCCCCGAATCTCACCCCCTCCCTAACCAACCATTTAGGTCAATTAATGGTGGGCACTAGTGGCATGAGAAGCAAGGAGAAGAAGTGGAGAATTATTAATGCTAATGATTGATATTATTATTCAATGTATAATTCTCCTATGTTATAAGTTATGTTATGAATGCCATCAATTCAATGTATGTGCTTAGGATGTTTATGGCATGAATGGGAAAAAGTAAGCCCATGTTAGGTATGCCAAAGAAATAAAAAGAATTAAAGTAAAGAGTTATTAAGGGATAAAACGTAGGTCCTGAAGCAGTTAATTTCAAGCTTCAGTTCGACCTATCATATGAATGAGTTAAGCTACGGAATTTGGTACACTTATAATACATATCCCAAGCTTTAAAAGGAGTGGTAAATCACATCATTTGGATGTGTATACAATGAGATATGAATTTTCGAAGTTAAGGCGCAGAATCTGGAAAGTCCAGATTTTACCAAATGAATAGTAATTTTAATCCAATAAACTGTACGTTTTCAGTGAGGATGAGTTTAGTTGAATATTTTTCCCTTAAAGAGCATTGAAAGATCTTTCCGTAGAGTTTTGGAACACCTCCATACGATTTTTCTAGAATTAGTTATGGTTTTTCAAAATTGGACCTGTAATCTGAAAACTGGACAGTGAACAGTAATTTTCCGAAACTTAATGTTTAAATTGAAAATTTTAAGTTTAAGACCATCCAAAGTGGTCTGGAATGGTTCTAAATGAATGCTAAGGTATTATATAAGTAAGGTGTGACAAGTATCACACAAGACGTGGTTAATGATGAATAAGTAAACTCTCTTACAGAGTGAATAAATAATAATCACCGACGCCCTGTGTTATGGAAGAACAAGTATTGAATGCAACAGTAAATAATCAATAGGGGGTAGCTCGCATATTCAATTTGTTCATTTAATGCTTCTTCGCGCCTTTTATAGTTGAGGTAGTTTAGTGACCATTAGACGAAAGAGCTTCTAGCTGTTGAGAGTTCGGTTGCGTGTTTTTCCAGTTGTAACGGTTTCCGCCATTAATGCCTCTGACAAGGTAGGTTACAGGCTACTTGGACAACCGTTGGAAAGCTATTGGGTTTTTCTTTATAATCTGCAAAAATACACTGATTCAATAAGTTTTTCTTTGCAGAGTAAGATCAAAAGTAGAACCAAACAAATGATAGAATGAACACTCATAGTTTATGGTTAGAATCAATCAGTTGTTAAATGTGCTGGGTAATAACTGATCGTGCTTGATCGAAGTGATGTTCGATTACTGCTTGATCGATCAGGTTATCGATTATTCTGAGTGAAAGCTTTTGAAACAGATAACTAAGATTATTGATCAAGTAATGGATCAATGATTTATTGATCAAGTGATCGATAAAAGGGAATAGTGACATCATACTGGTATGCATAGAAAAGGAAGATCAAGGTCACTTTTGATTTTGAAACTCTTTAAATAGTGAATTAAGACATTTATGAAGGCTGAGAAAAGCTTGAATAAAATAGATGATACATTTTGAGAAACATAGAGACTAGTTAAAGTTTAAACCGAAATCGCCTTATGATCGAACAAGTGATCGAACACTTATTGATCGATCAGGTTATCGATAAACAAAGTTTTATAGAAATAAACTTTGAAGCACTAATTTTCGAACACCTTATCGATAAATAGATGATGGATAACCTTATCGATAAACAATAAGCAAAAGTATATTTAATGAAAACACAAGCTATGTAGGTTGATCGATAGGTGATCGATAAATGGATGATCGATAATGTTATTGATAAAGAGATTTATTCTTGTAAAATCAAAGAGATGATTTATCGATTATGTTATGTGAAAACAAGGTAAACATGAAGTGTGGTGATTGATAATATTATTGATAATCTGATTATCGATCTGGTGATCAAAGAGCCATGATCTAATAAAGATATGCTGATCATCGATCATGTGATCGATAATTTGCTGATCGATCAGGTGATCGATAAGCTGCTAAAGTAAATACCTGCACTCAAAGTTATGAAGCAGTGTTCGATCATATTATTGATAAATGGCTGATCGATAATGTGATCGATAAATAGCGACTAAAGCAAAACATAGAATGAGTAAAGCGTATTACCATTTATCTGTCTTCTCATCAATAATCTGTTTATCGATCATGTGATCGATAAATACTTATCAAATTTGTATCCCGATATTTGATCATCTTGATTATTGATTAAGTGATCGATAATTTACTCCAGACTTTCATACATGACTAAGTTAAGAATGATCGATCAATTGATCGATCAACACATTATCTAACACGTTATCGATCAAAGTTTCTGCTGAGTTACTTAAATGTACAAAGATATTATCTAACAGCTTATCGATAAAACCATGATCGATCAAATGATCGATCAACATACTGCAACACAAATTACTCACTTTGTTATCATCAAAACCTTAATCCTAACAATTTCTTGTCTAAACTCCTCACAAATTTCAGTCAAGAGATTAGGTTTTCAAATGAGCAGAACCTCCCCTTATAGTTTCTAATTTCATACCATTTTCTTGCATTTTAGGGGGTATTTATAGGCAAATAAATCTACCATTTTCTTCCCATTTCAGAAGCCTAAAATGCCACATAATGGGGTGAGTTGGTAGCCATCCAATGCAAGAAGGGTCCAGATTTGAATAAGTGTCCTTTTACTAGAGTTTTCCAAGGTTTATCCATGAATTTTAGATTTTATTTTAATTAAAATAGTAAAGACCAAAAGCTACACGAAAGTAGGCCTGAATTGGGCTCATATGGGTCCCATGAATAGTTTAGAATGACCCAAAAAGATGGCCTACAAACCAAATCACAACCCCAAATTATTCCGAAACTTTATCGGTTACTATTCACTAGTAACATTCTATAATTTTTATAGACCTTCAAAAATTCATTTCTCTCTATGATAATTTACCTTTTAATATAAGAACATGATCTGAAAATTTTCAGAATTGTTTGCCACCTCTAGGTATTTATTTTGAGTTTTCCCTGATTAGGCCTCTATTGGTGTTATTGTGAAAAATAAATTTCCTAAAATTAACTCCTAAGCTTCCAAGGCCTAAAATCAATTCTTTAAATTCAAAAAAATATTTAGATGATTTATCCGTATTTTTCTTAGAATTATTGAGGCTTCTAACTAATTAAAATAATTATTTTCCTCTAATTTCCCAATATTTCTTGAAAAACCTCTGTTTACGGGAAATTCCATAATAATTTATTTTCATAATAATTCCATCTTTCAAGTCTCAATTGAGTTTCCAAAACCTCTAATTTGTATTTTCCCCATTTTTCAGAAATTTTCTAGAATTTTTCTAAAATTGTTTTGTCCTTCCTAGATCGATAATTACGAAAATGTCAGCTCAGACCTTATTAGGGTTTCACATCAAAACTTGTTTCGTCTCCCCGTCTACATTGGCCCTGATCCCAATTTTTAACTTCTTATGTCTAGATGAAATTTCTCAGGATATGACATATAGATCTCATTTTTAGCTTTAAAACAAGTGGTAGATCATTAAACTTAGAGTTTTGTGCTCAAAGATATGCCCTTTCAAAGTTAGGCTAAAATACTGAAAATTTGGAAAATGGCCGTATGAACAGTGCAACTTGATGAATTTTCTGGCTCTGTTTTGTAATGATATGATGCCTATGTATATTTTTCCCTTATAGTTTGCATGATAAGCTTCAAATAGAAAT
The DNA here is from genome assembly GCF_004799145.2 of Neltuma alba. Lineage (NCBI taxonomy): Eukaryota > Viridiplantae > Streptophyta > Magnoliopsida > Fabales > Fabaceae > Neltuma > Neltuma alba. The sequence continues at coordinate 260,165 of NW_021635146.1, forward strand.
GGAACCACCTTGTTTTGATTTTTCTACATTTAGTTATGAATTTTCAAAATTGGCAAAAATTTCTATAGATAGTGAATAGTACCTGAGGGCTCTTTGTGATCCCAAGTCATGACTTGGGAATCCCAAGTCATGACCTGGTAACACAGATTGCCTTTGTGAGCTCAAGTCGCAACCTGAAGGTACCAAGTCACAACCTGGACTGAAATTTGGAAAAAGTTTCAATTTTTGATGAATTTCATGCTTGAAGCTTGTATAATGGTTCCAAATAGTTCTAATCGTTATATAATGGGGTAATAAAGGAGGTGTGAAACTTTTTGGTATTAAAGCAAAGGTTTTGGCTTTGTATAGTTACACTACACTAATTAATGTGTGTTGTGAAATGTGATTGATTACTTGTTATTGTTGTGAATTGGATTGTGTTTGGTTGGATTGTATATTATAAGTTGAGTTAATGCAAGAAGAGAAAATGGCCTACTGTGAAGATAGTGACCCCGGAGTAACTGTAAATCAGAGAATGCTTGGAGAACCTTACCCAGAGTGGTATCATCTGCACATTGAAGACCCTAACGATTCTACACCGCCACCAGGGTACTATTAACTTCTAAAAGAGATAGAGGACATTTACTTAGAAGTTGATTCTAATCAGGTTATAAAGCTCAATGATGGTGACGTTCAAAGCACCGTGAGACCTAGATCTAACCCAGATGAAGTAGGCCCCAGTGCAATCAGGTCAGTACTGATCAGAATGGCAAGGCCTGAATAGATCAAAGCTAAAGACCTGCCAATCAAAACGAGGCCCTTACTGGTAAAGAAAGAATTCAAGGGGTATGATAACATCTTTAGAGAATTTGTGGAGTTAGGGAGACATATCGATCAGACTTGAAATCAAGACGCTACTATCTATCTGGATTACTTTTTCTACCTGAGATTACTGCATAATGAAGTACTTGAGGAGGATCCAGATATGGATGATACGCTCTGGTGTCGAGTACTAATGGTACACTACCGAGTACTTGGGTTTGGCAGGAAGAGCTCTGGAGGATCTGTAGCTTCCTTGTATCTTGCACTTTTGATCAGTTGCTAGATGACTTAAAGATCTTTATCTTTACTTTGTTCCCTTTTTTGCTTCTATGATGTGAACTAGGATGACTTTATTATATGGATGTGATGGGTTGTGCTAGTACTAGAACAAACTTTTATTGACTGTGCTATATGTGTGTGTGTATGAATAGAGAAGTTTGATATAAAATATCTTGTGTGTTAAGTAATAATTCTATTTCTCTTGTAGTTAAGAAAAATTAACAAAATGGTTAGAGCAAGACGTGTAAGTCAAGTAGGGGAAGAACCAGCAAGACCCCTTGTTGACCCAATACAAAGGATCATGGAAAGGTTAGCGGAACAGTAAAGAACCATATAAGAAATACAAGTAATGCAAGCTAGACAAGAACAAGAAAGGGATGCTGTAAAAGCTACAACGGTAGCAGCAGCATTAGCACAGTTAGAGTAAAGTGGGCAAGGCTTAGCCAAAATAGCCTAACCTATCCAACAACCCTAATAGCAGGAAGTAGCTATAAGACCACAACTTGCTGCAGAACCTGACACACTACAACAGTAGATAGTAAGGTTCGGGAAACACCAAAAGACCACCCTCCAACTTTTGAGGGGACATTTGACGTACAAGTGGCCAAGGACTGGATAACTTGGCTAGAGAAGATTTTCAACATCCTAGAGTGCTCATCTGAGAGGAAAGCTCAGATGACAATATACAAACTAGAAGGGAAGGCACATAGATGGTGTAGGAATATAGAGCTGGTCTTCTAGGCAAATGCAACTCCCATTACTTAGGAAGTCTTTAAAGAATAGTTCTTTCTGAAGTACTTGCCTTGCTCTGTAACATCCCAATTTTTAAGCCTAGAAGTACTAGAAATAGCCTGAATGGGATAGGCTACCAGACTCCTTTTTAGTAGAGGTCCTAAAGATGAGAAAGGAAGTTAAAGCAGTTTCAGGGACTAAACTGCAAAGTGAAAGTTTTAAGGGGCTAAAGAGTAATCAAAGTTAGAGGCTCCAGTAAAGTCTCAAAGGCCCAGAAAGAGAAAAGAGGCTAGATACAGACCAAAGGTTAAGTTAGAAGCCTCAAAGAGATGGTTTTATGAGGCTGAGCCTAAGCAGGGGTAAAACCGTAAATTCAGAAAGTTACGGCCATCAGGGGTAAAAATGGAAAGTACTTAGAAAATTCTAAGAAAATCCCAGAAAATGGGAAATAATATTCTAAGGCTCTTTTGTGAAGAGAGATGATGAAAATACCCCTGAGGTAACTTAAAAGGAATTTATAAGTTTATAGCTCAATTTGAGATGTAGAGGTAGATTTAATTGTTTGAGTCATAAGGAAACCTCAGAAAATTATGACAAAATGGGGATGTATGATCTAAGAGACTATAGAAAATTATAAAATCAGTCTTATCCCCAGAAGACTAGCAAAATGGCTTTAAGAATACTTAAAAGCCAGTTGTGCTGAAAAAGGGCATTTTAAAGAATGATTTTTAAGTGGGGCTACAGGTTGAGTTATGACCTGAGAAAATTCACAGATTTTCTCTAGAATATGAGGAATTTTATGATATTTTTGGATGAATTTTTGGAGCTCTGGATTGAATAAAATACTCCAGTTAAATATTAAATAATTTTGTCCCCTAAATAGGGGACAAAACCAAAGAAAATATCTAAGAGCCATCATGACGATGCTGAGTCAGCGTGCTGAGTCATCAAGCGTAATCATGACACCGACGAGTCATCATACTGAGTCATCAAGCGTAATCATGACACCTACGAGTCATCATGCTGAGTCACCAAAAGATATTTATGGACAGCATAAAAATCAGAACGCAGTACGGGAATATTTTAGACAGTCTTTTGTCTACCCGTTATATTGAAATCTCTACTGCATGACTCAGTAAGGTTAAGTAGCCTGTCAGTAGAGCTAATTATTTTCATCTATGCTCCTCTGAGATGGCGCCATATATGTACCTTTTATTGGCCATAATTTTAAGAAGAAGTTGTCCCAACGGTACAGGGTAAGTCAAGACTCGAAAAGTATCTGATATGGTGCAAGATTGGCTTGATAGGTGGAGAAATAATTAAGAAAATATTTTTGCAGGAATTTTCATTTATTTCCTCCCTATTTTAATGCCATAAATGATGAAAGGACATGAAAGTGACAAGTGTACGGTTAGATGAGAAAAAGAAAATATTACGTGTACGGCTAGATGGAAGACATATGTACGGTCGGATGCAAGACACATGTGCGGTTGGATTAAAGACATGTGGCTTGATGATGTAAGCATGATGTAAGCATGATGTCATCAAGACACATATTACATGCTCCGCCAGGGACGAGAAGGAGGCAGAGTTCCTCATGATCAAGCAGGCGGCTAATAAACCTTTTGATGAATAGTTGGCTCGATACATCAAATTGTCGAGGTATGCCACCTATCTTTAGCATATGAATGATGAATGTTGATTTGGTGAAAAGATGATCAGAGGACTAAAGGCCAAGGTAAGAGAAAAGGTGGCCCTATGACAGTTAGAAGTGTTCAATAAGGCAGTGGAAGCCTGCCATATCATCAAAAACAACTAGAATCATATTGAGTTGGCCAAGGCAACCACGAGAGTCGAGAAGTTAGGGATAAAGGCTGGTTAGGAAGGAACCTCCTTCAGTGGAAACTAGAAAAGAAGGAGGCCTAATTGGAACAGAAAGTTTAGGCGAGAAGCCCGGTGAGGAGGTTTTGAGAATGTTTGCCGAGGATGGGAATGTGAGCACTGTGGCAGAAATCATAGAGATAGGCCGTGCATCATAGGTCAGAATGTGTGCTACAGATGTAGAAAGCCTGGACATTTTGCTAGGGAGTACCCACAAATTGCCGACAGTATGGGCAGACCTCAAGCTTAGGGTAGGGTATTTACCCTTAATCAGGAAGAGGCTCGTAAGTCGTCTGAGATGATACAAGGTACGGTTAGTGTGAATAGTTACCTTGTGGATACATTGTTTGACTTGAGTGCCAGCCACTCATTTATCTCATATGATTGCACTAGGCGCTTAGGTCTTATTGTTGACACGTTGCTTTATGACTTGTGTGTTTCAACTCCTATTGGAACTAAAATTTTAACTTCTATTGTTTGTTTGAACTATGTTGTCCGCTATGCCTATTGTTGCACTACGTTAAACCATATGCATGCTTTTCTATGATATTGATATTATCCTTAGATTGAATTGGTTATCTTCACAAAACATCCTCCTCAATTGTAAAAATAAAACATTGATAATTCCTTCTCATGAATTGACCCCTCAGGCAGAAGTAAGATTGAATTTGGTTACAACGGCTTAGGAGATTAGTGGTTGAGACAGGGTTGCCAAGGCTATATGGTATTCTTCTCGATGAAAGCAGAAACTAAGGAAGGCATTTCAGATATACTGGTAGTATGTGACTACCCTGAAGTTTTTCTAATAGAGATTAGTGGGTTGCCACATGAAAGGGAAGTGAAATTTGCTATTGACTTAATACCAGGAACGAACCCGATTTCAAACGCTCCCTATTGGCTCTAAATAAAATGGAAAAATTGAAAAAGCAATTAGAGGAGCTATTAGAAAAGGTTTCATATGCCCCGGTGTGTTTCCATGGGGTGCACCAGTGTTGTTTGTGAAGAAGAAAGATGGTAGCCTGCGATTGTGTATAGATTATCGGGAACTAAATAAGGTGATGATCAAGAATAAATATTTGTTGCCTTGAATTGATGATCTATTAGATCAGTTAGCAGGAGCCACTGTGTTCTCCAAGATTGACTTAAGATCGGGCTATCATCAATTAAGGATCAAGACAGAAGATATTCCGAAGACTGCTTTCCGAACAAGCTATGTGCATTATGAGTTTTTAGTGATACCTTTTGGACAGACGAAAGCACCTGTGATATTCATGGATTACATGAATAGAATCTTCTAGCCATACTTGGATCAGTTTGTGGTAGTATTTATTGATGATATTTTGGTGTATTCTAAATTACTAGAAGAACATGAACAGCATCTGCGGATTGCCTTGAGCACGTTACGAGAAAAGCAATTGTATGCCAAATTAAGTAAATGTGAATTTTGGTTGAACGAGGTGAAATTCTTGGGTCACATAATTACCTAAGAAGGAGTGGCGGTAGACTTAAGCAAGGTAGAGGCCATATTGAATTGGGAACAGCCCAAGACAGTAACGAAAATTAGGAGCTTTCTAGACTGGTAGGTTTACTATAGAAGGTTCATATGACATTTCTCCATGATTGCCCTACTGTTGACTAAGCTCACCTGAAAGAATCAACCATTTAGTTGGGGTGCTAAATGTGAGGCTAGCTTCCAAGGTGCTAAGAAATAAGACGAGCGATCACGAGATAACTCCGGAAGGAATTCTAAAATACAAGGGAAGAACCTATATTCCCTCTAAGGTAGATATCCAGAGACAAATTCTAGAAGAGGCACATAAGAGCAAATACACTATGCATCCAAGCATGACCAAGATGTATAGAGACCTTAAAGAATCGTTCTGATGGCCTAGTATGAAGAAGGATATAACAGTCTTTGTGTCAAGGTTCCTCACTTGCCAAAAGGTGAAAGCAGAACATCAAAAACCATTAGGACCTTTACAACCCTTAAATGTTTCGGAGTGGAAATGAGATAGCTTTTCCATGGATTTTGTAATGGGATTGCCTCGTACAGCGTCAGGTTTCAATGCGATATGGGTGATTGTGGATTGCTTGATAAAATCAGCTCATTTCTTGGCCATAAAGAAAGAGTATCAACCAGAGCAGCAAGCACGGATATACATTAGAGAAGTTGTGAGGTTACACGGAGTACCCGAAACAATAATATTCGACAGGGACCCTAGATTTCTTTCTAAATTTTGGAGAGCATTACAGGAAGCCATGGGCACTAAGCTAAGCTTCAGTACAGCTTATTATCTGCAGACTAACGGGCAAACAGAATGTACTATTCTGACATTGGAGGATATGCTAAGAGCTTGTGCCATAGACTTTAAGGGAAACTGGAATGAGTACTTACCATTGGCTGAATTCGCTTACAATAACAATTACCATTCCAGTATCTAAATGGCTCCTTATGAAGCACTATACGGGTGAAAGTTCAAATCCCTATTGTGTTAGACTGAAATAGGAGAAAGAAAGATGTTTGGTCCTGATCTGGTAGAGCAAACCTCACAACAGATTAAGATTATTTGGTAGAGGCTGCTTACAGCACAGAGTCGACAGAAAAGCTATGTCGACATGTGGCAGAAGCCTCTGGAATTTAAGGTTGGGGATCATGTTTTTTCTGAAGGTATCTCTAACTATCAACGTGGGAAGGTAGATAAAGGCTTGTAAGTTGACGCCTAAATTCATTAGACCCTTCCAAATTCTGTCAACAGTTGGCCCAATAGCGTACAGATTGGCCCTACCCCCTAATCTTAGTCAGATTCATGATTTTTTCATGTCTCTCAATTGAAAAAGTACCAACCAGATCCCTCTCACATCTTGGAATATGAAGATATAGAGCTACAAGATAGCCTCACTTTTAAGGTAAAGCTGGTGAAAATCATAGATCGATAGGTTAAGCAAGTACAGAATAAAACTATTCTAATGGTCAAAGTGATTTGGAGGGGTCTAACTCAGGAAGAGGCCACATGGGAGAAGGAAGACGATATGAAAGCCAAGTATCCAGAGTTGTTCATATAATGTATGTTTTAAATTTTGAGGACGAAAGTTATTTAAAAAGGAAAGGAATTGTCACATCCTAAAAATTTTATCTAGCTATAGGGAGTTAAAAATTTGAATAAGGGCCAATATAGAAAGGAGACAGAGGGATAACATAACTTTTGATGTAAACCCCGATATGGTCTGAGTTGGCATTTTTAGAATTATTAGTCTAAGAAGGGTAAAAAGAAAAAAAAATTGAGAAAAATTGTAGAAAATTCTCAAAAAACAGTAAAAAGATAAATTAGAGGTTTTTGGAACCTCGATGGAGGCCCTAAAGGTGAAATTGGTGTGAAAATAGATTATTACCGAAATTCTTGAACACGGAGGTTTTCAAAAAAATAGTGAAAAACTAGGAGAAAATAATTATTTTAAATATTTAGTGGCCTCAGTAATTCTAGAAAAAAAATGGATTAATTATCTAAATATTTATGGCAATTTATAAAATTAATTTTGGGCCTTAGAAGTGCAGGAAAATATTTTTGGGAGTTTATTTCTCATAGTTTTACTAATAAGGCCCTATTTGGGAAAAATTTACAGCAAATAGTTAGAGGTAGAGAAAAATTTTGAATATTTCCAGATCATATTCTTATACTAAAAGAGGATTTTTCATGGGTAGAAATGCATTTTTGGAGGTCTAGAAAAATTATGAAAAGTTACAGGTGAATAGTAACTAATAAAACTTCAAGATAGTTTGGGATGGTGATTTAATTTGTGCGCCATCTTTTTAGGCCACCCTAGAACATAAGTAGGCCCTACATTAGGCCAGAAAAAGGGCCAAATTTTGGGCAAAACATGGCCAATTATTTAAGGCCCAATTAAGCCTAATTTTCACATAAATATCTTGGAATATTCTAGGGCTTGTACACATGGCATGATTTGGAATTTTTAAGTACTTAATGGCAGCCAACTGTCCCTCTTATGTGGTAAAAATCACGCCAAGATAAGATGGGGAAGGAGCAGATTCATTTGCCTATATATGCCCCTAAAATACACAAAATAGGTAGAAAATTGACAAAAAAGAGGAGATTTTGTCAAAGTGTTTTCTTGAGCTTTGAAATTGAACTTAGTGAGTGCATTTGGATAAGGAATCACCAAGCTTTAGTTAAGGATTCATCAAGGTATGTTCAAACTTTATTGTGGTTGAGATTAAAGCTTGTTTTAGTTGATTATTGAATCATAATCCTAGGGGAACTTGCTGTCACAATTCGGTCAAGATGAATTTGAGTTAGGGGAAGATAGAAACCTTAAAAATAAGTTGGAATCATCATGTTTAAGTGGTGTTTGGATTGATTTTTGAAAGAAAACCAACTTAGGGTTCTTTATGACTCAATTTGGCCAAGGCTAAATGAGAAGGAAGGAGATTGATTTTCATAAATCTGATTTGATATTTAGATTCTACATGAAAAATTATGTAGAAATGAGTCAATAGATTATTGAAATCAAAGGAGGAATGATCATGTAAAAATCAAAGAAAAGAGGGATTTAATTGGTTTAAGGTTAAGCATTAGTGTTTAAGTTTGAATGATTGTTAATGTAGCTTGTGATTATGCCTGGATTGATAGGTGTTGTGGAGAAAAATCAAAAGGGGCCTTAATCACTTGAAGAGGCCGAATTGTATTAAGCATCAAAGGTAGCATTGAACTTATAATTTGATTGTTTATCTTGCTTGCTCAATGTGTTATGTTAATTGCTTTGAATGGAAGTTATGTTGTGGCAATGGTTGATTTTATGACACTTGATATGCTTTGGCCAAATGCATGGTAATATGTTAATGTGAAAGTGTGAATGTTTCCTCTTTTGACATGATGTATAATATGATTTTATGTGACTTGAGGATGTCTTGAAGTCCTATGACATATCACATTATGCATTGCTTGATTTAGATGATGATCATAGTGCATTGCTATTGAGATTTCAATGAAATCTCATTCCCCCTATGTCAAATTATGCATTAATAGGGAGTGGATCAAGTATGGATAAAGGCAAGGAACTAGTGTTGAGTTAAGGAGGCCTTGGAAATTTTATGACATTGTATGAAGTTATGTTGTATTTTGCTGAACTTTGGTACAATTTTTGTAATGAATTGTGGACATGAGATGCCTTGGCATGATGTAATTTATAATGTTCAATGGTTGTTTATAATCATGGTTTAGTAAGCTTAAACGAATTGTATATGAAAAAGAAAAAAGAAAATGGAAGGAAATTTGGTTTAGGGGATAAACATGTCCTAAGAAGGGGCAGTTTTGTGACATATAAAATAATAAGGAAATGGACGAATTTGGGCTTGAAATTTAGCAGGCTTATAGATCTTACTTTTGGCTTTAAAACAAGCGGTAGATAATTAAATTTGGAGTTTTGTGCTAAAAGATATGGCCTTCCAAAGTTGGACTGAAATACAAGAAATTTGAAAAATGACCATATAAACAGTACAACTTGGTGAATTTTCTAACTTTGTTTTGTAATGATATGATGCCTATGTATATTTTTCCCTTATAGTTCGCATGACAAGCTTCAAATAAAAAGTGGAACCACCTTGTTTCAATTTTTTTACATTTAGTTATGAATTTTCAAAATTGACTTAACTTTCTGTGGATATTGAATAGTACCTGAGGGCTCTCTATGATGTCAAGTCACGACCTGGGCAAGTCGTGACCTGGCAACACAGGTTGCCTCTGTGAGCTCAAGTTGCGAACTGGAGGTACCAACTCGCGATATAGACTGAAATTTGGAGAAGTTTTAATTTTTGATGAATTTCATGCTTGAAGCTTGTATAATGGTTCCGAATAGTTCCAATCGTTATATAATGGGATAATAGAGGAGGTGTGGCAAGGAACATCCAAGTAGAAGGGTAGGGAGATTATGTTGCAATGAGGAAGTTGATACTTGAAATGCTTATATTTTTATGTGAACTTTGATTATACCAATTTGTAATGATTACGTATGAAGCTTGGATATTTGTATTAATGAACTGGATGATTGTAAGTAATGGATAATATTATGCTTGAGTATGTTTTATATGCATGGAAGTGATAGATGATGCCAAGGAAAAGAATAATTAAGAAAAGGTATGAAAATGGTATGAAATAGCCCTGTTAATGACCAATTTTTATACCAATGTGATTCTGATCAAATGATTGAGTTTTGAGGTGAAACTTGGTAGATTATAGATCATGTTTTTAGGTTTAAAGCAAGTTGTATTTCATCAAAATTAGAGTTTTATATAGAAAGTTATGCCTATCCAAAGTTAGGCATAAATCTGAAAAATTGGAAATTTACTATATGAGTAATGCTACTTTGCATGAATTCTAGAAATGGTTGATAATGGTTTGGTACCAAAGAGAATTTTTCCTCTAAATATCATGTTAAGATCTTTAAATAGAACTTTGAATCACCTCATTTCAATTTTTCTAGAATTAGTTATGATTTTTCAAAATTTGGCCTTGGTTTAGGGTTACGTGAATAATAACTTGAATTTAATGAATTTTGAATTTTAAATTTTTCTAACTTAAGGCCATAAGAAGTGGTTCCAAATGGTTCTATTTGAGAGGCTATATGGTCTAAAAGGAAGGTATGATGTTTAAGCTCTTTTACTGTGGCAAACAGATAGCTTTGTCATTACAAGGAAGCCATGGGCATTAAGCTAAGCTTTAGTACAGCTTACCATCCTTAGACCAATGGACAAACAGAACGTACTATTCAAATGTTGGAGGACATGCTAAGAGCCTGTGCTATAAACTTCAAGGGAAACTGGAATAAATACTTACCATTGGCTGAATTTGCTTACAACAATAGTTACCATTCCAGTATCCAAATGGCTCCTTATGAAGCACTATACAGGAGAAAGTGTACATCCCCGTTGTGCTAGACGAAATTGGGAGAAAGAAGGGTGTTTGGTCCTGACTCGGTAGAATAAACCTCACAACAAATCAAGACGATTCAGCAGAGGCTGCTTACGGTGCAAAGCAAACAAAAGAGCTATGCTAACGTACGAAGTAACCATCTGGAATTTAAAGTTATAGATCATGTTTTTCTGAAGGTATCTCCAACTACTAGTATAGGAAGGTCAATTAAGGCTTGTAAGTTGACACCTAAGTTCATCAGACCCTTCTAAATTTTGTCAAGAGTTGACCTGGTAGCATACAAATTAGCCCTACCCTATAATCTTAGCTAATTCATGACATCTTTCATGTCTCTCAATTGAAAAAGTACTAGCCAGATCTCTCTCACATCTTAGAATATGAAGGTATAGAGCTGCAAGATAACCTCACATTTGAGGTAAAGCTGGTAAAAATCATACCTCCAGACTTTGTGTCTGGAGTGCTTCACTTAATTTCCTCTGCAGTATTGGGCTTTGGCGGTATTTATCATGCACTTCTGGGACCTGAGACTCTTGAAGAATCTTTTCCATTCTTCGGTTATGTATGGAAAGATAGAAATAAAATGACTACAATTTTGGGTATTCACTTAATCTTGTTAGGTATAGGTGCTTTTCTTCTAGTATTCAAGGCTCTTTATTTTGGGGGTATATATGATACCTGGGCTCCAGGGGGGAGATGTAAGAAAAATTACCAACGGAGCAAGACTATTTTGATGATTAAAGTGATCTAGAGGGATCTAACTCAGGAAGAGGCCACTTAGGAGAAGGAAGACAATATGAAAGCCAAACCCAGAGTTATTCATATGAGGTACGTTTTAAATTTCAAGGACAAAATTTATTTAAAAGGGGAGAAATTGTCACATCCTGAAAATTCATCTGGACATGGAGGGTTAAAAATTTGAATAAGGGCCAATATAGAATGTAGACAGAGGGATGGAACAACTTTTGATGTGAAACCCCAATAGGGCCTAGGCTGGCAATTTTAGAATTATCAGTTTAGGAAGGGCAAAACAGAAAAATTTGACAAAAATTTTAGAAAATTCCCAAAAAATAGTAAAAATGTGAATTAGAGGTTTTGAAACCTTGATGGAGGCCCTAAAGGTGAAAATTATGTGAAAATGAATTATTACGGAATTTTCCGAACATAGAGGTTTTTTGGGAAAATAGTAAAAAATCATAGGAAAATAATTATTTTAATTATTTAGAGGCCCCAATAATTCTAGAAAAATATGGATTAATTATCTAAATATTTGTTTGAATTTATAAAATTTGTTTTAGGCCTTGGAGGTATATGGATTAATTTTAGGGAATTTATTCTCCCATAGTTTTACCTATAGAGGCCTAATCAAAGAAAATTCAAAATAAACAGTTAGAGGTGGAGAAAAATTCTAAAAATTTTCAGATCATACCCTTATATTGAAAGAGGATTTTTCATGGAGACAAATGTATTTTTGGAGGTTTAGAAAAGTTATGGAATGTTACCAGTGAATAGTAACTAATAAAGTTTCAAGATGGTTTAGGATTGTGATTTGGTTTGTAGGCCATCTTTTTAAGCCATCCTAAACCCTAAGTGGGCCCCACATTACGCCTGGAGAAGGCCCAATTTTGTGCAGAACCTGGTCCTTTAATTAAATTAAAATAAAATTCAACTTTTACACAAATATCTTGGAATATTCTAGGACTTGAACACTTGGCTTGATCTGGATCTTTTTAGCTCTTGATGGCAGCCAAGTGCCTCTCTTAGGTGGCACTCTTACATGTCCAAATAAGAGGGGAGGTGGCAGATTTGTTCATTTATAAATACCCCCCAAAACACACCCAAAAATAGGTAGAAAATTGGTAAAACAAGGGGAGGTGCCGCGAAACATTTTCTTGAGCTGAAACTTGAATTGGATAAGTGCATTTGGACAAGAAATCTTCAAGCTTTAGTCAAGGATTCACCAAGGTATGTCTAAGCTTTTTTATAATTAAGATTAAAGCTTGTTTTGGTTTGGTATTTGAATTGAAATTCAAGGGGGAAATGCTGTTTAATTTCTACCAGCATCCTTGGACTTTAGGAAAAGATAGAAACCTTAAATATGAAGTGGAATAAGCATGTTTAAGTGGTGTTTGGATTGATTTTTGGAAGAGAACCAACTAAAGTCTTCTTTTACATCAATTCGGCCAAGTGAAAATGTTGGCACAGGAGTTTGTTTTACCTTGATTTGATGATTCCAATGAGTTTAAAATGTCTTTTTGTGTAGGGAAACACTAAAGGGAAGTGTTTAAAACCATTGAAACCAAAAATGAAATTTTCTGAACATATATGCCCCCTATTCGGCCAAGATAGATTGAAAGGGAAAGAGTTTGATTTTCATAAATCTGATTGGATATTTGAATTTTACATGAAAAATTATGTAGAAATGAGCTAAGAGGTTATTGAAATCAAAAAAGGAATAATTATGTTAAAAATCAAAGGGAAAGGGGGGAATTAAGTAAGTTTAAGGCTAACTATTGTATTCAAGTTGAATAATTGTTAATGTGGCTTGCAATTACATTTGAATTGATTGGTTTTATGGAAGAAAAACAAGGAAAGCCTAATCCCCTTAAGGAGGTTGAATTATACAAGGGTTAAAAGGTAACATTGAATTTATAATTTGATTGGTTATCTTGCTTGCTAATGTGTTTATGTTAATCGCTTTGAATTGAGGAATTTATATGATGGCTATTGTTGATTTAATGACATTTGGTATGTGTTGGCCAAATGCATGATAACATATCAATGTGAAAGTGTGTGTGATTCCTCTCTTGGCTTGATGCTTAGTATGATTTTTATGTGACTTGAGGATGTCTTGAAGTGCTATGACATAACACGTTATATATTGCTTGATGAACGTGATAATTATAGTTCATTGCTACTAAGATTTTCATGAAATCTCATTCCCTCCTTTGTTAAATTATGCATTAATAGGGAGTGGATCAACCATGGAAAAGGGCAAGGAAATAGTATTGAGCTAAGGAAGTCATGGAAGTTTTGTGACAATGTATAAAGTTTATATTGTATGTTGATAAACTATGACATAAGTTTGTAACGGGTGAAGATGCACTATACTTTGGCATTATGTAATTTACAGTGTTGAATGGTTGGCTATAATCATGGTTTGGTTTGTTGGAATGGATGACAAATGGAAAAAGGAAAAGAAAATTTAATAAGATTTGATTAAGGGATAAAAATGCCCTAAACATGGGCAATTTTGTGATACATAAAATAATAAGCAAATAGACGAATTAGGATCTGAAGTTTGGCAGGCTTATGGATCTCATTTTTAAATTTAAAAAAAGTGGTAGATCACTAAATTTGGAGTTTTGTGCTAAGAGATATGTCCTTCTAAGGTTGGGCAAAAATACTAAAAAATTAGAAAATGACCATATGAGCAATGCTATTTGACAAATTTGTCGGCTCTGTTTCATGATGATATGACACCAATGAGTATTTTTTTCCTTATAGAAGGCATAACAAGCTTCAAATAGAAATTGGAACCAATTCATTTTGATTTTTTTACATTTAGTTATGAATTTTCAAAGTTGGCCAAAAATGCTGTGAACGGTGAATATTAAACCGAAAATGAAAATTTCATATTTGAATTTCTACATATTTAAGGCTTGTGTATTGATCCTAAAGGGTTCCAATTGTTATAGAATAAGGTAATAGAGGAGGTATGACAGTGGCAGTTTCACCCAACACAGGGGATGAATTGGGTGATAAAAATTTTGCCTTTAAAAGTAAATAACTAAATGAAATGAAGGAAATATGTTAGAAAGATTTCATCGAAGGAAGTCTAAGAAGAAGAACACATAGAATTTATACTAGTTCGGTTACAACCACTTGAACCACGTCTAGTTCTTGGAATACCTCTAGTTATTCACTATACTCCAAGATTCAATGGGCTCTTAGCATCCTAGTACAGTAATTGAGTCCTCTCTTAATCACTCGCCCTTACTTCCTGTAAGGTTACAATACCCTCAAGAGTCCTAGACTCTTGAGTCACTCGTTAAAATGAATAAAGAATCTATAGATTCTCTTTTAAGAGTATATCAGATGAACACTGACGCTCAAAGTAAGAAACAGAGTATTGAATGCTGAAATTAATTAGGCAGTTGGTAGCTCAAGTTCATTTGCTGCTTCATTCAATGCTTTTCGTGTTTTATATTGAGAGATTTTTAGTTAACCATTAGACACATGAGCTTGTAACTGTTGAAGTAGGATTTGTGTAGGTTGGTAGTTGTAATGGTTGTCTTCATATTTAATACAATTCTGATAGGTAGCTTATGCCTATGATATTTTTCTGTTGAGCCTTGTAACCTGCAAAAATGCTTGTGTAATGTCTATGTAATACTTTACTTCATCAGTGAATGAAAGATGAGATGATTGTTCTTGGAAATACATGAATCACAATTCACAAATCAAAAATAAGAGAATCATAGAATAAATTTTTTGAAGGTCTCATTGATAAGTATCTTGACTGATAAAGTTATTGATTAATTGGAAATGAGAGAATTTGAAAATAAAACTCATTTATTGAAGTCATTATGGATCAAGGATATTAAGGGAAAGGTTATTGATAAAGAGTGAAAATTAACCAAAGTGATTTATCATGAGAATTCTTCTGAAGCCAATTGAAAAGATTTGTTTCTTGAATCTGGGGCCATCTTTGCCTTTTATAAAAATATAAATGAATATTGAAGGATGAGAATTGAAACGCCTTACTTCTATTATATCTTAGAGTCCATTTAGAACTATTTCTGACCACTTTGGATGGCCTTAAGCTCATAAAAACGTAATTAGGATGTTGCTTACGAAGACACTGTTCACTATACATTTTTATAGATTACAGGTCTAACTTTGAAAAATCATAACTAATTCTACAAAAATCATATGGAAGTTTCTGTTTGAATTTATTTCAAGGATCTTTGAGGAAAAAAATATCAAACTAATCTCTTGCCAATTCATACAGTTTAATACATAAAGATTACTGTTCATTTGGTAAATTTTGGAACTTCTGGATTTCTTGTCTCAACTTTGGAAATTTGTATCTCTTTGTACACACATCCAAATAAGGTAACACCAAATTTTGTGGCCTAATTCATTCATTAATAGGTCAAACTGGAGCTCGAAACTGATTGCTCTAGGACCTACGTTTTTATCTTTACCTTTACTTGCTTTAATTCTTTTTATTGCTTTGGCATGCATAACCTGGTCTTACTCTTTTCCATTCATTCTCATACATTTTTATTCATGCCATAGACATTCTAATCAATCACATTGCCTCGTTGGCATCCATAAACATAATTTACATAATAGGAGAATTATAAATTAATCCTTAATCTCATTCATTAACATCAATAATTCTTCACTTTCTTCTCCTTCCTTCTCATGCTATTATTGCCCATCATTGATTGACCTAAATGGTTGGTTAGGGAGGGATGAGATTTAAGGGAATCTCAGTCCACATTAATCATGCTAGATGGATGCTAATGCATTACATGCAACTTGCTTATTCTCTTGTTAGTTAGTGATATATTAGCATGCTTAATGCTACCTACTTAATGCATGGCTATGGGGACATAATCTACTTATCATAAATAACAATTACAGTAGCCAAAACATGTCACAACAACATTCAAACATCATGTACATAACAATACACAAGCATACAACATCAAGCAATGATAATAGGTAAGTTCACTACCTTGTACTATAAGCTTTCCTCTTGCTTTTCCTTTGACTCCCTTGACTTTCCAACCATAAGAGCTTTTAGTCAACATCATCAAATATCCTCTTGGATGTTCCAAGGTCCTAAACATAGCCATAATGATCATACAATCCATTAGGACTAAGAGATTACACAAAGTTTAAGACTAGCTCTCTTAAACTTAACATTTTCTCTTAATTTTTAGATTAGTGTTCTAGCTTTGTAACAATTATTCTTTTAGGTCAATCCTCTAAAATTTTGCCCGAGAACTCCAAATATGAGCTTGGATTCATGAAAAGAAAACTCCTTCCCTAAGAACCAGTGTTGGCTAAATATGGGGGTTTTGAAATCCAAAAATTTCAACTTTAATTTCAATGCTTCCAATGCTTGTGCTTTAGATTTATCTTACACAATTTTCCATTTTAAATCTATTGGAGATCTTAGAATCATCAAAATCACATCCTAAGGTGCATAACCAGATCTGGTCGAACAGCACACACAACATCCATATTATACAATCTTTCAAATTTCAACACAATACCACTTGAGTCAACCTTGAGCCAAAGTGTTTTAACTGGATATAACATCAAAACTTTCTTCCCCTAACCTTATAGTATTTTGGCCAACACTTCCCCTTAGGGGAACAACATTTTCCAACCAACCAAACCAAGGAATCAAGGCAAGAAGCATAATAGAACAACCTACTAATCTTAGATTAAAGCTTCGTTAACGAAAGGTAGTAGCTTTCCTCTTGATCACATTTTAAGAAATAAAATGGCAAGAGGTTCTCCTAGGTTGGCTGAAAATTGAGTCTTGCAAGAGGGGAGGAGAGTTCTATTTATAAGCCTTGTCTCTTGTATTAACCCTCTAAGTTTACACTAATTACAATGCTTAGGTGTCAACTTGTCAAGGCTTCTTACACTAATTCCAAGCTTAAAATTAATCTAATGTAGTTAAAATGCAAGAGGATCAAAAGTCAAAATCCTCTCCATAGGGAGCTTGACAAGTGGTGCAATATAGGCCAAGTAATCTTAGAATCATCAAAATCACATCCTAAGGTGCATAACCAGATCTGGTCGAACAGCACACACAACATCCATATTATACAATCTTTCAAATTTCAACACAATACCACTTGAGTCAACCTTGAGCCAAAGTGTTTTAACTGGATATAACATCAAAACTTTCTTCCCCTAACCTTATAGTATTTTGGCCAACACTTCCCCTTAGGGGAACAACATTTTCTTCAACCAACCAAACCAAAATAAGGCAAGAAGCATTTCCTCTTGATCAGAACAAACTAATCTTAGAAATTAAAGCTTCGTTAACGAAGGTAGTAGCTTCCTCTTGATTGGCTGAAAATGAGTCTTGCAAGAGGGGAGGAGAGTTCTATTTATAAGCCTTGTCTCTTGTATTAACCCTCTAAGTTTACACTAATTACAATGCTTAGGTGTCAACTTGTCAAGGCTTCTTACACTAATTCCAAGCTTAAAATTAATCTAAATGTAGTTAAAATGCAAGAGGATCAAAAGTCAAAATCCTCTCCATAGGGAGCTTGACAAGTGGTGCAATATAGGCCAAGTAAAAAAGCAAGTGTACTTTTATGGCACTTTATACTTTATCAGTATACTTTATCGGTCCCTTTTTTCAATTTTGGTCTCCTGGAGGACTGAAATATTTGTCACATCACTTCCATCTTATTCTACTACCTCTTCTCTCCTCTCCTCTTTAGTGCCTTCATATGTGTCATGATTACCCCACATGGTGCATTAATGAGCCATAATTGCTTTTTATCTTTTCCTTAGATATTTTCCTCTATTTACTTGGCTCTCATTTGTTGGGATTTCTTCCTGGCTTTTTGGAGCTCTAAAAATTATTCTGTCTACTCCAAAAATACCTTTTCCCTTCAGAGAAAATCTATGAATTTTCTCAAGCTATGACTCATCCTGTAGGCCCCACTTAAAAATCATTCTTTAAAATGCGCTTTTATAGGCATAATCAACTTTATATTTTACTAAAGCCATTCCACTGGCCTTCTAGAAGTCAGGACTAATTTTATAAATTAGTACAATTGTTTAACTATTTAACATTGTTTTTACATATATTTTTGAGGTCTTTTACTATCCCAAATAATTACCTTAATCAGTGTATTTTTACTGGCTATAATCTTATAAATTCCATTTAAGTTGCCTCAGGGGTATTTTCATCATTTCTCTTCACAAAAGAGTCTTAGGATATTATTTTCCATTTTTTGGGATTTTTATGGAATTTTTTGCACACTTTCTATTTTTACCCCTATTGGTCGTAACTTTTAAAAATTACGATTTAGTCTTTACTTAGATTTAACCTCATAAAACATCTCTTTGAGGCTTCTAACTTAACCTTTGGTTTGTATCTAACCTCTTTTCTTTTTTTGGATTCCTGAGACTCTCTTGAAATCTCAATATTACTTACACGTTTGCTCCCTAACAACTTTCTTACTTCGCAGTTTAGTCTCTAAAACTTCTTTGACTTTCTTTCTGATTTTTGGGACTCTTGCTTCGAGGGGTTCAGTAGCCTACCTATTTTGGGCTACTCCCAAGGCTCCTAGTTGTAAAAATTAGGATGCGACAAGAAAAGCTTAAAGATGAAACAATATCATACTTTCTGAAAGTAGCGTAAAAACAATTTCGAACAAAGTAACTAGGCCTTACAGAACATGTTATCGATAATTCACTTTATCCAAAAACTTATTGATAATTTAAAGTAATCTTTCAAAACATTTTAACAACTTTTATTTAAAAGGTTATCGATAATTGACTTTAATGAAAAGCTGTTTAGGAAAGACTCTTAAGAAAAGCATAGACAAAGGCAAAGCAAAATAGGAATACCGTGGCCTTAATCAATAAAGTGATCGATAAATGTATTTATCAATGAGATAATTGATAAATGTGCTTATTGATAATATTATTGATTAACTTCTGAACAGAACTTGAAAGTTTAGAGAAACAGGGTGAAATTTATTGAACAACTGATTGAACAACATAAGAAGTTTAGTAAAGCAATACTTACTCAATTTTGGATCAAGGTATCAAGGTTTATAGAAATCGATAAAAGCATCGATAAGTCAAAAAGTACTTTAACTAGTTATAGTTCAGTGAAACTTACACATTGATCGGGCCGGAATGTCACCTTCCGAGTCATCAAAATTGTGATTGCACCAGATAATGTAGAATAGGGCATAACCAATCGTTCTTCTCGAGGAGTGCTTTATTGGAAAACAACCTAGTCTAAATTGGTAATCAAAAACATGATTATTTGGGTGAAGAAAAGGGGGGTTTTAATTGTTTTAAAGGTGGTACAATAAATGTAAAGTGCAGAGAAATAAATGTTTTTGATATTTTGAATGAATGAAGAAATGTTTTGGATTAAAGAGAAATTATGGTGAAATAGTCTCTTGATGATGAAAACTCAGCTATCATTGCTCTTAAAATGATTGGGAGTTTTAAAAACCTCTAAGTCTGAAGAAAAACCTCAAGTAATCACTTGGGTCCAATATCTTAATTAATGAAAACTCACTTTAATCCAAGTTAGTTAACACCTTTTAAAACATTGTTGAAAGCCACTTAGAGTGTAAATGAACGAATGATGCAATGTCCTTAGAATGTCAATTGACAATTATAGAATACCAAGCACAAAGATTAATCATCAATAATCACTGATAATCAATTGAACACAAGGTTTCAAAAACTAATCATTACAACATCTAATCCAAATACATTAAGTTGTCTAAACACAAGATTTACAATCATAAACCAAGTTTGATACAAATACAAAAATCCCTAAATCTAGAAATCTCTAACACAGAATCAAGCACAGGTTTAGACTGATAACTCCCCTATTAAGTCTTAAGCTCAAGCTTTGTCTCACATCACCAAGAGGCTAAAGATTTAGCCTTTCATATCTTCAAACTGATTGCAATCGCTTCATATATGAACAGCCATAAGTGAAGCTAAAAATGGGGTTGGAAAAATGGAGAAGAAGGTGGTTAGAGTGGTTTGATTGGTTTAGAATTGCAGAAAATGATGAATAGGTGAAGAAAAATGAAGGTTTTGGGTGTGGACTTAATGGAGGCTTGAGAGGAGATGATGGAGGCCCATCCTTATACAAATATGCAGAATGGAAGGGTTTGCCTTCATAGTGGCTACCCCCCTTAAGTGTAGAAGCCCAGAACCTATTCCAAAATACATAGCTTCACTTAACGCACTCAAGTCACAACCTCAAAAGTGTTAGGTCGCGACTTGGGAAGTGTCATGTCATGACCTGGGAAGACAGAGAGCATTCAGTCTTAACCTAGCTCCAAAACACAGTTCCACTATAATGGCATTCAGGTCGTGACTTTCAGGAGTCCATGTCGTGACCTGGGGAGGCAAAATACTCCAAATCTTGTGTTTTGGGCCTTATAACTTTGCGGCTCCATCAATGCTCTATCTTGGGTCTTAGATCCTCCTCCAATTGCTTGAAAAAATCACAACAAAGAGCTTTGTAAAGACTAACTGATTACAGGTCAAGACAATTACAACTAAGGAGGAAAAATTGACCCTTTTTATCCCTTAAACAGTAAAATGCAATGCGGGACTCAATGTAATCAAATGGATATGAATGTGTGCATAATGAGAGTAAAAGTGTTGTAAAACATCAAAAAACACTTGAGAAAATATTGTAAATATTGGGTTCTATCACTCCCCCACACTTAAACCTTTGTACTCCTGGATCAAGTCTTGAATCATTCAAAAGAAAGTACAGATACAATTAAAGAAACCAGCATGTTCAAAGGTGATCTTAAGAGCTAATCAATCAACATCTTTCAGAAAGACAAAAATGATAATATGAATAATGCCAAGTAATTAGATATAAAGTGCAATTGACTCTAATTGCATGAACAGCAGAGATTTGCTCATAGGGTGTAAGTGTTTGATTCGCTCATCTCCTCTCATTAGGGTTCTTTTCTCTCAAAAATTCAAGCAACAAACATCCTATCATAAGCTTGTAATAACTCTAAAATCTCCACTACTATTCAGCATTCATGTAAAGAATCAAGAGGACTTTAAAGGTTGCAGTGATGGAAAGGCTGGATGGAATAGAAAATGGTGAAATTGAGTGTCAAGAATTAAAGAAATGTGAGTGAAAAATCATCTATTCTTAAACAAGGAAGTTCAGATCCCAACCTTCTACCACCAAGGGAATGCTTTATTCAACTTTATTTTGTTGCTGTAGTTTATGTATATAAAAGTATTTCTTTACTTTTTCTGTTCTTTTGCTTTCTTTCTTTTCTTCTTCTTCTAGAACTTTTCTTTCTTCCTTCTTTCGAAGCAAAACTAAAATTCCCAATAAAAACCCATGACAGTTAGGAAATCGTAATTATCAAGATGGAATTAGCTCAATTAACATCATAGTTCAAACACATGAAATGATAGACGAAATGAGGGAAGTGCAGGATCAAAAGGGTTGAATAATTGATAGATGTTTATGGGTTGTGTTTGGGTAAAAAGGTGTAGAAAAGAATGCCTCTATTATATTCAAAATCATAAATGCACATGTAATTTTCACCAAGAGCTAAAACAAGTTCTAGAGAATGTAAACCACATGAATAATCACTCAATATAGGAATTAAGGCTCAAGAATATCTTTCATATCTCAATTGCTCATACAAAAGGTTTCAATTAATATGCATTAGTCACGAAGCATTAGGACACTTATCACAAAAGCAACCCATAGGATGATGATTAAAAAGATTAAAACAATCACTTAAGAATATAATTGGATCTCAAAAGTACCTATAAAGTCTTAGAAAAATCATTTTCAAAATCTAGAATTCTTAAAGACTCAAGAATGGCATGGCTTTTGAAAAAGCTATTTGATGCAATGAGTTTAGATTACAAAGGCAATGATTTTTCTTGAAAAACATGCAAAGGCAGCTTAAAAAGGTTCCTTCTATACAACATTGCACAAAGCAAAGAGAAGGAAAGTAGTGCACAGAAAAAAAGGCCAAGTCGCGACTTGAAAACAGCGAGGTCGTGACCTGAATACATAAAGAGCCCCAAACAGGAAGGAAGATTGAGGTCATGACCTAAAATGGCAAGGTCGCAACCTGAAGTCACAGAAACCCTCCTTGTCAAAACCCTAACTCAACTTGGGACCTAAAACAGTGAGGTCGCGACTTGAGGTCATAGAAGCTACCAACAAAAAAAGTTTCAAAGCCCTGGCCAAATTTTAACAAGGAAAACCTTTTCAACAAGCATCAAAACAGTCAAAGATGATCCAATTTATAGCAATTCACCATCTACAATCAATTTAAAGCCAAAGAATGATGATGAAAGATTGGATTTTTGAAAAAATTTGTAAAAAAATTTGAAGCAACCACAGGAACAATACAACACTGGCAATGCAACAAAGCAAAAAGGAATCCCTCCCCAACACTCAAACTTGACAGTGTCCTTACTATCAAAAGGAAAGGGAAAAAGAACAACAGCCACCACAATTAAAGCACAAAAAAAATGAACCATTCATTGCAAAAAGTTCAGATACATCAAAGTTTCAACTTTTAAGTACATAGCTTGCAAGACAGAGCAATAGAAAACAAGGAAAGAAAACTTAGAAACAAGGGACTCTAAATGGAAAGACTCTCAATCTTCTTCCTCTCTTCTCTCCTCTTCAGCCCTAACATCCTCCCCTGCCTGAACATTCCCTTCTCCCATTTCAGCATCAGTAGCAGTAGCGGTACCAGAGGACTGTCCCGGATCCCCACTAAAGTAGCTCGTGGCAGGAACGGTGTTCTCCCAGAAAGCCTGCTCATACCTTGGATGAAGGTTAACCTTGAGAGCCTTGGCCATCTCCAACATTAGAGGGTCAATAAACCTCTGCCTTCTAAATTCATAAGACATAGAGATAGCTTTGTATGCATTGAATTCCTTGCTTAGATTAGTTACTGACTGACCAAGCGCAGTAATTTGCTCACTCAAGGAGGCGAGGTTGAAACTAGAGCCACCCTTAGCTGCCTCCTCTTCTGGATCCTCCTCCATCACCCTTTTGCCTCTCTTCCTAGCTCTGTTGGACTTGGAGGTGATATAGCATCTAGCCGTGGCAGGCTCCAAGATAAGGTCAGACTTGCATTTGGTATCCCGTTTGCTACACACATATCAATGATTAAATGCGGGAACACTAAGAGAGTCCGAACATTATTGACACAATGTCCAATCTGGTCCGGGGCAATGATGGGGATGTCAACTGGTTGCTGGGTCATCAGGAGATGCAATAGGAGTGCGCCCTCTTCAGATACTGCAATAGGAGTGCAATAGGAGTGCACCTCTTTAGTAGATGCAATAGGAATGTGCCCTATGGTTTGGAAGACCTCATTCTAGGGAACTTGATCAAGTCTGGTCTTCCAATACTGGAACTTGTAGACAGGGACATCAGGTAGCTTACAGAACTTCTCAATAGCATTCCATTAGAAATAACATTCACCTCCCTTTAAGTTGATCCCCATATGCCTGTCCATGATAAAGAAAGCATAGAATTCCCTCACCAAGGTTAAATTAACCTTGTTCGTCTTCTTCATAAGCTCCCTCAAGCCTCATGCCATGGTAAGCTTATAAAATTAGTACTCATTAGTCTCTGGAAAATACTACTCTTGAACCACCCCTCTGTTGGCAAACATTTTCACTGTTTCCTCCCTTGAAATTCTGGTCTCCTCATAAGGACGAGGCTTTCTTGAGCTTAAAGACTCGGGGTTCTTGGTGCAAGGTATCTGAGTGTAACATCCTAAAATTTGAAACCCTAGTAATAGGAGTGTGTGAAATGAGATATGATTGATAAGCATAAGTTATGAGTAAAGTGTGAAAACCCAAAATGGGATGAAACCGACTTTATCGGGTTCCTAGGGGCAAAACGATAATTTTGGAAAAAGTTTCCAAAAATTACTTAAAAATAGAAAAAAGTGGAATTATAGGTTTTTGAGTCACACATGATATTTTGGGAGTGAGAATAGCCCAAAACAAATTTTGGTGAAAATTCCCAAAAAAAAAATATTTTTGGGAAAATAGGGAAAAATAAAGGGGAATTAAAGTGATATAATTATTTTAATTACCTAAGGACTCCAAAAATCCAAGGAAAAATATGGATACACTCCCTAGGAATATATATGAATTTATAAAATTGTTTCCAAGCATTGAAAATACAGGAAATAATTTATGGGGAATTTATTTCTAAATTCCTATCGGTAAGGACCCGATTTCGGAGAAAATGTGAAATAAATATCTAGAGGTCTTGAAAAATTCCTAAAACTTCCAGATCACACTCTTGCAATAAATAGGGAATTATAATAAAAATAAATGGAATTTTTGAAGCCCCTAACTATTTTTCCTAGTAGAGGGCAAGAAATCAGGTATTATGTGACCGAATGAATTTTTAAATTACGCTAACTAATTCCATTGCTTCCTAACCAGTTTTTACCATTTAGTTAGCATCCAACAAGGCCCAAATTCGTGCTTATCATGCTCAGAACAGCTGGCTTGTGTGCTGGGCAAATTTTCAACCATTAGATTAACTCTCTTGGAAAGTGAGTCAAAGCATGTGTGGCTAGGATTTGTTCTTCATTTTGGCCAACCTCTGCACTTATTTTGGGGCAGAAATAGCTGCCCAAGGGCAGGTTTTTGGGCAGCAAATGAGGCCTATAAATACCCCCACAAGGCACTCAAAATTCGAACAGAATTGGGACAACAGAGGGGAGGTTCTGCACAATTTTCTTCTTGGCTTCCAAACACTCTTCAAATCACTTCCAATCCAAGGTTAATCATCAAGCTTTAATCCAAGACTCCTTGAGGTATGTTTAGGCTTTAATTTGATGCTTTTTCCATGGTCAAACCGTGACTTAATTTGAGGAGGAAGTGCTGTTTCATTTTTGTTGTGCTGGAAGTGCTAGGAAAGGATAGCAAATTGAGTATGAGTTGTGTTGTTAATGTTTAGTGCGGTTTTGAATGGGTTATGGAAGAAATTACCCTATGATCTATGACTTTTTAGTTCAGCCAACTCAAGAACTCAAGGGTAGGAATTGTTTCAATAAGTTTTAATGGTTCCAATGGATTTAAAATGTGATGGTATGTAGGTTATGCTAAGGAAGTATGTTCAAATTCATTGGAATCAAATATGAAAATTTATGAACCTAAGAGGAAGTGTTTTGATGCTTCCATTGAACTTATGATTGGATTTTAATGGTTTTGATGCTTCCATTGAACTCCTTGGGCGTTTTTGTGTAGGGTTATATGGAGGAATTGAATTTGGAAGCATTAAAATCAAAGTTGGAAATTTTGACATCTCCCTTATGAAATTCGTTTATGTTTTCACCAGAACTTAAGGAAGGGATTAGATTTTGTAAAATCTGATTTGATATTTGAATTCTACATAAAAAACCATGTAGCAATGGCCAAGGAAGTTTCTTGAATCAAAACGAAAACAATTAGGCCAAAAAATCCTAAGAAAAAGGGTTTAATGTTTAAGTAATAGGGAATGTGTTTGAATAATTGTTGAATGATTGGCATTGGTGTTGGTTTGATAGGTACCTTGCCAAATCCTCAAGAAAACATCTTGAACTTAAAGGAAATCAAGGACCAGGTACCAAAAGGTAGCATTGAATTACATTTGATTGCTTTCTTGCTTACATTAATGTGTTAATGTGTATGTGTGCAATGTGTGCTATGATGTGACTAAGCTTTACTGCAAATGTTGATTGCAATGTTTGAAGTATGTTGCCTTGGCATTATTTCTATTGAATATGTGTATGATAGCTTACTTTCCATGGTATAAAAGCATGAACATATAAACAAGATAAATGCACAAAAGCATTGCACGTAGTGTTTACAGGAATGCATGATAATTGTGATTCTGTGCTACTGAGATTTCTTTGAAATCTCACTCTTATGTTTAACACCACCTAGGAGGGATTTCAAGCAAAGGAAAAGGCAACGAAATTGTCCCGGAGGCCTAATGAACAATTAATGTACCCTAGTGTAAATTTTGAAACTTGTTATGTAATATTATCACTTTGGAAATGTTTGTTGGATAATAGCTCCTAAGGGGAGCCAAGTATGTATGTCTATGTTTAAATATATGAAAGCATAGTAGAATGTATGTTCAAGCTTGTATTAAGCCCCAAATGATTGAGGATGGGTAAAAGGTTATGAAAGAGCCAAAACAAGGTAATTAGGGGATAACCTTTGACTAAAAAGGACCAAACTTGGTGCATATGAAATAAATAGCAAATGTTCGAATCTGGATTTGAAATTTGGCAGACTAATAGATTATATTTTTAGCTTTAAATCGAGTAGTAGATCAATAAATTTGGAATTTTGTAGAAAAAGTTATGCCCTTTTGAAATTGGATAAAAATACTGGAAATTTCAGAATTTACCAAATGAACAGTATATAATTGCGTGGAAACTAGCATTGATCTATGAGAAATTGATACCTGTGAACATTTTTTCTATGTAGATCATTTCATAAGCTTTGCATGAGACTTAGAACCATTCTGTTTCAATTTTTCTACATTTAGTTATGATTTTTCAAAGTTGACCTGATTTTTAAGGGTTACATGAATAGTAACCGAAATCAAAATTTTAAATCTTGGTTTTTACCTACTTTGAGTATTGTGTAACGATTCCAAATGGTTCTAAAGGACATATAATGGGGTTTAAAATGAAGGTGTGACACTGAGCATAAAGGAAACACACAATAAACAACTAAAGTAAACACACAAAACAAACAACCCTATAAAAGAAACTAAAACCCACACTAAGCCTACAGTTACTCCTTACCAGACTCACTTTAGCAAAATTTTAAAATTTGAATTGGGACACTTGCAGTTTAAAACCATTGGGAAAATCATGAGAAAACCCAATAATTTATAATTTAAATTGTCCAAAACCAATTTCTTGCAAAGCCTTAACAGGTAGAGTCAAAATCTATTGAGAAATTTCAGTTTGGAAGCAACAGGGGTGAATCAGAAGTTTAGAGTCTCCTCTGTGAGCTCAGGTCACAACCTGAGGGAGTTCAGGTCATGACTTCAATAGACAGAGGAAAAATTTTGAGTTCAGAAAGGCTCGAGGTCATGACTTGAAAATAGCAAGGTCGCGACTTGGTTCCAGAATTTTCAGAAAACGCAAAAGGAACCAGTTTGTTCAGAAACCAAATCTTTTACAAAAAATGTGATCCCAAGCAGTTTCAAAACCAGTTAAACAACATTTTAAACATCTAGCCCAAACTCTACTCAATCAAAATCAAAACCTAGAAACTAAAACCTTAGGAAGAAACACGCATAAACTAAACTGAAAATAGAAAGAGTGAAAAGAAAATAGAGCAAACCTTGAAAGAATAGCAGGATGGACGAAATGCATTCAAGAGTAGGCTTGATTTTTGAACTGTAAGGGGGGAACTTCAGAGGTAGCAAGGCAGTGGACAGGCGTAGAAGAGAGATTAGAGTTTAGGAGATGAGGGAGTGGAGGAGAGGAAAGCCTTTATGAAATGATAGAGCAGTTTCACTTGAAGAGAAACTGGAAAGGGACAGTTACAAAGAAAGAGCAGAGGGTTGTGGCCTGGAGAGGAAGATTTGTTGTGGGGAAGAGAAGAGTGAACGTGCACGAGAGAAAGTTTGAAGGAAGGGTTGTGTGTGATTTTGCAAAAAAAGTTAGGGTTTTAAGTCCTTGGAAGGTATAAGGCTAGAATCTAGAGTAGGTTCAAAGGGTAAAATGGTAATTAGGGTGGAAATAAGCAAAGGTAGAGGGGTACATTCATAGAAAAACTCCTGACTTTTCATGTTAGGTCACGACTTGAGGGAGTTCAAGTCACGACTTCAGCAAGCAATGGGGGATTTAGGGTTTCAGAAAGGCTCCAGGTCACGACCTAAGATCATCGAGGTCATGACCTCAACTCATAGAGAGCCTTTACCTAATCTCTTCCCCAAGTTGCGACCTGAAAGTGTAACATCCCAAAATTTCTAACCTAGAAATAGGGAAATATGTCATACCCTGATATCTTTAGCATGATTAACAAAGGAATTAGGGTTGACCAAGGCCAGGTGAGATAAAAGATAGATAAACAGCAAAACAGTTGAAGTGAGAACTGGAAAAGGACCAAATTGTCATTTTTTAAAATGATTGGTCTAGAAAGGGCATTATGGTGATTAGTGTCTGAAAATCCTAAAAATTTCTAGTAAATCATGGAAAATAGAATTATTGCCATAGAATGGTATTTGAGGTCTAGAAAGTAAATACAGGTTGAAAATAATTTGTTAAAAAATTATTTTAATTATTAATATTCTGGCTAAATTAAGAAAAATTAGATAATATTAATTATTAAAAATATCTAGAGATCTCAAAAAATTATGAAAAATTAAAGAAAATTCGTTTAAGAATTATGAAAATTTATAAAATTATTTCCAACCCTAAATAATGAGGAGGTTAGCTTTAATTGAATTTAGATCTAAATTAATACTGGTAGATTGTCTGTTTTTACAGAAACGACAATTTAAGGAGCTATAGAGGGAGAAAAATTATGAAATTAATTAGAAAAGTTTCATTTACTGAGATATAATTAATGGTTAGCTGATATAAGAATTTTGAGATACTAGAGTTTTTCAGCTATCAGACAAAATAAACCACTACTATATTAAGACTTAGTGGACTGTCAAGACAACAGGGGTGATAAAATTTCCTACAGATTGCCAAAGACACATGGTACGCCCAAATTGGCTAAGAAAGGGAAAAAGAAAATAAAAATAAAAAGGAAAAGAAAATAATAAATCAAGTTAGATTAAAATCTAATTAGGGATAAGTAAGATGATTAAGGTTAAGCCATCTTCCATAAGATCTTGACACATGGCAAACATGGTTTATTGGATGGCTAGGATTTAACCATCTCTCTTTGAAAAGTCAAAAGCTTCTAAAAGGGTAATTAGTCAAGTTAATCAAGGAATTAAGAGAGTTAACCTTGATTAAAGCCTAATTAATCTTAATGGATAAGAGATGACATAAGCCCTAATAACTCATCATCCAAGTGTCAACATACTAAGCCACATAGCCTAAGATTTGTACATTTAGAAAGGGGTAAAAATTAGAGGGCCAAGATTAAGTCTTATGCAAGAAGGGCATATGTGGAATTAATGAAATTTGAAACCTATAAATACCCCCTCCCACATGTTCATTTCGTGCAAGACCAAATGAGTAGGGAACCTCTTGCAAAATTTCATTTAGAGAGAGAAAGATAAGAGTTCTAGTGAGAGGAAGTCATTTAGAATCAAGGTAAGCTTCTACAACTCTTTTATTTCAAGTTATAATGATGATATATTGGTTTTAGGATATTTTAATGATGATGGAAAGTCATTTTTCTAAGGGGAAGTGCTATCCAAATTTCCTCAAAATGGATAGGAAGGGTTTAGGTTATGTATGGTTAAGATTAAGCATGGTTAAAGGATTAGGGATTAAGTGATTACATATTAGTTTGGTTGAAAATCCTTTTCCCTATAATTATATATATGGTTCGGCCAAGTCAAGTTCAATAGGAAGGGATTGGATTTTCATAAAACTAATATGATAAATGGATTCTACATGAAAAATTATGTAGGAAAGGCCTAAGAAAGTTCAAGAATCAAAGCTAGAAAAATAAACCCTAAAAATCAAGAAAAAGGGGTTTAATGGGTTATGTTAAGTTATGAAGTTGTAATAATACTTTATGTTGTGTCATTGATTGCATAATAGGCTATGCACAACAAAGGGGCAAAGATCTAGTCAAGAGGAAAAAGTTCAAGAGGGAGGAAAGCAATCAAGGTAGCTTTTACAATTCATTATATTAGAGTGTCACCTTATTTTGTATGATTATGGCTATGTGTTCTGCTAACTTGTTATGCTATGAGGTAGATAAGAATGTTATGTTATATGATGTTGCCTACATGCAATTTATGCCTTGGCTTATGCTATGTTGAGTGCTATGAATGTTATAATGATATGTCTTGTCGTAGCATGAACATAAAGTTAAAGTACGCATGCATGTAGCTTGATTTACAATGTATTGTGTGACCTTGATAATGTATGCAATTGCTACTAAGATTTCCCAAGAATCTTATCCCAATATTTAAAGAAACCCTAGGGCCTTCAACAACCAAGGGCAAAGAAAAGGAGTTGGCTCTTACTTGAAGAGGTAGTAAGCCATAGTGACTTTATATGGCTTTGAACCTTTCTATTTTGGAAGAATGTAATATTAAACATGTTTTAAGTTTCCCATAGCATAATTAAGGTTAGAAGTATACAAGTATGATTAGAATAGTCTAAGCATGTTAGAAATAGCTAGTATAGCTAATAAGAGTATGTTATGATGTTAAGTGGTCAATTAAGCTTAGTTATCCTTCCAAAGGGGGTAAAAATTCAACTAAAAGGGATCAAAGTTTGACCAATGGCCATTTGAGTAAACGAGTGAGTTAGGTTATGAAATTTGGTGAGCAAAGAGATCTGATTTTTCTCTTTAAAATGAAGGATAGTTTGCCCGATTTCGATAATCGAACAGAAAGTTATGCCTTTCCAAAGTTAGGCAAAAATAAAGTAAAAATCTGAAAATGACCAAATGAACAGTAACTTTTTCAAAGAAAATTGGGCTCAAATTTTTTCACTAGGAACAAAACCTTCCTCCCCTACATACTTAAAACAATGTCCATATTATAGCATAAAGTCACACCAAAACACAAAGCCTAAGAATGAAAACAACGAAGGTGGAAGTTGTGAAGTTCAGGTTGAGACTGAAGCACAACACATCACTTTTCTGAAGAGGAAAAAAGAGCTAAGTGCAAGGATGGGAAAACTCAAGAATGCAATTAAGTGTGTGGTGGTGACAGAAGCATAATCACAATCAAATCAAACTTAAGGCTAGGGGAGATTATGTAAAACAAACATAATAAACAGAATTTAAAAACTACTACTAAAGACATCCCTTTCACAGTCTTAAACAGTCACAGCAAGATAATTTAAGTACAAGTAAATTCATGTGAAAAGTAAGAAGTAAACAAAAGGGACGACCTGGCCTTAAGAAGGTGGCGTGGGCTTTTCATAGAGCTTGAGGAGATGACCATTGAACTGGAACATTTTTCCTGTGGCCTCCTTCTTTAGCTCTATCATCTCAAAGTCGTGCACTTTCATGATAGTGTAGGGTCCATCCCAACTCGTCTTGAATTTGCCCTTCTTGAATTTGAATCGATCTTGGTACCTTAATACCTTGTCACCCTTCTTGAACTTCTTCCTCAAGATGTTGGCGTCAAGGACAAGCTTGGTTTTCTGCTTGTAAATGTTAGAGCTGTGGTAGGTGTCTAACCGTATTTCTTTAAGTTCTTGAATTTAAAGGAGTTAGTTCAGGCTAGCTTCCTCCAAATCGGCATTACAACTCTTAACCGCCTAGTATGATCTATGCTCCACCTCTACTAGAATATGACAGGACTTCCCATAGATGATCCAGTACAAAGACATTCCTATTGGCGTCTTGTAGGTGGTACGGTAGGCCCACAGTGCATCATCTAGTCTCGAGCTCCAGTCTCTATTGGAGGGCTTGATAATACGTTCCAGGATGCGTTTAATCTCTCGATTTGACACCTCAGCTAAGCCATTGGTTTGAGGGTGGTATTGGGGTGGACATGCTATGGTAAAGCCCATATTTAGCCAACAAGTTAGTGAGGAACTTGTTACAAAAGTGGGTTCCTTGATCACTGATTAACACCTTGGGTACTCCAAATCTACTGAAGATGGTAGACTTCAGAAATTTAGAAACCATAAGTGCATCATCTTTTCATGTAGGGATGGCTTCTATCAACCTAGAATTACTATGGCTAGGAGGATGTAGGTGTAACCATGAGAAGGTAGAAAGGGGCCCATAAAATCTATCCCCCATGCATTGAAGATCTCACAGAGCAAGATAGGTTGCTGTGGTATTTCATTCCTTCTATTAACCCTCCCAAATTATTGGCATTTATCACATGCCTTACAATAAGTAAATGTGTCTCTAAACAGGGTGGACCAATAAAAACCTGCATCTAACACTTTCCTAGCCATTTTTCTAGCACTAAAGTGCCCCCCACATGATGTATTATGGCAAGCTTCCAAAATGGCTTGAGCCTTACTTCAGGAATGAACTGTCTAATCACTTGGTCAGAATATAATCTCCATAAATGTGGTGGATCCCAAATATAGTAGGAGGCTTCACTTCTAAGCTTTTGAGCCTGAAAAGTAGTCATATGAGAAGGGATTAGACCAGTAACCATGGTTAAGAAACAGACAATACATATAAAGATTAGTCAAGGAATGAATCACAAATAATATCAGAATCTAATACTCCCCTCGTCTCTAGTGGTAGCCTGCTCAAGTGATCTGCTACACGGTTAACATCGTGGGCTCTGTCTTTTACTTCCACATCAAATTCTTAAAGTAATAACATGTACCTTAAGAGCCTCAGCTTTGATTAAGGTTTGTGAAGAGATATTTCACTGCTACGTGATCTGTAAACAGAACCACTTTGGAGTTTATGAGATAAGGTCTAAACTTATCAAGCGTAAAAACAATTGCGAACAATTCCTTCTTAGTAGTGGTATAGTTTCTTTGAGCTGCATCTAAAGTTTTAGAAGCATAGGTAATTAGTTTAGAAACATAATTCTCCCTTTGGCCTAATATTGCCTCTACACTTAAGTTCCAAGCATCACAAGAAATTTCAAAAGGCAAATCCCAGTTAGGAGAGGTCAAAATAGGAGGAGTAACTGACCTATTCCTCAATCCATCAAAAGCAAGCTCACATGCATGGTCAAATTGAAAATCAACATCATTTTGCAGTAGTTTGGAAAGAGGTAGAGCAATTTCACTAAAATCCTTGATGAACCTTCTATAGAACCCCACATGTCCTAAAAAGGACCTCAACTCTTTCAAGTTAGTAGGATAGGGTAAAAAAGATATCACCTCTACTTTAGCTTTATCCACCTCTATTCCTTTTTCATAGATTAAATGACCTAGCAGGATACCTTGATTAACCATGAAATGGCATTTTTCATAATTCAAAACCAGCTTTTTCTCAATGCATCGAGCTAAGATTTTGTCAAGACTTTTCAAACATTCTTCAAAAAAATTGCCATAAATAGTAAAATCATCCATGAACACATCCATGCATTTTTCAATAAATTCGGCAAAAATAGATAACATGCAATGTTGAAATGTGTTAGGGGCATTACAAAGACCAAAAGGCATTCTTTTGTCAGCATAGGTTCCAAATAGATAAGTAAGGGTGGTCTTGTCTTGGTCTCTAGGGTCTATAGGAATTTAGAAATATCCAGAGTACCCATCTAAGAAATAGTAATGACTCTTCCTCGCTAACCGTTTAAGCATTTGGTCAATAAAGGGTAAGGGAAAGTGGTCTTTCCTAGTGGCCTTAGTCAGCTTCCTATAATCAATACAAACTCTCCATGAGCTTTGCACCCTAGTTGGAACAAGTTCATTGTTCTCATTTTTTACTACTGTGATCCCACTCTTTTTTGGCACAACTTGTACCGGTGACACCCACTCGCTATCAGAGATAGTGTATATAATTCCAGCCGTCAGAAGTTTGTCTACTTCTTTCCTAACCACATCAGAAATTAGAGGGTTCAACCTCCTCTGGCTTTATTTAATTGGCTTAGAATCCTCAGCTAATAAAATCCTATGGGTACACACGGTAGAGTCAATTCCCTTAATGTCAGCTAGTTGCCAACCCAAAGCTTCCTTATTTCTTCTAAGGACACCTATTAAACCAGTCTCTTCATTTTCAGTTAAAGAACCAGAAATAATGACAGGTAATTTATTCTCAGGCTCAAGATAGGAATACTTGAGGTCGGGAGGTAGCTCTTTCAATTCTAAAGTTGGGCGTTGAACAATAGGGGGAATTAGAGTGCAAATATCAGTAGAGTTAGAGAAACTCCCCTTTGTTGACTCTTGTGAAATACACTTGCCAGCTTTACTTAGATCCACTATGCTTGCCTCAGTCCTATCAGATCTTGCACCAAGCTTGAGTTGGTCTACAGCAGCAACAACCTTGGGTTGGCTTACCTTTATACCTACATCGTTGTTAGAGATTAGATTATTCAAAAATCGCAAGGTATGGGGTGTAATTTTAGAGTGTGCATGAGTAACAGTCGGGTCAGAAAGTGTTGGTCCTTTAACCAATGTCTTCAAGACATAAGGTGGTGAAACAATTAAAGTCTGAAGTTTAGGTGGTAAAACAGGGGGCTCAGGTCGTGACCTCACATCTCCAAGTCATGACCTCACTTCACAGAGGCCGTCCTATTGATAGGCTTGGTTGAAGTTGTGACTTGAGAATTCTCAGATTTTACAGAGGCTCATATCCTCAGATTTTACTCCACTCTTAGTACCCATCACATCTTGAACATCTGTATCATTAGCTAACAGACCCTTTCTAAGGCCAACATCATTTGTGAACACAAAAATAGAATCAAAACTTGCAGAAAAAGAAAAATCTTGAGAAATAGAAAGCATGCTATCAATCTCTAGGGAATTAATGCATGGCACCTCATCTCCACAAAAACTAGAAAATGAGTAAAAAGAAGAGAGGGAATTGAAATATTCATCATATGCACTTAAAGATGAGTCTAGCTCAAAAGATTCATGTGATGATTCAGGAGAAGAAGCAATTACTTTAGGTGAACTCATGTCATAACTATCATGCATATTTAGCTCATGCTCATCCCTATCTTGCTCAACAGCTAAATCAATGGCATTTAAACCCATGAATGCAAAATTATCAAAGGGATAACACATAGCTTCATTCATATTAAAAGTTACAACATGGTCTCCTACTTCTATTGTTATACAGCTATGTTTCATGCTTATGATGGTTTTGGAAGTTTGTAGAAAAGGTCTTCCCAAAATCAAAGTACTCTCATTTGCAAGTTCATTTGACATGTCTAGAACATAGAAATCAACAGGGAACACTAGGCCTTTAACTTGAACCAGAATGTCCTTTATGATTGCCTTGGGGTCCTTGATAGACCTATCTGCTAGTTGGAGTACTACACTTATGTCATTGATGCCATTTATCCCTAAAGCTAAATAAACCAACCAAGGCATGACATTTATAGTAGCTCCTAAATCTAACAATGCTCCCTTAATCTGAACCTTTCCTATGGTACAAGGGATGGTGTAAGATCAGGATCTTGGCATTTAACAGGTAGTTCAGCTTTGAATAAGGATGACATATTGATACTCACCTGAATTCTCTCAAGAGGCCTAAACCTTTGCTTATCATTACACATTCCTTTAATAATTTCAAGTATTTAGGGTTTCCTCTCAAGAATTGAATTAGGGGCACATTGATTTCCAGTTTATTAAATAAAGTGTAAGCATCAGTGGTAAACTTAGCATGAAACTTTTTCTTACCATAGAAATAGGCTTTAGGAAAAGGAAGATCTTTGCACATACCTCCTTACCCGAAGGCTTAGAGGCTCCTTGCATGCTAGTCTCTGCCTTGTCCTTTTTTTGTTTGCCTTTGTAAGCTGAGCTCTATATAATGTTTTTATCTTTTGGCACAGCTTCTTGAGGTACTTAGTCTTGTGCTTGAGTTGACTTCTCTTCTGGATCAATTTGTACTATTGCCCTCATCATAAGCTCTTCTTCTTTTGAGCTTTCAGACTTGCCAAGCCTCATCGGGGAAAGTGGAGGGCTTTCTACATCTTGATCAATTTCAACCTTATCAGTCCTTTCACCTTCAAAATGAACCTTTTTACCACTTCTTAGAGTTATGGCATTGAGGCCCTTTGGGTTGATCACTGTATTGGAGGGAATGCTTCCTCCACTTTTGGCTTGTATGTTATTGACCGCGTTGGATAGTTGGGTCAAATGACTAGTGATATCATTGTTCTTCAAAGTAAGCTCCTCTAACTTCTTGTGCATATCTGAGTTATCCTTCTACATCCCTTGCAAGATGGTAGCTATGAAGACAAATTTGTCATCACTCTCCTTCATTCGTCCTTTGATGTTTGTCATCTATGCAGCTATACTCTACAAGAGTTGAGAAGTGTCATCCCCTCTTGGCGGTGGTTGAGATACCATAGTATTCTATGGAGTTGTCACTATTGCTCTTGAAGGATCTTGAACATTGCTTGAGGAAGCTCTAGCATTGTGAAATTGATTGCCTTAGAACTGATTTGGTCTATTTGCTCCTCCTTCCCATTTAAAGTTTGGAGGGCCTCTCCAACCGAGGTTATAAGTGTTTGAGTAGGGGTTCCTCTTTGATATTGCCCCTCTCTTCCTTAGTATATGGCATTTACTTCTTCAATTGACCTAGGACAGTTCTGAGTTGTGTGCATTGGAGAGTCACAAACCCCATAAATTGTAGCCATTAAAGCAAAAAACTGTGGCTTATTGGAGTAGAGACTTTAATAGTGTTTGCAAGCTTGGACATATCTTGTGCTAGTTTAACCAATAGTGGATCCCTTTCAGTTTTGTGGTCCTTTGGATCTCTTAAATTTACATGGTGTCAGTTAAGAGCAAAAGTTCTAATCAATTCCCATATAGTCCATGGTTTCATATTCTCCATGGATCCATTCGTAGCAGTATCCAAGACTTTGGCATCGTAAGTCAACTGTAGAAATACTGTACCAAGTGATCCTCAAGAATTTGATGGTTGGGGCACTAGGTAAGCATTTCTTAAAACCGACTCCAGAATTCAAAGAATGACTTGAACGGTTCTTGCTTAGCTGCAGAAATTTCCTTGCGAGCGGCTGAAATCTTGGTGGAAGGAAAATACTTATCCAAGAATGCTTTCTTTAGAATGGTCCATGATTCATAAGCATTTTCCACATAGAGCGGCAGGTTCATGTACCATTCTTTAGCCTTTCCCTCTAGAGATAGGTGAAATACCTTCACATAACATCATCGATACTTGCCCCACCTAGCTTTATGGACAAGCACTGCATGTAGAGAGTCCAAAGATGAAGGTGCGGGTTTTCTGCTGCAAAACCATGAAATTTAGGTAGTAACTGGATCAATTGTCCTTTGATTTCAAAATTTGCATTAAAAGTATGAAAAGCACTAGGCATAGGATCAAAATTCCCATCAGATTGAGTTAATTCCTTTGATAGTTTTACCCCTAGGCTGTCTAGGTATCCTATTCTGGCCATTATTCTCTCCCTACCCCTTATTACCACCATTATCAGGTCTATTATGATTGCCATTCCCATTCCCATCATTAAAAGGTACTTCAGCCATGATTTCCTCTTCTACTTCCTCACTCTCACTAGATGAATGGGATAGGTCTCGTAAAAGAAGTGGGCTACGAGATGCTATATGTTTGCTACTCCTGTCTCTTTGTGCTTTAGGTATACACAATTACTCAAAATTAAGCATAAATAGAGTGAAAGAGAAAAGTAGTGTCAAAACTTTGGATTTACTAAGTATGTATTTCAAAATTGAGGCAAACTCAATGATTTCAAATAATACTTAGTGAGTTTGAGGTGTATGAAGTGCTATACACTCTCAAAGCATGTGTAGAAAGCAAAGCTATGTAAAAAGAGTAAGTCTAAACACTCAGAAAATTTTCAGTGAAAAACTAGCTTAGGTCGCGACATGGGGGTTGCAACTTGAGTACACAGAAAGTAACCCTGAATGAAGAAGGAACTGAGGTTGTGACTTAGCATAGTCTAGGTCACGACTTGAATAGATCGAGAGCAATATTAGAAAACAGAAGCATGAGGTCGTGATAAGCCACAAGTTAGGTCACGACTTCAAGAAGCTGTGATCGCAACTTCAAGTCACAGAGAGCTAACTTCACAAAACCTTTGAAAAATTCACTAAGTACTTTAACCAGATACTCAACAAACTATGCACAAAGTTCAACACTTCAAGTAATTGGCCAAAAACACTCAGGATCAAGTCAGAACAAAATACAAAATAAAACATCCTACCTTTAACCCCTCAGAGTGTGCATTAGTAAGCGTTATGGTTCAAGCAGGTCATGACACAAGCCCGTGAATTTAAAATTTAAACATAACTACTCGAATTACTATTCACTGTTTAAATTTGGGAACTCCCAGATTCTATGCCTTAACTTTGAAAATTCATATCTCCATGTGTACACATCCAATTAAGGTCATCTAGCTATCATATTAAAGCCTGGGATGTGTACTATAACTCTGCCAAATTTCGTGGCTTAACTCATTTATTGGCAGGTCAAACTGGAGCTATAAACTTACTGCCCCAGGACCTACGTTTTATCCCTTGATCTCTTTTTACTTTAATTCTTTCTATTTCTTTGGCATACATAAATTGGGTTTTCACTTTCCCAATCATCCTCATACATTTCTATTCATCCCATAAACATTGTAATTAAATACATGGCATTATTGGCATCCATAACATAGATTACAAAATAAGAGAATTATACATTGAATAATAACATTATTCATGAACATCAATAATTCTCCACTTCCTTCTCTTTGCCTCTCATGCCATTATTGCTCACCATTAATTGATCTAAATAGTTGGTTAGGGAGGGGTGAGATTTGGAAGAATCTCAATAGCAAACACTACCTATAAGCATGCAAGACATAATGCACATGCATGACATGTTATCATAAGATTAACATATGGATGCCATAGAAAGTAAGCCAAACATCACATGCTTTCATAACATATTGCCAAGGCATAACATAACATAAGTTTGTACTTAAGTTTGCAAACATTTCATTATAGCTTAGTCACATTATGGCATCACAAGCATACCATGCAAGCATACATACCAAGAACACAATATAGGTAAGTTCACTACCTTGTAACATAGCTTTCCTCTTGCTTTTCCTTTGATTCCCTTGTCTTTCCAACCCTATGGATTTTTGGTCAATACCATTAAACATCCTCTTAGATGTTCCAAGGTCCTAAACACATCAATACATGATGCAAAACAATTATTAGAATCAAGTTATTAACTTATCTCTACTTGATTCTTTCTTGAACATACTTGAACTCTAACTTTTGAGTTTCAATTCCAACCTTCCTAAAATTATTTTCACATACTATTTCCATATAATTTTGTATGTAGAATCCATTTCCAAATTCAAAACAATCAAAATCCAATCCTAACCATTCAGAACAGTCATGGCCGAATAGAATCACAAACTAAGGGAAAGTTGGATTTCTTGTAAAATAAACACAAAACCACTTGATTCTTGTTGTTTTCAAGCCTTTAAACATGCTTCTAACATCAATTTCATCTTCTCCTATTCTAATCAATTTCGTGCAGCACCTCCCCATAGGATTTCAATCATCAAAAATCCTGGCTGTTGGTTCCGATTCGATCTTGGCCATCCATTCTTTCTTTTTGAATAAGTAAGCTTTCTCTCCAAGAAATGTGACACTTGTCTAGGGTGATGTCATCTTAATGACATCATGCTTACATCATCAAGCCACATGTCTTTAATCCAACCGTACACATGTCTTGCATTCGACCGTACATGTGTCTTGCATTTGACCGTACACATAATACCTTCTTTTTCTATCTAATCATACACTTGTCTCTTCCATATTCCTTCATCATTTTGGCATTAAAATAGGGAAGAAATTAATATAAAATTCGTGCAAAATATAGCCCTTAGGCATTCCTCTACCTATTTTGCCATTCTGCATCGTATCGGGTATTTTTTTTGAGTCCTAACTTACCCGATACCATTGGGACATGTTCTGGCACCATTTTCTCATCTTAATTAAGTACATATATAGGGCCATCTTAGAGGAGCATAGATAAAAATAATTAGATCTACTGACAGGCTACTTAACCATACTGAGTCACGTGGTAGAGATTTCACTATAATGGGTAGACAAAGGACTATAAAAAATATTTCGGTACTGCGTTCTGATTTTTATGCTGTGTATAAGTATCTTCTGCTAACTCAGCATGATGACTCGTAGGTGTCATGATTGCATTTGGTGACTCAGCATCGTCATGATGGTCTTTAGATATTTTCTTTCTCCTTTTTCCAGAAATATTATTAAATAATACTTAATCGAGATTACCTTCTACGAATTCTTTCTATCGGCTCGTAACTCCGTTGACTCAACCATTTACTTTTTGTTTCATTCCTTCAGAGGATAGTTTACTCTTACTAGAGCAGCATTGCTCTAATCCAGAGAACCACTTCCCAATCTTAGAGAGGTACTTCATGGTCAAGATTTTCCTTATATGCAATCTCTACCAGGGTACATTCCTTGAATACCATATCCCAATCAAAGGGAGCCTCTCTACTGGATTACTCAATCTTATAGGCAGTGGCATCTATCTATAGGAATTTCATTTCTTAGATTCCTTAATGGTCCAAGTGCCACGATTGCATGCTCTTGGATACCTTAGGGACATAAAAGAATATTATTTTAGTCCCTAACATAATCATATATCTAAGTATCATCAAGCTCTAGGTATCACAAGGAACTTGCTTATCTCTCTTTGTTCATTAGTCCCCAACGCAACCATCCACTATCATGTTCTTACTCATTTCTTTTCATCACCATCCTCAAGAGGGATCTTGCCTCACTTTACTCTTTCTAACTTTCTTTACCTCTTGACCAATTATTCCTATGGTCAGGTATTGATCACCATATTCTCATCACATCACACAACGAACATTTAATCACCTTGCTGTGTGGTATCTAGGTCTGGCACCTAGGTCATCCTTGACCCTTCATTCATTATCATCTAGTCTCTGCCTCTCTTGGTTCACTATCCCTTAGGGATTTCTACCTCTATTCAGGGATTTGAACAAACCTCAAACATCTCATCCTGTTACCTTGCCTCTATCGAGGTCACATCGATTACTTGAGGTACAGATTGACATTCAGTTCCCTTACTAGGGCATTGACTTATACCTCTGACTGGCTTACT
The DNA here is from genome assembly GCF_004799145.2 of Neltuma alba. Taxonomy (NCBI): domain Eukaryota; kingdom Viridiplantae; phylum Streptophyta; class Magnoliopsida; order Fabales; family Fabaceae; genus Neltuma; species Neltuma alba. The sequence continues at coordinate 301,516 of NW_021635146.1, forward strand.
ATACCCTTAACCATTCATTTCTATGGTCATATACTAATCATAAAGTGACCATATTACACAGTAGGCATTAATCATTAAAACATCTCTGCCGTGAGACATTCTAGTTAGGCACCTTTAACCAATCACCCAAGGCTTAGGTTGTCACCCTGCTTCCCTATTAGGGTCTGGACTCCTATTCCTTACTGGCTTACCATACTCTTAGCCATTACCCTCTGGAGACATCTTTCAACTTTAACTCATTCCCTGGTCAAGCTCTCTCAGCTCAACCATTCCTCTCCTAAAAGGGAGTCTCTTATCAGTAACTACCTATCTCTCAGGTTACTCTCGCCCAAGCACGCTTAACTGAAGAGTGTTGATAGGCTCGAACCCTAGTACCTTGCTGTCTTAGGCCCTTCTTATTCTACCTTTAGTTAGGTCTTTCCAGCTTACATTCTTATCTCTCACCTTATCTTAAGGATTTACCTGTCAATACTCAGTCTGTCTCTATATCACATGGGTTCTTCCTGTATCTAGAGCTAGCTTGAATGTCTCTTTTTCCAGGTCTTATGGCTCTAACTCCTTAAACTTTGTCTTTCCTCTATTAATCAGAAGGAAATTGAATCCAGCCTAATCAATGATAAGGTTATCTGGAAGGAAAGCATGGGTACTCTCTCAGTACTGGTTTACAACTGAAGGAGGTTTCCACATCCTTAACTCATCCTTGGTCCTCATCTTCCCAAATAGGTACCAATCTCTGGGAGACTTAGACCATAGGACTAAGTGAAGTCATCTCCACTCAGTTGGTCACCATACTAATAATTCCCCAAAACTATTCCAAGAACCAATACCATCTTCTTAAGCCTCCTGTCAATTCCCCAGGCTACCTATTCATCTCTTTAGGTGCCTAAGCCAATCTGTCTTAGGAGTTCTCTTACTTCAGCTGTTCTTACCGTCTCTTACTACTTTAAAACGGTATAGAGAGAGGACTTACACAACTTCTCTTTCCTCTAATTTACCTTTCAGTATGAGCATACTCTAACATGCATAATGTCTGGCATTTTAATGCAAGGAGTGTAAGCTCTTATTGGTTGCTATGTCCGTAGCATGCCAATCGGACATCTTATCCCTATAAAAGGGAGCCTCTTTTCTGTTCGCAACTGCTTCTGGAGGTCATAGGGAGAGGACTTTTAAGGTTCTTTTTCTTTTTGCTTGCTCTAGTACTCTGTGAAGCTCAGGTACATCTAAGCCTAACTTCATTCTTGGCTAGTCATACTTCCATTAGGTAAGGTCAACTCCACTTACCTTGCCTCGATTGCTTTCCCTTCCTGCTCGGATAGGGCATTTTGCTCCATCTTGAGCAACATCAATTCTAACTTGGAGGACCAATTCCCATTTTCTCTAGGAAGATTCCTGGCCAAGAACTTATCCCTTGGAAAGGGTGCCTCTCAACTTAAACCCTAAGTTACTGAGTATCTCTTAACATCATTGGGAACATGCCAATCTCATAATGCTAGTTCCCCGCATAGCTATCTATCTCATTCTCATCTCTTTCTCTTCTTTTTAATCCCTAAGAATTCCACTAAGGTTATCTACCTTGACTTTACTATCTCCAAGTTCCTTTTTATCTATTTAGGGACTTGAGATAGCTACTCTATCATAGTGCCCCAACTCTACCGAGGCTTTAAGAGTTTGTCCAGCTTAGGTGGCCACTACACCCTCTTATCGATGTATAGACTCAACCCCTAACTATCTTGTTCAACTCATCATTACTCTTCTTCTTGAGGGGGAATCTGATAGCTTTTAAATAGTGGCTACTACTCTCTCTAATCTCTATTAGTCTTACTCTTAGTGACCTCATAGTCTATCAAGTTGTGCCGAGATACCACCTCAGCATCCGAGAGTCACTATCTCTATTCGCCATGACCAGAATCCTCATTTGCCACCAATTTTCTTGGTTCATCATGACAAAACATACTTTCTCTTACCTTCTGCTAGTTTTAGTTAGCTTTGTTCATCATAACCTTAACTGTTGTCTGAAGGACTTTCATGTCCTAGCCTTACTGTGATCCCCAACTAACTCAATTATTTCCCTTCAAGCAATGAAGGAAGGGTCTAGCTCACAACTCTAGGCCATGAGCACTTTTGGTTTCCCCTATCCTTAAGGATCATTAGTGGCAGAAAGCGATCTTTAGCTCTTCCTAGCTTTTATATCCATTTAGGAATCGAAGATAGCTACTTTGATCATGCTACCTTAACCTCGTATCAAGGCTACAAATTATATCTAACTTAGGTTGCCACTTGACCCTTTTTCTTCTAGGGTTTAGACTCATACCTCTATCTGACTTATAAGTCATTACCCCCTTTTCTTTAGAGGGAAGTCTCTTTATTTTTACACAGTGGCTACCTTCCTCTACGTATAATTTCTTATCATCATTTTATCTGTACCTTTCTAACAGAGGATCCCAACTTCATTTCTTAAAGATCCTTAATACTTATTTTCCCTAGAGTATTCACCTCCAACCCATAATCCTAGTTGGACCTTAGCTAGTTTTCCACTACTAGCTCTAACCTGAACTGGGCTTTTCTAAATTCTTACAGATAGTTCTCTTCTTCCTATGCCAGAACCTCTGCTCTGATACCAAAAATGTCACACCTTACTTATATAATATCTTAGAATCCATTTAGAATCCTTTTTGACCACATTGGATGGTCTTGAGCTCAAAAAAAAATCTCCTTTAGGACGTTACTTTTCCAAAATTACTGTTCACTATGCAAATTTCAAATTACAAGTCCAACTTTGAAAAATCATAACTAATTCTACAAAAATCATGTGGAGGTGTTCCAAAATTCTACAGAAAGCTATTTCAATGCTCTTTAAGGGAAAAATATCCAATTGGACTTGTCTTTGCCCATTTCATACAGTTTAATCAATAAATATTACTATTTATTCCTAAAAGCTGGGATTTCCAGATTATATGCCTTAACTTTGAAAATTCATATCTCCTTGTGTACACATTCAAAAGAGGTGATTTACCTATCATTTTAAAGCTTGGGATATGTACTATGAGTCTACGAAAACTCGTGACTTAACTCATTCATTTGATAAGTCAAACTGAAGTCCAAAACTAACTGCTGCAGGACCTACGTTTTATCCCTTAACTAACTTTTGCATTAATTCTTTTAATTTCTTTGACATACATAACATGGGCTTACTCTTTCTCATTCATACTCATGCACTTTTATTCATGCCATAAACATTATAAACACATACATTGAATTGATGGCATTCATAACATAAATTTACAACATAGAAGAATTATACATTGAGCATAATCTCAATCATTAACGTCAATAATTGTCCGCTTTCTTCTCCTTGCTTCTCATGCCATTAGTGCCTATCATTGATTGACCTAAATGATTGGTTAGGGGGGTGAGATTTGGAAGAATCTCAGTAGCAAACAATACCATATTAATCATGCTAGATGGATGCCAATGCATTACACGTAACTTGTTTATTTTCTTGTTAATTAGTGACATATTAGCATGCTCAAAGCTAACTTCTTGATGCATGGCCATGGAGACATAATCTACTCATCATGAATAGTAATTACAGCATCCAAAACATGTCACAATAACATTCAATAACATGTACACGACAACACACAAGCATACAACATCAAGCAATGAAAATAGGTAAGTTCACTACCTTGGACCTCAAGCTTTCCTCTTGCTTTTCCTTTGATTCCCTTGACTTCCAACCATAAGGGCTTTCATTCAACATCAATAAACATCCTCTTAGATGTTCTAAGGTCCTAAACATAATCACATTGATCATACAATCTATTAGGACCTCTAGATTACATAAAGTTCATGACTAGCTCTCTTGAACCTCAACCCTTTCTCTTGCTTTTAGGGTTTCCTTTCTAGCTTTTCTAACATAAATCTCATCATTTACCATCCTTAAGATCTATTTTTTGTCAATTAGGACCACTTTAGATGGCTTTAGATTCAAGAATATCAAATCTAAAAATTTTGGTTCGCAGGACTGTTCACGCAGAAACTCCAGAATTTTTGCTCAACTTTGAAAATTCATAATTAATTCTATAAAAATCAAAATTGAGTGGTTCTAAGTCCCATTGAAAGCCCCTTAAGTTAAATTTAAAGGAAAAATAGTTTCAGGAACCAATTCTATGCTGAACTGTACCAAAATTGTACGGAACTCAATACTCTTCCAAAAGTTCAACACTGTTTCCAGATTTCAAACCCTAGCTTTGAAAAATCACCATAAATCGTACACATATCCAAATGAAGTGTTCTACCCATGGATTTAAAGCTTACAGAGTGTAATTTAAGCATGCAAAATTTCAGAATTAGATACAAAGAGTAACTTATTCAAAACAGGCATCAAATCATCACATAATTCTTCCAATTTCCACATAGATCCACTTGAAACAACCTTTAATCAATGTGTTCTAACCAAGTTTAACATTAAAATCATCCTCCCTTAACTCTTATTAATTTTGGCCAGCACCTTGCCCTAAGGGAAACCAACTTTTCAACCATAAAAACCAAAGATTCAAAGCAAGAAACAAGAGGAAACAACTTACTAACCTCAGATCTAAACTTGGTTGATCAAAGTAGGTGTCTTCCTCTTGATTTAAGCTTCAAGAATCAAAATTGCAAGAGTTTCCCCTAGTATTCTTCAGCTTGTCCAAAAATGTGAAGGAGGAAGGGTCTATTTATAGTCAAAAATTTGGCTTGAATGGACCAAAATGCCCTTGGTAGCTAGAAGAAGGAGTAAGGGCAATCTTGAAAGTTCAAGTGGACTTTTGCATCATCATTGCATCATTTTTTTACATCATGCTTACCTCATTCTTCTAGAAGGTGCCAAGTGTCAAGAATGTGGTGGAGGAGAAGGGAGATTAGATCCTAGCCGTTGGATCAAACTTGTTTCATAAGTTTCCTTCGAATTTACTTGGCCCATGTTTCTCCGGCTTTCTTTATGACCTTCTAGAGCTCAAAAAATTCTTCTGTCTACTCCATAAATTCTCTTTAATTCTAGAGAGTATCTATGAATTTTCTTAGGCCATAACACTTCCTTTAAGCCTTGCGTAAAAATTCATTTACTAAGATACCCTTTTATCGGCAAAACCAGTTTTTTAATTTATTAAAGCCACTCCATTGGCCTTTTGGTTACAGAACTAATTTTATAAAGTAGTAACACCTTTCTACCATTTAATCTCATTTTTTTATACATTTTTGAGGTCTCTTGCTATTTTAAATAATTACCTCAAACAATATACTTTTTACTGGCCATAACCTTATAAATTCCATTTAAGCTACCTGAGGGATACTTTCATCTTTTCTCTTAACAGAAAAGCCTTAGAATATTATTTCCCATTTTCTAGGATTTTCTTGGAATTCTTTGTATACTCTTCCATTTTCACCCCTATTGGTCATAACTTTCTGAATTTACGGTTTAGTCCCTACTTGGACTTAACTTCATACAATCCTCTCTTTGAGGTTTCTAACTTAACCCTTGGTCTGTATCTAGCCTCTTCTCTCTCTCTCTCTGGGCCTTTGAGACTTTACTGGAGCCTTTAACTTTGATTACACTTTAGCCCCTGTAAACTTTTACTTTGCAGTTTAGTCCCTGAAACTGCTTTGACTTCCTTTCTCATCTTTGGGACTTCTGCTCAAAAGGAGTCTAGTAGCCTATCCAATTCAGGCTATTTCTGGTACTTCTAGGCCCAAAAGTTTGGATGTTACAGAAAGAGGTAGCAAGAACCTATAACTTAATGTTAACTTGATGTGTGTTATCTGCTATTTATGTTATGCCATTAGGTGGTTGAACTAGATATGTTATAATGTATGAAACTCCTTGTATTTGATGCCTTGGCAATATGCATAGTTGACTTATGGAATGGAATGATATGATGGTGAAATATTCTTCCTTTAACCGCTCAGAGTACATATTTGGAAGCGTTACGGTTCAAGCAGATCACAAAACAAGCCCATGGATTGAAAATTTAACATTTGTTTCTTGGGTTACTGTTCACTAGTTAACTTCTAGATTTTTTATCCAACTTTGAAAAATTATAACTAATTCTAAAAAAATTGTATTGAGGTGGTTCAAAATTCTATTTGAAGCTCTTTCAATTTTCTATAGGGAAAAAATATAAATTTGGCCTTAACCTATGCCAATTCATACAGTTTATTTGTTGAAATTTACTATTTATTTTGGTAAAAGCTGTACTTTCTAGTTTTTCTACTGTAACTTTGATCAAGCATAAATTTTAGTATACACTTCTATTTTAAGTAATCTACCCCTCATTTTAAAGCTCAGGATGTGTAATTTAATTATACCAAATTTTATGGGCAGAATTGATCATTTGTCTCACTTTTACTTTGTCACTATTTTATGACTTATTTAAGGATAACTTATGCCCCTTACTTGCATTAACAATTCATAATTGATGACATTATGGTTGGTTAAGGGAGAGTGAGATTCAGGAGAATCTCATTAGCAAACATTACTATTTATGCATGCAAGATGGATGCAAGTGTATGACATGCTTATTTAATCTAGCTCATGCTTATAACATTTTCTCATGCTTAATGTTTCACATAAACATACATAGCCATGGAAGATATTAATGAAGTAGAGCATCATACTAGCATTTACATCACGTATCATCATCAAATCACATAATGCACATCAACAAACAAGCATACACATCAAGCACACAAGAAATGTAAGTTCACTACCTTGTAACCTTTAAGCTTTCTTCTTGCTCCCTTTACTTTTCAACCACAAAGATTACTTGAACAACCTTACCATTCCTCTTTCTTGGTGTCTCATGGCCCTAATTTCACAATACACGATAATAGGAAATCTATTAAGACCATGAAAAACCATGAACCATCGTAACTCTTAAACTTGTTCCTCTTTAACTTTAATTTTCACTTTCTTTTTCATAGCCTTTTAAAATCATTATCTTGGTCATTTCCTGCTCAATTTTTCATGAGGAATCCAAACATGACCTTGGATTTTTCAGAATCTAACTCCTTCCCCATTTCTTACCTTGGCCGAATGGTATGCCTTTAGGGTCTAAAATTTCCATTTTCAATTCTAATGCTTCCAAACTTGCTTTCTCACCTTTACCCTACACAATTTTTCATTCTAAACTCATTAGAAGCATCAAAATCCAATCCTAAGGCATAGAACTCAGCCTAGCTGAAATGTTCCTCAAGTTACACAATCATGAAATTCAACCAATTTCAACATAAAACCACTTGATTCTTGTTCCTTTCAAGCCTTTAAACATTATTCTAACATCAATTTTATCTTTCCCTATACTTAACTATTTCGTGCAGCATGTCCTCTTAGGTTTTCAAGCTCCCATAACCATTAAAATCCATAACCAAGCTTAACAACAAGAAGGGTAGTGAAAACTACATCAAAAACCATGAACATACCTTATTTTAGAGCTTGATCTTGCATGGGATTAGTTGGTCTTTCTTTTCTCTTCTTCTTTCTCTCTCTAAATTCATTTTGCAAGAGCTTCCTCATGTTTTTCTTGAGTTTAGGATGAAATTAGAGGAGGGAGGGGTATTTATAGAAAACAAGATTGAATCTTGGCCCTTGATCCTGTAAATAGGTGGCTTAATCTTGACTGTCCATTTTGCCTCTTTATTTTGTGATGATGTGTCCTCATGACATCATGCTTACCTCATATTGCTTACATCATACTTAAATCATCAAGCCACATGTCTTTAATCCAACTGTACACATGTCTGGCATCTGACCGTTCGCGTGTCTTATATCCAACCGTACATGCGTCTTTCATCTAGCCATACACTTATCTCTTCCACATCCCTTCATCATTTTGGCATTAAAATAGGGAAAAAATTAATAAGAAATTCGTGCAAAATGCAGCCCTTAGGTATTACTCCACCTATCTTGCTATTCTGCACGTATCGGGTGCTTTTTCAAGTCCTCACTTTCCCGAGACCACTAGGACATGTTCTAGAATCATTTGCTTACCTTAAATAAGTCCACATAGTATTATATAACATGCCTAAAGAGGAAGCAATGCTCTTCTCTTGTTCTTCCATTAAAACAGTTAATAATATTTATTTCAGAGTAAAATTGACCGAATTCTTTCTATCAGTCCACGACTCTAAGAATCTATCGCTGGGTACCAATACTATTTATTCATCACAGGAAATTTCTCTATTTTTTCTTAAGTTAAAAGTCAGTCTCTAGATAGTTTACTTTGACTTCCCCGGATAGCATATAAATAGGCTTTAAATTTTATTAAAGCCAACCTCTTCACTTTCTAGGGACGAAATTATTTTTAAAACTTGTGATAATTCCTTAAGTATTTCCCCCTATGTTTGTCCAATTGTCTGAGGCCTCCATGTATTTTAAATAGGGAGAATTCCAGTTAAATCCGGTTGAAATATCAAAATTCAAATTAAGGCCTATACTTTTAACAAATTCCTAATTAGGCCAAGAGATCTTATTAAGGATATTTTAATGTTGTTAAAAGACTAAAATAGCCATTTAAAGTAGCTAATTGGTAATTGGTCCAATCAATTTATGACTTAAATTCTTTTTTCTTGAGATGTTGTTAAATGAACCATCGGCTTCATGTGTTCTTACTCCATATGTTGTTAAAAGAGTAAAATGTATAATTAAAAGTTCACATTACTCCATCTGTCCAATGAAATGTTAGAAAAGTTATTTAGATTTCTAATACAAACTCACATTAATTATTAGTAAGAATTTTAGCAATAAGATTATAAGATATAACATGATGAGAATATCTATATGGCAGATATAACAAAGCACTTAAGAAAATGACAAATTTGATGCTGAAATATACTAATACATTAAGATTCTAGTTTTTCAACTGCAAGGAAAAAATTTTCCTTTGAAAATTATTAATTTAATGGTGTTGGAATCAAATAATTAAAAGGTCCTATTCCTACTACCAAAAAAAAAAGTCCTTGTTCATATAAATTTCTTATCAATATAAGATAATTTAGTATTTTCAAATTTTTTTATGTAAAACATTTTGTACAAATAAATACTATATGATGTCAAGTTTTCATGGTTTAAATTTTTTCAAAAATAATATTATTTTAAATTATAAAAAGGCATCTTAGTCTTTTAACAATATTTAAAAATCCCTAATAAGGCTTATTGGCCTAACTAGGAATTTGTTAAAAGTATAGGCCTTAATTTGGATTTTGATATTTTAACTGGATTAAATCAAGATTCTCCTTTTTAAATAATTCAATTTCTGCTAATATTCAAAATTAGCCAAAACCATGGGAATTCCATAAATTCCTTCCAAGGGTATTTTCATCATTTTTTGCCTTATACAGGCCTCTGGACCTCATCCCTATTTTTCTGGAATTTTTCTGAAGTATTCGGGCTAACTTTCCATCACTATCCTTTTTGGCCTAAAATTTTGTAGAATTTATGTTTTGGGTCCCTGTTCGGGTTTAGGATCAGAATTCTCTTATTAAAGTTCCTAGCATAACCTTTGGCCCTTAATTACCTCAACTTCTTATACTGGACCTCTGAACTTCACATATTAGCCTTAACATGCCATTTTCCATTTTCTGGGATTTTTGGGCATAATTTTTATTTTTGCCCTTACCAGCTCGAAACTTTCTAAAATTATGATTTGGCCTCTGGTTTGTCTTAACCCCATAATTCACCTTATTGAGGCATCTAACATAACCTTTGGCCTACATTCATCTCTATTTCTTATTCTTGGGCCTCGAGACTTTACTAGAGTCTCTAATTTTCTCTTTTCTCAGTCCCAAAAAACTTTGCTTTGCAATTTAGTCTCTAGGAATCCCTCTGTACTTCTAGGGAACCTCTAGTACCTCTGCCAAAAAGGGGTCTGGTAGCCTGCCTATTTCAGGCTAATTCTGATACTTCTAGGTCTAAAATTTGGGATGTGACAGATGATATGCTCCCTTTCTATGGCATGATATGAAATGATATGCGTGAGATGTGTATATTGAACAGAATGATGCATGAGATGTCTATTGATATATAACATGACATGCATTACATTGTTAATATTTTGTTGTGGTTTATTGCTACTGAGATTTCTATGAAATCTCACCCCTTCCATATTTAAATTACAACAATTAGAGGTTGACTTATCAAGAGGCAAAGGAAAGAAAATGGAGTTAGCATGAAGACTCCCTTGAATAATGATAAAATTATGTACTTGGGACTTGTTCTATATAACTTGTAAATAGCTATATATGAATGACATAATGGCTCTATAGTGGTATAAAGTATAGCCAAGTTGTGTTTACATGCTATTATGTTTGAGTTATGATTACATGATTTGGGAAAAACAAGAATTCCTAAGAAATGGCATGATAGGGGGTTAAAAATGACCTAGTAAGGGTCAAAGTTGGTAGCCACATGAATATGAGTAAATGGTGGAGTTTGATTATTAGATCTTATTTTAAACTTTAAAATGAGTGGTAATTCATTAAAATTAGAGTTTTGTGCAAAAAGTTATGCTTATTCAAAGTCAAGCATAAATTCTAAAAAATTAGAAAATGACCAAATAAACAATACCACTTTGGCTTAAAACTAGACTCGAATGGTGAGATAATGAGACAAGTGATTATTTGTCCAACACAAACAATTAATTGAGCTTCAAATAGAACTTAAAACCAATTTATTTCAATTTGTTTTATAATTAGTTATGATTTTTTAAAGTTGGCCAAAATCTTAAGGGTTGCTATGAATAGTAACCCAAGAGCAAAGTTTTTGAAAACTTGATTTTCCAATCTAGTGGCTAACAAATATGGTTCTAAATGCTTCCATTTGATGTGTTATTGGGTATAAAAGTAAGATGTCACATAGGATATCCTGTAAAGTTCTATAAGGGTATCTAGTAGATTGGTCAACTAGCTGTAAGATAACACTAGTAAGCTTCAAGACCTTAGCACTTAGGGCTTTGTACATGGATGTGGGCATCATACTAATTCTGACTCCTAGGTCTAGCAAGTCATCATGGATCTTTTTATTGCTTATATTGCAAAGTATTGTATAGGAATTAGGGTTAGACAACTTAGGTGAGAGATGGGGTAAGAAAAAGGCTAACACACTAGATCCTATTCGTACCTTATCACTAGCTTTATATTTTCTCTTATTAGTGCACAGTTGCTTCAAGACTCTAGCATATGAGGGAACCTTTTTAATTGAATGAAGCAAAGGCATGTTCACTTCAAGTTTACTAAACAAATAAATCATTTCTTGATCATGCTTCACCTTATCATCATGCTTTTGTTTCTTTAAAAATGAATTAGAGAAAGGAATGTCTTGAATTTTTACCTCTATCATTATGCATCAAGGCTCCATGTATACTTGAGTTGCTTTCTTTTTCTCATCTTCACTGTTATCCGTCTCGAGCTCTTTTCTTAATATAGCATGTTTCTTTGGTGTGAGCATTTTCTTCTCTTTGGCACTCTCATTGTGCTTCAATAAGAACAAGCCAACCACTTAACTATTATGCATTAATAGAGACACAAGATAGTATTTGATACATATATATCAGTCACCAATTTCCAATATATGCATCATGCTGAAGAATGCATTCCATAAATTCCAAATCACATAATCTATTTTCAAATCAAAACCCATAATGACAACATGATATCATGAACTCAAAGGATTGCATTTTCAAAATTCAGTTCTATGAGACTTATTTAATTCTACAACATTGACATATTCCAAGTATATGCTAACATAACTTCTAAAGTAATAAAACTACTCATAAACAATATATTAGCATATATAATGAGTGGAAAGTGGTTATCTCTCTCTTAAGCAAGGATCGATTGCCATAATCAAGATGTCCTAAGCACAAAAAAATCAATCACAAACAATCTACATAAACACACAATCACCACATCTTAGTTAACAATTAACAAGGTGGTTAACAATGACAATTGGGGACTTAAAATCCTAACTCAACCTTCAACTCCTCTGAACTTCAAATTAACTAAACTAATCTCATGCACCATCTTAAAAGGTCCAATAACTCATAGGAAAACTCAATTGACTCCTAATTACACCAATTGTTCAAAAGCCCCAATTTTTTCCATCTATAGGTCATCCTAAAAAGAAATACCTAAATATGAAAATCAATTGAAATCAACATTCCAAACTAATTAAACATTAATTCTAACTTGTTTTAACATAGCCCAATCCTCAAACCTCAATTTTGATCATCAAATAATCATAAATAATCAAAATCTCAATTAAAGAACCAAACCATAGCTTAAATCTTCACAAAAATGAATTCTAACAAAAATTAAATTGATTAAACACTTAATCTAGTCCCAATAACTCATTTAAACTCAAGATTTGGTGAAACTTTAGCCTATTTCGAAATTCCACCCAAACCTAAGATATCTAAAACTTTAAATATTAAAAAAAGAAAGATTGGTAGAAAAGAGAATAAAATCACTTACTCGGATGTTAGGAACCTCAAAAATGCTCCCCTTAGATCAGAAATCAAAGCCCTAGTAGAGCCCAAGTTACCATCTCTCTAAAACCCTTCTGTTTTTTCTCTGTTTTTGCATATGATTTATAACAGATTTTGTGTGTTGTCTACGGCCAAGTACTCCTTTTATTATGCCAACGACACATATAGGATAACTTGACTTCAAAAATTCATAACTAATTCCAAAAATTCCAAATTAAGTGGCTTTAGAAAGCTTGAGATGTCTAGGTTCCAATTTAAAAAGTACCATTCAATAAGATTATCATTTGGTTCTTAAAAATGATTATTTACAAAACCTACTTAATAGTATATAGGTAACAAGGTAGTCCAAATATCCAAAATTCATAATTAATTTTATATATTTCCAAAATTTGTAAATTATAATTCATTAGGAATATTGAAGTCTCTACTTTCAAATACAAAAAGGTCCAAAGATACAGACTGATTTGGGTCATGACAGGTATTTTTTTTTAGTCTATGTGGGGCCATAACCCATAGGTCCTTGATCGAAACTAGGCTCCGATACCAACTATCATGATCCAAATTTTGAGCCATGACCGGCACATAGTATAACACCTCCTTTAATACCCCATTATACATTAATTGGAACCACTATAATGCATTCCCTAGCATTTTTGAATGAAAATTTTCAGTTTCAAACTTTCACATTTTATTCTGTTCATGCACTGTTCATCCGAATTTGGGTCAACTTTGAAAATTCAAAACTAATCCTAGAAAAATCAAAATTGGGTGGTTCCAATTTTCATGTGAAGTTTGCTAAGACCGAATTCCATTTAGAACATAACTAGAAAATTTGACAATATGCGCTGTTCATATGGTTAATTTTTGAATTTCAAGTATTTTAGCCTAATTTTGGAAGGGCATAACCCTTAGCACACAACTCCAAATTTGATGGTTTACTACTTGATTTAAAGCTAAAAATGAGATTTATTGGCCTACAAAATCTCAGGTCCAAATTCCATAATTTGTATTATTTTATGTGTCACAAGATTAGCCTCTTTCTGGGTATTTTTGTCCCCTAATCCTATTTTTCTTGAATTTATTTCCTTTCTACCTCCTTCCACATCCTTTTGATATTGCACCATTTAATATTTCAGCACTTAGGCATGTCATACAAATATAAGTTGCAACATACTATCATCCATAATTCATTATAACTTGGCATAAAGTTTAAAAACATATTACATGCCATTCCAAAACAACATAATATTCACAAAGCCCTTTCATCCTAGCACCAATTCCTTACCTTAATCCATGGATGAGCCACTTCCTAAATGATAAATAAATTAACATAGGAGGAATGAGATTTTAAAGAAATCCCAGTAGCAATTGAACTACAAATATCATGTAAATCAAGCAAGTTAAAATGTGACATGTTATATAACTTCAAGACATCCTCAAGTCACATAAAATCATGCTTAGTTTCATGCTAAGAGAGGAACATCAATACTTCTACATTAACATAATTCAATTCATTTGGCAAAAGCCTAATCCAAATCATCCAATCAACTAAGATCACAACACAACTCCTTAATCCAAGCAAACAATACAATCACATCAAACAAGCAAGTGCTACCTTTTGCTACTTGTCCAATTTGATCATCTTAAGGGATAATGATTCTCCTTGATTCCTCCTCACCAAGCCTATTAATTCAAGCACAAACATAAGCTATATTAATAACCAAACAACTCAAATATAATCCTTTAACTTTAACTTAACATTTTCCCTCTTTTTCTTTGATTTGTAACAAAATAATTCCTCCATTAGAATCAATGATCTCTTGGCTCAATTCTACACAATTTTTCATGAGGAATCATAATGTGAAATTTGATTTTTTAAAAATCAAACTTCTTCCCCATGAATTCATCTTGGCTGAATAAGGGGTTTAAGCTTCCAAAAATTTTATTTTTGATTCCAATGATTTTAAACACTTCCTAATAGGATACCCCTACACAAAAACATATTTAAACCCATTGGAATCATCAAATCAACAAAAAACAAACTCCTCCAGTAAGCACACCCCTTGGCCGAATTAAACATATAGAACCCTAAGTGTAATTTCTTCCAAAAATCAATTCATACACTACTTAATCATACTTATTCCACTTGATATTTAAGGTTTCTATCCTTCCCTAAACATCACATGATCCAGCGAAAATTTGACAACATATACACTTGCTTTTTCAATCCAAAACCCTAACTAACCAAGCTTGAAACTTAGGGATAAGGAGGCTTAAGCATACATTGATGTTTTTCTAATATAAACTGACTGATTCTTTGTTGAAAACCTCCACAAATTCAGTCTTCCTTGGTCTAGAACGAAAATGGCAACATCTCCCCTCTTTTTCCAAAATTTTCCAATATTTTCTTGTATTTTAGAAGGGGGTATTTATAGAAAATTGTGATCTACCCCTCCCCCTCTCTTGTTGGGAAAAAATGGGACACCTAATGGGGGTATGTGGCAGCCATTTACAGCAAAATAAATCAGATTAATCTAAGTGGAAATTCTAGATTTTTCCAAGCATTTATCTCTTAATTTTGCATTTTATTTAATTAATTTTGTGGAGTGGGCAGCAAGCAACGACATTGGACCCTTATTGGGCTCAATGTGGGCCTCACAAATGTCTTGGGCTGGCCCCAAAAGATGGCCCACATCCTAAAGCAAAATCCCAAACCATTTTAAAACTTTATCAGTTACTATTCACTAGTAACATCCAATAATTTTTCCAGACCTCTAAAAATTCATTTCTCTCCATGATAATTCACTTTTTAATATAATAACATGATTTGAAAATTTTCAGAATATTTTGCCAATTCTAGGCATTTATTTTGAATTTTCTACGATTAGGCTTTTATTAGTGTTACTACAGGAAAATAAATTCCCTAAAATTTATTCCTAAGCTTCTAAGCCGTAGAACCAATTCTATAAATTCAAATAAATATTTAGATGACTTTTTTTTATATTTTTTTCAAAATTATTGAGGCCTCTAAATAATTAAAATAATTATTTTCCTCTGATTTCTCAATAATTTCCCGAAAAACCTATGTTTACGGGAAATTCCATAATAATTTATTTTCACAATAATTCTACCTTTCGGGTCTCAATCGAGCTTCTAAAACCTCTAATTTATACTTTTCCTATTTTTTGGATATTTTCTAGAATTTTTCTCAAAATTTCCCATTTTGCCTTTCCTTGACTGATAATTACGAAAATGTCAGCACGGACCTTATCGGAGTTTCACCTCAAAAGTTGTTTCACGTCCCCATCTAATTTCTACATTGGCCCCTGATCCCAATTTTTAATTCCCTATATCTAGGTGAAATTTTTTGGGATGTGACAATTCCTCCCCCCTTTAAATAAATTTCATCCTTGAAATTTAGAAACCTACCTTAATTGAACAATTCTGGGTATCCAGTTTTCATGTCGTCCTCCTTCTCCCACGTAGCCTCCTCCTGAGTTAGATACCTCCAAATGACTTTTACCATCAGAATAGTCTTATTCCGCAGCTGCTTAATTTACTGATCTATTACCTTTACCGATTTCACCTCAAGGGTGAGGTTATCTTGCAACTCCATGTCTTCGTATCTCAGGACATAAGAGGGATCCGGCTGATATTTCTTCAATTGAGAAACATGAAAGATGTCATGAATTTGGCTCAGATTAGGGGGTAGGGCCAATCTATAAGCTATCGGACCAACTTTTGACAAGATTTGGAAGGGTCTAATGAATTTTGATGTCAATTTACGAGCTTTGATTGATCTTCCTACACCTGTGGTTGGAGAAACTTTCAGAAAACATGATCCCCAACTTCAAACTCCAGAGGCCTTCTTCCCATATCGGCATAACTCTTCTGTCTACTTCGTGCTGTAAGCAGCCTACATCGGATCATCTTTATTTGTTGTGAGGTTTGCTGTACTAAATCAAGACCGAACATCTTTCTTTCTCCCAATTTTGCCCAGCATAACGAAGACTTACACTTCCTTCCATACAATGCTTTATAAGGAGCCATCTGGATACTAGAATAGTAGTTGTTGTTATAGGCAAACTTTGCCAGTAGCAAGTACTCATCCTAATTTTCCTTAAAATCTAGGGCACAAGCTCTTAACATATCCTCTAACGTCTGAATAGTGTGTTCTGTCTATCCGTCTGTCTATTTGAGGATGATAAGCAGTACTGAACCTTGGCTTGGTGCCTATAACTTCTTGTAATGCTTTCCAAAATCTAAAGAGAAACTGTGGGTCCCTGTTAGATATAATTGATTCGGGTACTCTGTGTAACCTCACAATTTGTGAAATGTATATTTGTGCTAGTTTCTCTAGTTGATACTCTTTCTTGATTGCCAGAAATGAACTGACTTCATCAGCAAATCCACAATCACCCACATCGTATTATACCCTGACGATGTACGAGATAATCCCATTATGAAATCCGTGGAAATGCTATCCCATTTCCATTCTAGGATACTTAAAGGTTGTTAGGATCCTAACGGTTTTTAGTGTTCCGTCTTTACCTTTTAGCAAGTGAAGCACCTTGACACGTAGTCCGTCATATCTTTCTTCATACTAGGCCACCAAAACAATTCCTTAAGATCTCGATACATCTTGGTCATGCCTGGATGTATGGTGTATCGACTCTTGTGTGCCTGTTCTAGAATTTGTCCCTTAACTTCTGAGTTCGGGGGAACGTAAGCTCTTCCCTTATATTTGAGGATCCCTTCCTGAGTTATCTTGAAATCCCTCATCTCATTTCTCAGCACTTTGGCTATCAAGATGTCGGCCAGTTGATCTCTTTATTGGGCCTTCTTGATTTGCTCAATGATTTGCGCTTCTACTTTTGCAGTACCAATCTAGCCCGCTATTAGTCGTATCTGGCTGATGAGATCCTAATCTCAGATATATTCAATCAACTCTTGTTCCTTTATCATCAACGATGCCACTTGTACCATCTTCCGGCTTAATGCCTCTGCTACCACGGTTGCTTTACCCAGAAGGTATTTAATTTGATAATAAGAATCTTTGAGCAATTCCATCCATCTCTTTTGTCTCATATTAAATTCCTTCTGGTCCTGCAAGTACTTAAGGCTCTTACAGTCACAATATAGTTTGATGGTTGCCTCGTACAGATAGTGCCTCCAGATCTTTAAGGCATATAAAATCACCACCAGCTAAAGGTCATATGTAGGATAGTTCTTCTCGTGACTTTTTAATTGTCGTGAGGCATAAGCAACCACTCGACCCTGATACATCAGCACACATCCCAATCCCTGCTTACTCATATCTGTATACACCACACATGGTAATGTAGGATTAGGGATTATCAACACTGGAGTCGAGGTCAACTTCTGTTTCAACTCTTGGAAGCTCACCTTACACTTGGCATCCCAATTGAACAGTTGGTTCTTCTGAGTGAGCTTGGTCAATGGTAGGGCAATCTGAGAGAAATCTCATATAAACTTCCTATAGTACCCTACCACTCCCAGAAAGCTTCTCACCTCAGTTACTGTTTTGGCCAGTCCCAATTCAATATGGCTTCTACCTTACTTGGGTCCACCGCTACTCTATCTCGGGTAATTACGTGACCCAAGAACTTTACCTCATTTAACCAAAACTCATATTTGCTCAATTTATTGTAACACCTTACATTTACGACCTTATTTTATGCCAAGTTAAGATATTTGGAAGTGCAATTTAAGGTTACCGGGTTGAAAAACCTGAATTTGAAAATTTCTTTTCCCGCATTACTATTCACTGTAACCTTAAACTTGGCATAACTTTGGAAAATCATAACTAATTCTAGAAAAATTGATACAAGGTCGTTCCAAGTCTCACTCGAAGCTCTTAACATCATCTATCAAGGAAAAATGACCTCAGGTTCCACTTTAATTAGAAACGCATCCGATTTTAATTTCGAAAAGTACTGTTCATTTGGTCATTTTTCTATTTTCCAGGATTTTTGCCAAACTTCGAAAAGGCATAACTTCTTGCACAAAGCTCCGATTGTGACGCTTTACCACTCATTTTAAAGGGAAAAATAAGATCTATTTGTATACCAAATTTCAGGAAAAAAGTCAGCCATTTGACCAGGGTCTTCGTTGGTCAAAGTTTGGTCAAATCTAGACCATTTTTATCCCCTTTTTCACTAATTCTAGCACCATTTCGTTTTTGTCTATAAGCATACCATAATCACATATAAAGGTACTCTACCATTAATATACATTTCAAAAGGTCATCATATCATGTATTCAAAATCAGAATATGCTTACATGGCTTGAAAGAGAAAGGTTCAAAACCATATAATACAGTACATAACTAATAACTTCCTCAAGCCATGATTATTTCTTTTCCCTTCTCGTTGGAAGTAGTAGCACCTAGAATACCATGTTATAGGAGGAATGAGATTTCATAGAAATCCCAGTAGCATTGAACATACAACCATCAAGTCAACATGCATAAGATGTCATGCTACATGCAGTAAAATAACATTGCTAGTCTTTATGCCATGCCATAACCATTCTGTATCCATGTCATCATATCATGGAGCATATAATCATTCTGGTCAAAACTCAATCATGCAAGAGCCAAGGCATACATTGCAAGGAGTTCACATCATCTGTACATAAACATTCTCATGGCACATAAACACACATAGCAGAAACACCAAATGCAGGTCAATAAAATAATTGCAAGTTCACGCTACCTCAGTTCCACGCTTAATGTTTCCTCCTTGTTTCCTTGCTTGAGATCCTCCTAGGTTTCCAGAAAATTGCCTATCAACCATACAGTAAGGGTATGGTAAATTCCATATCCAGTATACAATTCTTTCTCTATATAATGCTACCCTTGTGCCTTTCAATTTATACTTTCTGTATACCTTTCCTAATCCTTTGACTTTGGTTTGACCAAGCCTTAATTCTCAGTTAAGGTCTTGGAATTCTTCCTTAATCCATAATTAATCATGTTTTCTTGGTTAATCACTAACCCTTAGTCCTTAATCCAATATTTAATTAAGGTCCTCAAGTCACCTAGTCATTAGTACAACATAATCTTCTAAGATTAAGTCACTAATCCCTTATGGATTAACCATTAATCATTCTCTAATCAACATGATTAACCTTTAATCATTCCTTAATCAACATGATTAATCATAATTAATCATCCTTTAATTAGCATAACTAATCACTACTTACTAATTAATCAAGGTAGCTAACCTTAATTACTTACTAATCTTAAATCAAATAACATGATTAATCTTAGCTATCACTAAACCATAATTAATCAAGGTAATTAATCCTAATCTTCCTCAAATAAATAATTAACTAAAAATAATTAACACTTAAGGAGGTAAACGTACCTTAATTAGCTCTTAATCGGCGACTAGAGGTGTCTAACTTTGCTTTCTCCCTTTCTCTCTCTTCTTTCTTCCTTTCTCTCTCCTAGAACTCAAGAACACAACATTCCCTCTCATGCAAACCTCTTTGGCCGAATTGTTCATGAAAGGGGGGTATTTATAGGCTTTGATTTTTCAAAATTCCAAAAATGCCCTTCGGGAAAAAGATGCGATCTCGGCTGTCCATTTTTTTTCACTTTACACATGGACAAATCTTAGGGCACACACCATAAGAAGTTGACACATGGATGGACACCTAATCACCATGTGATTTTCATGTGGAAATAAAATATTATTTTAATGTTTTGTCTCTTATTTTCCTTTATACCCTTGAACAATTTGAAAAATTCCAACTTTGTCCTCCCCCTTTATTTTTGGCCGAAATATTACTCTAAATATTGGGAGAAAAATAACTCATCCAATATCCAGTGCAATCCATTGATTATTTGTGTATTTTCGGTCCGATTTTCCAACAATCCTGTCCAATTTACTGTCACAAAATTTTGATTTCAACACCTCATTAAATTCCCCTCATTCCAAGGGTATTCCATGATTTTTCTCAAGTTTTACCTCCCTCTATAATTTTCTAAATTTTTCTCTGTCAAAAATCACTATTCTACCGATAATAGTTCGGTAATAAATATTCTTTAAACTAACCTCTGCACATCCAAAGGTAGGAAGTAATTTTATAAATTAGGATAATATGTCACATAATTTATCCATATTTTTCCTTGAATTTTTGAGGCCTCTATATATTTTAAATAATGGAAATTGGCTAATTTTCTTTAATTAACCAAAAATTCCAATAATTACAAATAATTCCTTGATAAATTATTTTTAATCCTATATTCACCTTCTAAGCCTCAAACATTATTCTGTACCCTCCTTTCTATTTTTCATGATTTTCTGGGAATTTTCAGGAATTTTAGACATTATTTCCAATATTGCCCTTTCTTGACCGATCTTTTCAAAATGACCGTTATGTCCCTATCCTGATTTTTCCTCATAGCCTGGATCCTCTACCAGTCTACTATACTACTCGACCTTAGTCAGTCACAAATCATTCATTAATTATAATAAGATTATCAGGGTGTGACATTTATCATATAGTTCCTTCTCCCGCAACATGCATAATACAATCCATAGATGCTGTTCATGTTCCTCTGGTGATTTAGAATACACCAGGATGTCGTCAATAAATACCACTACAAACTGTTCTAGATATGGTCAGAAGATTCTATCCATGTAGTCCATGAACATAGCAGGTGTATTTGTCAATCCAAATGGTATTACTAGAAATTCGTGATGTCCGTATCTCATTCGGAAGGCCGTCTTTGGAATATCTTCCACTTTGATCCTTAACTGATGGTATCCCAACCTCAAGTCAATCTTTAAGAATACAGTGGCTCCTACCAATTGATACAGCAAATTGTCAATCCATGGTAACAGATACTTGTTCTCGATCGTTACTTTATTCAACTCACGGTAGTCTATACACAATCTCAAGCTACTGTCCTTTTTCTTTACAAACAAGACCAATCACCCCCATGGGGATATACTGGGGCGTATGAACCCTTTCTCCAAAAGGTCCTCTAGCTGCTTCTTCATCTCTGCCATCTCATTTATAGCCATTCGATACGGAGTCTTTGAAATTGGGTTCGTTCCAGGCACTAGGTCAATAGCAAATTCAATTTCTCTTTTAGGTAGTAACCTGTTAATTTTCGTCAGAAATACTACGGGGAATTCTCGGATTACCGGCATATCTGGAACTCCTTCTTTTATTTTCTGCTTTTATCAAGAAGAACACCATATAACCCTAGCAACCCTGCCTCAACTATCTATCAGCTTGAGCCGCTAAAATTAAGTTCAATTTCACTTCCGTCAAAGGAGTTAACTCTCGGGTAGGAAGAATCAGTGTTTTGTCTTTACAGTCAAGGAGGACGTTTTGGGAGGACAACCAGTTCAAACCAAGGATTATATCAATATCACAGAAAGGCATGCATATTGGGTCTAAAATGGTGTAATAGTGGACATACCAGACAACACAGTTTAAATAAATAGCAGAAGTTAAAATTTTCATTCTGGTGGGAGTGGAAACACGCAAATCATACAGTAATATGTCGATAGCAAGACATCAGTGCCTAGTGCAATCATACGATATAAACGAATGGCTGGCACCTGAGTCAAACAAAGCATCCACAAGGTAACCATTCACAGTAACCGTACCTTGGATCATCTCGGGTGACTTATGAGCCTCTTCCTGATTGAGGGCAAACACCCTGCCCTGAGCCTAAGGTCTCCTCGTGCTGTCGACACCTTGCGGGCACTCTCTAGCAAAGTGTCCAAGTCATCCACATTTAAAGCACACTCTTTGACCCATCGTGCATGACCTATCTCTATGATTGCGGCAACAACGATCGTATTCCCTTCCTTATCAAACATTCTTCGCTCCCCAGCAGACATTCTCAATTCCTCCTCATCGAGCTCCTTGCCTCGACTTCCTACTCCAATTAAATCTCCTCTTTTTCTGGCTACAGGAAGTACCTTCCTAACCTATTCTTGCCCCTGGTTTCTTGGCTCTCAAGTTGCCTTAGCCAATTCCACATGATTCTGGCTATTCTTGGTGATGTGGCAGGCTTCCACTACGTTATTGAACACTTCCAATTGTAGTGGGGTGACCTTTTCCCTCAACTGAAGCTTTAACCCTCTAATCATTTTTTCTGTGAACTAGTGTTCATTGTTCATATACCAGAGATAAGTGGAGTACCTGGACATCTTAATGTACCTCGCCAAGTACTCATCAAAAGGTTTATTCACAGCTTACTTTACAGTAAGAAACTCTGCTTCCTTCTCATCCCTCACAGATCAGGGAAAATATTTCAAGAAGAATTGATCCTTAAATACTTCCTATGTAACCAGGGTTTCGTTAGCCTGAAGGACCAGCTCAGTATTTTTCTACCATTTATCTGCTTTCCCTTCAAGCTTATATATCGCCATCTGAGCCTTCATCTTAGATGAGCACTCCAGGATAGCAAAGATCTTTTCTAGTCGAGTTATCCAATCCTCGACTACTTATACATCAAAGGTTCCTTCGAAAGCAGGAGGGTTGTGTTTGCAAAC
Source organism: Neltuma alba (assembly GCF_004799145.2). NCBI lineage: Eukaryota > Viridiplantae > Streptophyta > Magnoliopsida > Fabales > Fabaceae > Neltuma > Neltuma alba. Next base: position 324,581 of record NW_021635146.1, read on the forward strand.
TTAATAATCCAATGCTACAGTGTATCAGGTTCTGCAGGAGGTTGAGGTCTCATAGGAGCTGTGTCCTTTTACTGCTATTATGGTTGTGGTATGGGCTGGGCTGTCTCGACTATACCTGTGCGGCTTGTATCTCAGCCATCGTCCTTTGCTGTTCCTATAACCTTTCCATTATCCTCTCCATCATATCAACAGGGGGTCTTAACAACTCTCCCCTTGTACCAAGTCTCCTTCCTCTTGATCTGCATCTTGTTCTTACCATTTCATTGATTTCATCTTAACTACAAGAGGAACAGAATCATTAATTTACATAAACGATATTTATATTACTTTTTAGTTTATGTATACATCAGGCACATTTAGCAAAATATAGGGCTATAGCCCATCGCAGTTAGCATAGCATACAGTCATCCTATATTTGTAGCCTAGAAGAAGAAGAAGGAAACAAAGTAGCTACAAAAAGTTCTAAATCATCCTGTAGCTAATCAAAGTCACTACGCATAGAGGATCTGCAGAGCTGCCAGATCTGTGTCTGCTAGACCTAGACAGTCAGTAGTGTCTCTAATAACCACTGGTACCATAACGCATCATCTACGTACTGACCTTCCTTGACTACTTCATTAAGCAGTAACCTCAAGTAATAGAAATAGTCCAAGTAGATCGCAACATACTAATTATGGGTTTAATCTATATACTTTCCCAGCTCAAGGAATTCCTTAAAGAGATTGTTGTGATCTTTAAACTCTTTCTTTACTAGTAGAGGTCTCTTATTGATTAGCAGATCCTTGGCCTTGATCTGCTCCGGCTTCACAGTTCGGATAAGCACTGCCTTGATAGCACTAGGTCCTGCCTCGTCAGGGTGTGGCTGAGGTCTTATGGTGCTTTGAGCATTACCCTTCTCCAACTTTACTAAATCATTGGAGTCCTCCTCTGAGTATATGTCCTCTATCTCACTAAGGAGCTGGTAATATCCTAGTAGTAGAGTCAGATCATTAGGGTCAGAAACATGCGGGTGGTACCATTTGGGGTACAGTTCCCCTGGCATCCTCTAATTTACCGTCTCCCCGGAATCATTGCCACAGCAGGCCATAGCTTGTCCTACACTCAACTCCATATATAATATACCAATCCACCACAAGATATAACCCCAACTAAAAGCATTCAATCAAGCAACCACAATCCACAATCCACAACTAATCACAACTCACAATAACAATTTATCACATTTTACAACATGAAACAGTCAAAATAGTAGAATTTAAACAGAGCCAGAACCTCTGTTCTAATACCAAAAAGTGTAACACCTCCTATAAGACCCCCTTATACATCAATTGGAACCACTATAATGCATTCCCTAGCATTTCCGAATGAAAATTTTCAATTTCAAAATTTCACATTTTATTCTGTCCATACACCTTCATCCGAATTTGGTCAACTTTGAAAATTCACAACTAATTCTAGAAAAATCAAAATTATGTGGTTCTAATTTTTATGTGAAGCTTGTTAAGATTTATATAGAGAAAAAATTATTCATTGGACTCAGTTCTATGTAGAACAGCACCAGAAAATTCGACAAAGTGTACTGTTCATATGGTCAATTTTTGAATTTTTAGTATTTTAACCCAAGTTTAGAATGACATAACTCTTAGCACACAGCTCCAAATTTGATGGTTTACTACTTGATTTAAAGCTAAAAATGAGATCTATCGGCCTGTAAAATCATAGGTCCAAATTCGATCATTTGCTTATTATTTTATGTGTCACAAGATTAGCCTCTTTTAGGCTATTTTTGTCCCCTAATCCCATTTTTCTTGAATTTATTTCCTTTCTACCTCCTTCCATATCCTTTTGATATTGCACCATTCAATATTTCAGTACTTAGGCATGTCATACAAATATAAGTTGCAACATACTATCATCCAAGATTCATTACAACTTGGCATAAAGTTTGAAAACATATTACATGCCATTCCAAAATAATATAATATTCACAAAGCCCTTTCATCCTAGCACCAATTCCTTGCCTTGATCCATGGATGAGCCACTTTCTAAATGATAAATAAATTGACATAGGAGGAATGAGATTTTAAAGAAATCCTAGTAGCAATTGAACTATAAATATCATGTAAATTAAGCAAGTTAAAATGTGACATGTTATAGAACTTCAAAACATCCTCAAGTCAGATAAAATCATGCTTAGTTTCATGCTAAGAGAGGAACATCAACACTTCTACATTAACATAATTCAATGCATTTTCCCAAAGCCTAATCCAAATCATCTAATCAACCAAGATTACAACACAATTTCTTAATCCAAGGAAACAACGTAATCACATCAAACAAGCAAGATAAACAATCAATTTATAATTCAATGCTACCTTTTGCTACTTGTCCAATTTGATCATCTCAAGGGATAATGATTCTCCTTGATTCCTCCTCACCAAGCCTATTAATTCAAGCACAAACATAAGCTATATTAATAACCAAACAACTCAAATATAATCCTTTAACTTTAACTTAACATTTTCTCCCTTCTTTGATTTGTAACAAAATAATTCCTCCATTAGAATCAATGATCTCTTGGCTCAATCCTATACAATTATTCATGAGAAATCCAAATGTGAAATCAGATTTTTAAAAATCAAACTTCTTCCCCATGAATTCATCTTGGCCGAATAGGGGGGTTTAAGCTTCCAAAAATTCCATTTTTGATTCCAATGATTTTAAACACTTCCTGTAACATCCAAACTTTTGGGCCTAGAAGTACCAGAAATAGCTTGAATTGGATAGGCTACCAGACCCTTTTTGAGTAGAAGTCCCAAAGATGAGAAAGGAAGTTAAAGCAGTTTTAGGGACTAAACTGCAAAGTAAAAGTTTTAAGGGGCTAAAGTGTAATCAAAGTTAGAGGCTCCAGTAAAATCTCGAAGGCCCAGAGAGAGAAAAAAAGACTAGATATAGGCCAAAGGTTAAGCTAGAAGCCTCAAAGAAAGGATTATATGAAGCTAAGTCCAAGCAGGGACTAAATCGTAAATTCAGAAAGTTATGATCAACAGGGGGTAAAAATGGAAGAGTACACAGAGAATTCCAAGAAAATCCCAAAAAAATGGGAAATAATATTCTAAGGCTCTTCTGTGAAGAGAAAAGACGAAAATACCCCTGAGGCAGCTTCAATGGAATTTATGAGGTTACTACCAGTAAAAAGTATACCATTTGAGGTAATTATTTAAAATAGCAAGAGACCTAAAAAATGTATACAAAAATGAGGTTAAATGGTTGAAAGGTTGTACTAATTTATAAAATTTGTCCCGTAACCAAAAGGCCAATGGAGTGGCTTTAATAAATTAAAGAGCTGGTTTTGCCGATAAAAGGGTATTTTGGTAAATGAATTTTTATGCAAGGTTTAAAGGAAGTGTTGTGGCCTAAGAAAATTCATGGATATTCTTGAGAATTAAAGAGAATTTATGAAGCAGACAGAAGAATTTTTTGAGCTCCGGAAGGCCATAAAGAAAGCCGGAGAAACGTGGGCCAAGTAAATTCGGAGAAATTAAGTTTGATCCAACGGCTAGGATCTAATCTCCCATCTCCTCCACCACTTTCATGACACTTGGTATCTTCTGGAAGGTTGAGGTAAGCATGATACAAGAAGATGATGCAATGAGATGTAAAAATTAACTTGAAGTTTCAAAATTGCCCTTACTCTTTCTATTAGCCACCAAGGGCATTTTGGTCCATTCAAGCCAAATTTTTGGCTATAAATAGGCACTCCCTCCCCTTCATATTTTGGCCAAGCAAGGATCTATAGGGAAAACTCTGTTGCTCTTGCATCTAGAGAGAGAAAGAGCTATTTCTAGTGAGAGAAAGTCCACCTAAGTTCAAGCTTCAGGATCAAGGTATGTGGTGGCTGTAGCATCTGATTTGATGCCTATTTCAAATTATTTACTGTTCATATCTGATTCTGAAACTTTTCATGCTTAAAGTACACTCTATGAGCTTTAAATCCATGGGTAGAACACTTCATTTGGATATGTATACGATTTATGGTGATTTTTCAAAGTTAGGATTCGAAATCTGGAAACAGTGTTGAACTTTTGAAAGAGTGTCGAGTTCCGTACAATTCTGGTACTGTTCAGCATAGAATTGGTTCCTAAAACTATTTTTTCTTTAAATCTAACTTAAGGATCTTTCAGTGAGACTTAGAACCACTCAGTTTTGATTTTTATAGAATTAATTATGAATTTTCAAAGTTGAGCAAAAATTCTGGAGTTTCTGTGTGAACAGTACCCGTGAACCAAAATTTCCAGATTTGATATTCTTGAATCTAAAGCCATCTAAAGTGGTCCTAATTGACAAGAAATAGATCTTAAGGATGGGAAATGATAAGATTTAGGTTAGAAAGGCTAGAAAGAAAACCCTAAGACTAAGAGAAAGGGTTGAGGTTCAAGAGAGATAGTCTTCAACTTTATGTAATCTAGGGATCCTAATGAATTGTATGATCATTATGGTTATATTTAGGACCTTTGGAACATCCAAGAGGATATTTGGTGATGTTGACCAAATGCCCACATGGTTGGAAAGTCAAGGGAGTCAAAGGAAAAGTAAGAGGAAAGTTGAGGTTTAAGGTAATGAACTTACCTATTGTCATTGCTTGATGTTGTATGCTTATGTGTTGCCGTGTACATGTTATTGTGACATGTTTTAGCTACTGTAATTTCTATTCATGATGAGTAGATTATGTCTCCATGGCCATGCATCAAGAAGTTAGCTTTGAGCATGCTAATATGTCACTAATTAACAAGAGAATAAGCAAGTTACGTGTAGTGCATTAGCATCCATCTAGCATGATTAATATGGTATTGTTTGCTACTGAGATTCCCTGAATCTCATCCCTCCCTAACCAACCATTTAGGTTAACCATCAATGGGCAATGATGGCATGAGAAGCAAGGAGAAGAAAGTGGAGAATTGTTGATGTTAATGAATGATATTATCATTCAATATGTAATTCTCCTATTATGTAATTATTGTTATGGATGTCAATGATGCCATGTATTTAATTATAATACTTATGGCATGTATAGAAATGTATGAGCATGAATGGGAAAGAGAAAGCCTATGTTATGTATGCCAAAGAAATAAAAAGAATTTAAGTAAAGAGATGTTAAGGGATAAAACGTAGGTCCTGGAGCAGTGAGTTTGTAACTCCAGTTTGACCTATCAAACGAATGAGTTAAGTCACGAGACTTGGTAGACTTATAGTACACATCCCAAAATTTAAAATGAGAGGTAGATCATCTCAATTGGATGTGTACACAAGGAGATACAAATTTCCAAAGTTGAAGCACAGATTCTGGAAGTTCCATATTTTTGAAATGAATAGTAATATCTATTGATTTAACTATACGAATTGGGCAAGGATAAGTCTAATTGGATATTTTTTCCTTAAAGAGCATCAAAATAGCTTTCAGTAGAATTTTAGATCACCTCAATACAATTTGTATGGAATTATTTATGAATTTTTGAATTTGGACCTGTAATCTGGAAGTTAAACACTGAATGATAACCCGGGTAGTTATGTTGAAATTTCAAATCCGCGGGCTTTTGTCATGATCTGCTTGAACCATAACGCTTATGAATGCATGCTCTGAGGGGTTAAAGGCAGGACATTTCACTTCCTAATAGTATACCCCTACACAAAAACATATTTTAAACCTATTGGAATCATCAAATCAATGAAAACAAACTCCTCCAGCAAGAACACCCCTTGGCTGAATTAAACATATAGAGCCCTAGGTGTAATGTTTTCCAAAAATCAATTCATACACCACTTAATCATACTTATTCCACTTGATATTTAAGGTTTCTATCCTTCCCTAAACATCACATGATCCAGTGAAAATTTGGCAGCATATACACTTGATTTTTTGATCCAAAACCCTAACTAACCAAGCTTCAAACTTAGGGATAAGGAGGCTTAAAAATAGCTTGATGTTTTCCTGATATAAACTGAATGATTCCTTGCTCAAAACCTCCACAAATTCACTCTTCCTTGGTCTAGAACGAAAATGGCAGCACCTCCCCTCTTTTTCCAATTTTTTCCATCAATTTCTTGTATTTTAGAAGAGGGTATTTATAGAAAATTGTAATATGCCCCTCCCCCTCTCTTGTTGGCAAAAAATAGGACACCTAATAGGGGCATGTGGCCGTTTACAGCAAAATAAATTAGATTAATCCAAGTGGAAATTCTAGACTTTTCTAAGCATTTATCCCTTAATTTTGCATTTTATTTAATTAATTTTGTGGAGTGGGCAGCAAGCAACAAAATTAGGTCCTTATTGGGCTCAATGTTGGCCCCACAAATGGCTTGGGCTGGCCTCAAAAGATGGCCCATATCCCAAAGCAAAATCTCAAACCATTTTGAAACTTTATCTGTTACTATTCACTATTAACATCCCATAATTTTTTCAGCCCTCTAAAAATTTATTTCTCTCCATGATAATCTATATATCTTAAAGATGTATGATCTAAAAAGTACGTGCTCAAGCCATTTGCCTAAGTCGGCTTCTCTAATAAATATACTATTCATATAAATAGTTCCAGCTTCATTGGGCTCCGTGTATGGGCATCTATTTCTTATGCCAGTGTGATTGTTTTTTTATCTCCCTTTTTTCAACGCATGGGTGAATCATGAGTTGCTGCTTCCTCTTCTTGAAATCCTATTGTACAAGTAGGAAGGCTATCAATAGGTTAGATGTCCCATGCCCATATAATATATAGCACTACCTTCTCCCACATCTTATTTCTTAGCATTTTGTCATTCGTATTTATCTCCTGTCTCATATTTATGGCTTTTGAGTTTCACAGGCTCGATGAATTGGCACCTTCTGTGGAGACCTGGAAAGTTGTGGTGAAGGTCGACAGGGTGTTCACTAGGACTGAGTATGATGTTACTGAGAGGGACTGGGATATCCGAAGAAGCTGATCTCTCTAGATATGATAGTGTTCGACGAACAGGTATTGCATCTATGGTAATAAGTCCATGTAGTTTACTACTCCACGTATGTGCACATCTTTGTTCATCCCATTTATATTATTTTGCTGCAGCAAACTAGGATGCTTCTCAGGATCGATAGGGATGAGCTGATAGATCACTTTTGTAACCTCATCATCGAGGGACAGGTTTACTTGATTCAATACTTCTCTGTTGGTCTTGGTGGTAGGGGTATCCATTCGAAGCATCATATAGTTGTCCTTCATAACACATTAGTGCAGGAGCGAAATTTCGTATTCCCTCTCCATTGTTTCAAGATCTGGTTTGTGGAGGCCATACGTAGGGATTCATCTCCTGGTTGCAAAGTGAGAGGTACGACATCTTCTGATATGGAACATTTCATGTGATGTATAATCACATTTTACTCCTAAGCAACTGATTATATGTCCATCATGATTCAGATGTGTTTGGACTGTTAGTCAGCATCGAGAAGATTAAATGGGCTAGAGTCAAGGGCGTGCTAACACGTGTTATGACATTTGTCATAAGAGACCCTCAGTAAGTTAAAATCATGTGAATTCCTATGCATCAATTTTAACCATTACGGGATTTTACCCTTTTCTTTCTGTTTTGGTTAAATCAAGGGAGATATGGTACGGTGTGTTCTTTTCGGTGACTCTGCTGATGAGGCATGGAAGAGTTATCTGCCTTTGAAAAGAATGCATAAACTTGTCGCTCTGATCAACTATGCAGTGGTGAATAGGCAGCACGGTTCGATGAAAGACCACACGTTCCTTTATGTTAAACAGTTTAATATAATGACTTCATGCCACTCATTATTCTCCTCATCTCATCTTCCATCCTGCAGGGAAGTTCTGCCTCAAGAACTATGCGAATGCAACAAAGGTTTTCTGGAACCCAACCTTCACCGAGATAATGCCGCTTAGGAGAGCTTTGCTGTTGGGTGTTATAGCTTGATTTCTTGACTGGCTTGATGGTTTAATGGAGTCTGGCAGCTGGTGCTATTTTGTTAGACAGAAGGCGATGGTCAAGCTACTGTGGACTGTGTCTATGGATATTTGTATTTTGGGCATTGGGCTATTGTTCATTAGTAGTAGCAGTAGTATGGAATTTGGACTATTGTCGATTTATCTCTTCTAGCATATTTTGAGTTCCCATTGCCGTGTATCTTCAACACTGTATTTACTACGATCAAAGTTTGTATGTTGAACTAGCAAAATTTGAATATAATATCCTTTACTTATCCCATGAATATTTACACGTCCAGACGATTTTGAACCTGATAGACTAACTGGTAGTGGAATAAGGTCTTCTAGCATTTCATCCTCATTTTATGTGTCATTACAAACACATTCGATAACTGGATATTGACAAAGAAACCAATCAAATTTTATCTAAATGATGCCAACATATTGCTGTAGATTTTCTTTCAGATCTTGTAGCACATGTATTAATCATGTTGGATTCAGAAGAATAAATCAATTATGAAAGGTAATATTAGATACAAAAAAAACAAGAATAAATTTGTTTTGATTTATATTAAAGTTCATACCAATCAACTTGTTGCAAGAGTCTCCCGTATTTGAAAAAAGTCATAAATGCATTTTCTACTAATCCAATCTCTTGATAAAATGTTTGAGTGTACAAGTTATATTGATTTGATTGTTGGTGAAACACTTTAGTACTTTTTCTGACAAGTTGGTCAGCATATATAAGGGGTATGGCAACCATTTGAAAATGTAGTATTCAGTGAACAACTCCGTCAATACTTAAAACCCACGCTAAAACCTGCTTTACAAGTCAGAAACGAAATGACCTGGTGTCATTGCCATATCAATCTCAAGTCCCCATGAACCTGACCCTGAATAGTGCATGTAGTGGTATGCTTTTATGCAATATGTTAGTATTTACTTTGGTATGCTTTTAGAAGAGGTTACGAGATGAATTTTCCAACCTTCAGTCAGCCTATTTTGACCTATTTTTCTTCAACTATGTTGTGTGTGTGTACGTGAGAAAAAAATTATATTTAAGTCATTCAGTCTATTGATTTAATATGCATGACGTGTAGACATGTGAGGTGAACGTTTTGAGCATTTACTTTAATTTCACAATGTTTGTCAATAATAAACTGTGGTTAGTTGTGCATGATTCAAGACATTCATAGGCCATTCTTCAATTTGATTTAAAAGGTTAATATATTGTGATAGTGCAGGACAGATGATCCTATAAATTGAAGGGCCATAGATGATGGGATTTTGCTGATCTTTACCAGCGTTGTCTCATTAATGCTTGTCTCAATGGCCTTCACAGCTATGTTATAATTTAGCACAACTAATACATACAGAGTGGGTGATTTGCTGATCTGTCGCATATCAGTGTCCATCATGAGGATTTATTCTTGGTTTGTATCAATAGACAAGCAATCTTTTTTCACGCTGCTAGAGCTTGGATTAATCTATTCCAATCCTGAGACGGCTCACGGGGCTCCATGTGATATTTTGTGTGCCATAAAGATATGATGTAGCCTCTCTATCACAGCATATCCCAAAGGCGTATCCAAATCTTAATGGTTAATAGTAGATCTTCTTATGCATATTCTGTAGCTTTAGTCCCTACTTCTCCTTCTTATTTGCTGGATCTATCTCTTAGTGTTTTTTATGGCCTCTATTGTAATGGTGATAACCTCCTGCTGTCCATTTAAGCAACAGATCATCTCAGTAGGAGATATGGTAGCTTGTCTGTCACAGCAGTTCTAATACTTCTCTTCCCAATGCTGTATCCAAATTTCAATGCTTAACAGTAGATAATCTCACACATAGTATGTAGCATTAGTCCCTACTTTTGCCCCTTATTTGTTATATCTACGCCTTAGTGCTTTTTTCGACGGCCTCTACTGTAAAGGTAGTAACCTCTTGCTATCTGTGTAAGCAGCAAACCATCTCAGTAGGAGATTTGGTTCCATACATCTTTTTTTTCTGATTACATATTGTGCAATAGAAGAAACACAAGCTCATGTACAACATGTTGCCATAAAATCATTTTATACAAAAAAACTCAGGTACACTAAAAATCAGACAAGAAATTAGAATTAGGAATTAAGAGTGTATTGCATAAATTCCACTCAGTCACCCAAACAAATTAGAAAAAACCTCACGTCTCAACAAAGGTCATCCGTACATATTTGACACATACATCCATAGGTTGCAATATTCAGCATGTAAATGTCAGTTCAGCCGAATTTTTATGATGGCTTATTTCTAGTCCATTTCAAACATAATAATTAAGTAGCCACTCTCAATTGAGAACCTCAAATCTCAACTCGATGGAAGTTTAGCTTCCACTCTTGCCGATTTACAGCTTTCTTTCCCTATAAAGTCAGATATGTGCTATTGGCTTCACACACTCCTGCATAAGCCTACTTTCTTTCATAAGTTAGCAACTTAAGTTATTCGTTGTGGTCCCAAAAATGGCTGCCAAGAAGTGCTCTCTGCTGAAGGAAGTCAATGACTCAACTGACAGATGGAGAATTACAGTTCGTGTGATCAGGAGGTGGAATGTCTACAAGAAGGAGTCTCCTACTGAGGTTTTTTGCGTGTCCATGCTACTGATAGACGAAGAGGTTAGAATGCTTTATATCCCTTTACCTAAATAATTTTCCCTCTGTCAATATGCACACACTACTTACCTTATTTCCTTTTCTTGTGTTGGCAACAAATAGGGGACAAGAATCCAAGCTTCTATCATGAACAAAAACCTATTTGATCGTTTTAGTGCCATGGCAGTGGAAGGGATAACTTATTTTATGCCTAATTTTGTCGTCTCTCCAAATAATAAGGAGTACAGGGCAACAAACCATGCTTTCAAACTGACACTAGGTACTTACACATATGTGAAGGAAGTACTTGCCCAAATACATGAATACTCTTATCATTTCTTCCCTATTCATGACATAATTAAGATGAAGGAGAGCAACCATGTTGACTATCTTATTGGTAAGTGTAATATTAAGTTCAGGTTTTCCTCCTTTATGAGTTGGACTATTGTTCCCCACTACTTAGTCATGCTGGTTTACGATTATATTCCTCTGTTAGATGTTATTGGATTCGTTGCATCAATTGGGCATCTGGAGAAGTACAAGTCTAATAATGAGATAAAGAACAAATTGCGATTGTTGCTGGTAGATGAGCTGTGAGTATCTTACATAAATGGTGTTTCATTTTTGGTAAACCTTGAGTAAACTTATCTGTAAATGATTATTTCTTTCAGTGGCAATACTGTGGGTTGCGTTCTTTATGATGACTGTGCAACCAATGTCTGCATGATGGATATTAGCACCATGCAATCTCCTGTTGTGATGATTATGCAGCTTGGAAGGATTGGATTTGATGATGATGGTGATTCATCAGTACTCATTTTGGATATTCTTTTGTGTAGTTCGTCCTCACTAACTGTTATGTTTTATACTTGCCATTTTCCTTCAGGTATGGCTGAGATTTGCAACTCATACCATGCCACCCAGATTTCATGCAATCCAAAGTTTCCAGAAGTCAAGCATTTTATCGATAGGTATAGTGCATTGGCATGTCCCACACCAATGTTGACCATTCTCATATGTCATTTTATTCCCATAAACCATAACTTATTAATTATTGATCCGTATCATTGGAGCAGTGCTACCACATTACCGTCTCCTACTATCAGCACAATCTCTCATACTGCTACTACACAATCAAATGATCAGTCTGCAACTAGCCTGCTTTGTAACCATCCTTTGATTTTTGTTGCAGACATATGCAATCAGCCAGCTGTAAGTATTTTCAGACTTCATTATTTTTAGTAATTTCTTAAACTATGATATGGTAGATTACTGGTCTGATCACTGTAAATGTTTGATAGGATTCGTTCTTCCTCATAAAGTGCTTAGTAGTCAAAGTTGACACGAGGCATGGCTGGTGCTATGAAGGTTGCTCCAGGTGTGGCAGCAAACCAAGGAGTGTGAGTGGGAATAAAACATGCATTAATTGCAAGAAAGGACATGTGACTTTTGAACCCAAGTACAACTTTAACTCACCTCATCTTCAGAAATCTTTTATGGGTGCGAGCTTCACTTAATTAAGGTTAATAATGAGTACTATTTATAGGTTAAGGGTCCACTACACGGTTGAGGATTCATCTGGCAAGGCAACTGTAGTCTTCTTTGACAAACTTGCTTCTAATTTCTTCCAAAAGACTGCACTTGAGATGAATCACACTCTTATTAAGGTAATGGATTATTTCTGTTGATCATGTATAGTGTAGTCATGGCTTTGCGTCACTTAAAAATTAAAAATGTGTATTATGCTTCTTAAGGAGGAACGTGAATATGATTTTCCTGATGAGCTAGACCTAATGGTTGGAAAGACGGTGCTCTTGAAACTTAAGCTGAACAAGTATAACGTTGACTTCCCAAATTCTGGCATATCTGTTGCATCATTCACACAGTGCACTGATTTGATGGATGAATTCAATAAGGCAAGACACTATTATATTGAAGTTCCAATTTAAGGGCTTTGTTTGGTTTTCAACTTACAGTTTTTTTGGAAAAAATGTTCCTGCCATGTACAAGTTAGCGATCAGAACACCCATGCTGAAGAAGAGGTACTTAGATATAAACATGTTGCTAAAGTTTTAATTCCCTAACATTTGGAGATAATGTGTTGTTTGTTTCCTCAATGTTTATAGGCTACTAACACAGTCGTTCCTGAATCTGTCACTGCTGACCCCCTAGTATTGAATGAAGTTACTAATGTTGCCATCGACGAGAATGATGAAGACAGCCCCGGCATTGAGGAGATACCTCTGTCTAGGATAGCTGGCCCCTCAACTTACAGGCCAAAGAGGAAGGTAGCTGGGAAGAGGATCATTGGAGTTAAGGAGAAATGCGTTCGTTCACCCAATGCCTCACCTATCAAGACATCGTCCAAGCCTTTAAAGAGCATCAAGCAAGAGAAGAACTGAAGAATTTTAGTGTTATTGCCATGTCTTGTCATTGTCATCTTTTGGATTAGTCCTTATGAGACCATGTCAGCTGGTTTCTGGTTTCTTCATTAGGAATGTAGGATCTTCTATGTGGCTACATAGCTGATTGTCTTTTAATTTATGCAATGTCTTTTTGTGTGTCACTTGGCTTCATGGATCTGGTGACTAAACGTATGTTATTTGTGTTATTTGAATGGCATGGCTATCTTAAGTATTAATATTGATGGTTCTATTTCAAACAAAATTCAATTGGGAATGATGCTGAGGCTTAAGCTTCAATTCTGGCTTTAATAAATACCTGTTATCAGTAGTTGGTAGTAAGAATGATGTTGAGTCAATTTTTGTGGACGTGTTTATGCAAAATTAGCAAAAGCATCATACTGTTATTGTTAATATGTTAAACTGAAATTCGATAATGACATATCAAACATCACTTGGAGTTTAACATTTACTGTCTTTGGTGGAACAATTGACTCAGATGGGCCTAGAATAAATACAACCCCAACAATAAACAGTAATATCATGTAACTGGTATAAAATTGCGCCACTTAACACTTGCAATTCCTCTAATCTTGGTTGAGATTATTTTTGCCCCAAAATGAGGTTGTCCGTGTTACATGGCCTGACATGCCTTTTTTTGTTCCCACAACTGAATAAAGCCCAATGGTTGTTTTTAATTGGCCATTCTCAAGCCCAAACCTTTAGGAATAAAAGATGCAGATGAGGTTGGCAGAGTTGCATGTGTGGATTTTGTTGCATTAGGTGTTTCTTGCAGATGGGTATTTTTTTGCTCATTTGTAGCTTTTTTTTTTTGTTGGTCATAGAATTAGCTAAAATGTAGTCAATGCTTCATATGAAATGGGCCCATGATTCTCTGAATTGATAACATATCAATGACCTTAAGTTACTATCTTAATGCAGCTCCTTAAATATTTATTACTTAAAGTCATAGCTCAACCCACAAAAGTTGCTGGTTACTTTTTTTTCCAGCTGTAAACATTGAGCAGTGCAATGATTTGACTGAATCCATTTATCAATGCCAATATAGCCTACACTGGTGCAGACTTATTTGCTCTACAAATAGTAGGGATTCATTACGAATTGCATGAAGTCTTCTCTGTTAACCATTACTAAAAGTGCAGAGTAAAGTATATCTATAGCAAATCTAAATACTGCAAAACACATGAAGAGGAAACCTTCATACATTCCACATGAGACTTTTACCTTTCTTGAGAACAGTCCACGACAAATCACCAGACCAAGAAATCATTCAGGGAGCACATACGCAAATTTTCCAAAAAGGAATGCAGGTATGGTCAAAATGCTGTCTCGTGGTTATGTTCATGTACTGGGCATCCTTTGTAAATTTGTAGTGAATGATTGAATCATTGTGCTATTACAGATTGTCCAGTGTACTTGGGAAATGCTAATGGCAGACCAGAGATGTACACTCAGGTAAATGATGTTCTGCAAACAAATACAAACCCATCGAATAGGTGCAAACCAAGAAGACCTGCACTTAAGGACATTTCAAATGTTGCAACAAATTTGGAAACTGAATTCCAGAACTATACTAGGCCTGGTAAATCATTATCAAGTTCATAAGTTTTTTCTGCTACGATTATATCTCATGCATTCTTTTACTACTAAGGCTATCTTCAAGAAACTTCCTCACAAACATAAGAACTTATAACAATATGTTCTCCTTTACTTCTATGGGTGGTAAAATTGATTACTCAAAGAACTCTGGTGATGGTCCCTATTCATTTGTTTTGTCTGGCATTAACTACCATAGGATTGGAAGTTTATTACCTCCTAAAGGATCAAAGCCTGTTTACTCCCAACTGTACATAGATGATACTGACAATGAAGTATGCAATCGTATATCTGCTGTAAGGTAATTTTTTGGTTAAGAAGGTTACTTCTTGCTGATTTGCATTTTTTCTTTAGTATCATTAGTTATATTAACAGATAATTCAATCTGTTCATGCAGCAAGCATATGAAAGAATCAGCCATTGATAATAATATTGTTGATCATATCAAGAAAACCCTTGATGATGCCAACCCTTTTGTAAAACAATATTGAGCAGCATCATCAATGATCAAGAATGACCAAAACACTAATGTGAAAATTTGTTTGATCAATACAAGAAGGAAGGATGGGCGGAATTATAATTTGTCGTCTACTTCAGAGGTTGCTGCTTTAATTGTTGGTGACATTGGTATGAATTTCAGCAGAAGGGATGTTATAGTTCACAAATTGTCAGGCTTGCCACAGCGTATTGATGAATTGCATCCTTCCTATCTTCCACTCTAATACCCAATATTGTTTCCTAGAGGTGACGATGGTTATCGTGACGATATAGAACACCGTGAAGAGACTCTTTCTAATACTAAGAAGAAAAAGCGGGTTAGTATTAGAGAGTATTTTGCATATAGGTTGATGATGAGGGAAAATGAGATGTCAACCGTACTTCATGCAGAGAAGTTATTCCAGCAATTCATAGTTGATGGTTATACCATGATAGAAGCTCAAAGGTTATTATGGGTCAGAACGCACCAGAAGGAACTTAGGGCAGATTTGTATCAGGATTGACAAATGCGCTATTAACTGGAGAAAGAAGTGCATCGTCCACAGGGAAGCGTATAATTCTTCCACCTTCCTTCATTGAAGAGGCACGATATATGGTTGGCAACTATAAAGATGCAATGGCTATTTGTAGATGGGCAGGTTACCCGAGTATTTTCATTACATTTACATGTAATCCAGCTTGGCAAGAGGTCACACGATTGATGGAAAATGAATCATTATCTAGTGCTAACAGGCCGGAGATATTGTGTAGGGTTTTCCATATAAAGCTGAAGGCTCTTATGGATACAATCAAGAAGAAGAAGATATTTGGTACTGTTGTTGCAGGTGATTCAAATTTTTGTTCACTTCTTATGATAATGTAAAGATAATTTAATGATCTATTGCTTATTACTTACTCATTTATTATTCATGTAGACGTTCATATGATTGAATTCCAAAAAAGAGGACTTCCACATGCACACATTTTGTTGTTCCTAGATCAACGTGATCAACCTAAATATCTGGAGGATGTGGATAGGGTAATCTCTGTAGAAATACCTAACTTGGATGAAGAACCACAGTTGTATGACTTAGTTAAGAGGTTCATGATACATGGCCCATGTGGTCATTCAAACCCTAAGTCCCCTTGCATGAAGGATAATAAGTGCAGCAAGTATTTCCCCAAGAACTTTGTGGAACAGACTATTGTTGATGATGATGGATATCCTACATAGAGGAGGAGAGATGATGGGAGGACAATTGAAGTCAAAGGCATTCCTCTAGATAACCAGTTTATTGTGCCTTATAACCCCACATTGTTATCAATGTTTGAAGCTCATATTAATGTTGAGAAGTCTAACCAGTCATCTGCAATCAAGTACTTATTCAAGTATATTAGTAAGGGAAATGATAGAGTTGTAGCATCTATTTATGAGAGCGCTGGGGACGGATCTTCAGGCCAGCCGATTGATGAGATTCAATAGTATTACAACTTTAGGTATATCTTAGCTTATGAGGCAGCTTGGCACATATTTGCCTTTGATATACACCACAGGTATCCGGTTGTTGAAAGGTTAAGCTTCCATTTACCTAACCAACAATGTGTTGTTTATTCTAATGCTGATGATATTGAGGACCTACTTAATAAGCGCCGTGTCTGTGAGTCAATGTTCCTTGCTTGGATGAAAATGAATCATGATAATGATTTGGCTAAAACTCTTACTTATTCTGAGTTTCCACAATGTTTTGTCTACCAAAGAAGCAAATGATGTTGGAAAATTAGAGAGAAGGGATTTGCCATAGGAAGGATTACTCATGTGTCTCCTTCATCTGGTGAACTTTACTATCTACGAATCCTCTTAACTAAGGTTAGAGGTCCTTCATCATTTGAAGAGATTAGAACAGTGGATGGTGTTATGCATTCCACTTTTAGAGCTACGTGCTTTGCTCTTGGATTATTACACGATGATAGTGAATACATAAATGCCATTAAGGAGGCGTCAGTTTGGGCATCTGGGAGATCATTACGAAAGATGTTTGTTAGCATGCTTCTTTGCTCGTCACTAAGCCGTCCTGATTTTGTTTGGAAACAAACTTCAAAAATATTGTCTGAAGACTTATTATACATACCACACAGAGATCCTTTATCATCAAGTAAGACCTATATTCATCTCAACAATACTTGCCATATTTTCATAAAATTTGTAGGCATCAATGATTTGTTTGTACTAATTGTCCTTTCTTTCAATTTACACATTCTTACTTATCACTTTAGTGATATTTATGTAGGGGTACATATATCTATAAGTGAGAAGGAAGAAGCTGCCTTGAAAGAAATTGAATCATTGTTGCAAGAGAATGGGAAGACCTTGAATGACTTTCCTCTGCTTCCAAAACCAGCATCATTTAGTCCACTTGATCTCAGCAATCATCTCATTTTGCAAGAGCTTGGTTATGACCGAACATCCATGAAAGAAGAATTGAACACTTTGATCAACTCATTAAATTCAGAGCAGAAACATATTTTTGACTCTATCATATCCTCTTTGAATTCAAATGTTGGTTCATTCTTCTTTGTCTATGGTTATAGCGGAACAGGGAAGACATTTCTGTGGAATGCTTTGGCCTCTACTCTTCGAGCTAGAGGCGATATTGTTATTATTGTTTCCTCTAGTGGCATCGCTGCCACATTATTACCATTTGGAAGGACAGTACATTCCAGGTTTGCGATCCCTATACAAGTTAATGAAGACTCTATTTGCAATATCACACAAAATTCTGCCTTAGCTAATTTGATTGTACCGACAAAGTTAATTATATGGGATGAGGCTCCCATGGTGCAACGTTATTGCATCGAAGCATTTGATCGTACATTGAGAGATATTATGCATGCTAATTTCCCATTCGGTGGGAAGTCAATTGTGATGGGTGGTGACTTCTGTCAAATACTCCCTGTCATACCTAAAGGTTCCAAAGCTGACATAGTAAATGCATGCGTGACTTCTTCATATCTTTGGGACTATTGCACCATTTTTACGTTGACGAAAAACATGCGCTTATCATTTGTTTCTTCCATCGAAGAACAAAAGGACCTATAAAATTTCTCAAAGTGGCTTTTAGATATGGGAGATGGTAATCTTGGTATGCCTCACGATGGCATAGCTGAAATTGAAATCCCTGATGATCTTTTAATCACTAATTATGATGATCCTGTTAGTGCCATTGTATCTGCCACTTACCCTGATCTTTTGCAGAATTTATCAAGTTTTGATTATTTCAATGACAGGGCTATCCTTGCACCCACAATTGAGGTTGTAAACCAAGTAAATGATTATATGTGTTCTCTTTTGCCTGGCGAACATGTTGAGTACTTAAGTTGTGATTCTGTTTGCAAATCATTCAACGATAATGATTGCTTTGAAGATTTGTACACGATTGACTTCTTAAACACTATCAATAGTTCTGGCATGGCATTGCATAAATTGTCCTTGAAAGTAGGAACACCAGTGATGCTGCTTAGAAACATTGACCAAGCATCAGGGCTGTGTAATGGAACTAGGTTGCGTGTAACAAAACTTGGCAAGACTGTCATTGAAGCAGTAACATTGAATGGTTCTAAACCCAACCCGAAAGTGTTGATCCATCGCATGGACATGAATCCCTCTGAAAGTCATTTGCCTTTTCGAATGACAAGGAGACAGTTCCTAATCACTTTGTCATTTGCAATGACAATAAATAAGAGTCAAGGGCAATTGTTACATTATGTGGGATTATATCTACCGAAACCTGTATTCTCACATGGTCAGTTATACGTTGCCCTATCCAGGGTTAGGAGCATGGGTGGTCTGAAGATTCTTGTACACAATGATGTTTCTAGTGCGAGTAACTTCACTACGAATGTAGTCTTCAGGGAGGTTTTTCGAAATGTGGATCCAAGCATGCAGATTTAAAATTAACTGAGGTGGCAATCTTATTTGTGGTTCATATTCATGCTGAATTCATCATCATTTGTAAACGGTATATTTTTATTGTACATGCTTTAGCTGTCTCCTTACATGTACCGTCCATGATTGAACTCTGTTTTTCATTGTTATTGTAGCCACTACCAGCATCTCTTTGTCAACTAGCTACTTTGTGTTCATGCATTGCTGTCATAAAAATGTCCGGTAGTGACTATTTCACATTATGCACTTTGGTAGAATTCATTTTGTTGCCAGGTTATGTCTTAGTTGCTTCTTCTAGGGAAAGAAGGATTGATGATTTTTTTTAAAACTAATAATGTTGTTTAACTTGGCAATTGCTATTGATGAATACTGTAATACAATGATATTACGTCTTGGGTTATTTATTATGGTTTGAGTGAATGGGAAGTGTTAAATGAAATATAATTCTTTTTGTGGCTACTATTTATGAGTTGAAGTTTGTATCAGGTTTGATGAAAGGGAGGAAACCGGTTCTTCAATTGGCAAACTTGGATTCATATGTTTTTGCCGAGAAATTTGGAATGATTTGTTTGAGTGTCATTCTCTAAGCATTGGTTGTAATGGTCTTCAGTTAAGAGTTGAGTGATAGAGATTCTAATGTGTTTTGAGAATTTATTTAATTGAAGTTAATTAGTCCCGCGTAATGCGCGGGGGAGATGATGCTAGTTCATATTTTAATATAAGAACATGATCTGAAAATTTTCAAAATTTTTGCCACCTCTAGGTATTTATTTGAATTTTCTTGGATTTGGCCTTTATCTGTGTCACTGTACGAAAATAAATTCTCTAAAATTTATTCCTGAGCTTCTAAGGCCTAGAACCAATTTTATAAATTCAAATAAATATTTAAATGATTTTTTCATATTTTTTCCAAAGTTATTGAGCCTTTAAGTAATTAAAATAATTATTTTCCTCTGATTTGTCAATAATTTCCTAAAAACCCTCTGTTTACGGGAAATTCCATAATAATTTATTTTCACAATAATTCCACCTTTCGTATCTCAATCGAGTTTCCAAAACCTCTAATTTATAATTTTCCCATTTTTCCAGAATTTTCTAGAATTTTTCTCAAAATTTCCCACTTTGCCGTTTCTAAACTGATAATTACGAGAATGCCAGCCCAAACGTTATCAAGGTTTCACCTCAAAAGTTGTTTTGTCTCCTCGTCTAGTTTCTACATTGGCCCTGATCCCAATTTTTAATTCCCTATATCTAGATAAAATTTTTTGGGATGTGACACATAGACTAAGCTAATACAATTATCTTTAGTCTAGTTAGGCTAAATTAAAATCACCTTCATACCCCATAACCTTTAAAATGGGCCCAAAGAAAATCAGTCTTCATTTATTTAAAAGCGACCACCATTTACCGATTGCAAGGCACTAATCTCAAAGAACACAACTAATAATAGGCAAGTGTCATTCAAAACAAAGAAAAAGAAATCAATGTTCAACAAAAATTTAAGTCGATGAGGCACTGGGACACTAGCTCCTCCACATTAGTCACGAAACCACGAGATACTATGATGCCTTTATTCTATCTTATCCTACCTAAAGAATGCCCACAAAGCGCAATACCAGAATGGTCTATTCAACTGCACGTTAATCTGTAAAGTAATATAAAAGAAGGGTGAGTCTACCATTGACTCAGTGAGGCACAAATAAAAAAGTTAGCAGGGGAAACAATGGCATACAAGAGTTTTTCGCAAATGAAATTCCAAGCAGGAGAATTAAATAGATAAAATCAAAACCAACCAGCCACAGTGGTCAACAATCACAAGGCATTCAACTACAGCTTTTAGTTTATCTTAACACCGTCATAATCTATGGTGAGGAATAACTGTCCTACCTATATAATAACAATATTCAATATATCATGCTGTATATAGCCTATGGTGAGAAATAACCGTCCCAAAATAAATAACTCTATATGAACAAATATAGGTATAATATGTGAAAATTTTATTAATTTTTATATAGAGAAGAAATAAAATTACTTATATGTTATATCTAATAATATGAAATTATGAAGGCATAGTTAATCCAAACATTTTAATCGAAATTTTATTCAACTCAATTCCTCATACAACAAGAGAAACATAGAAGAGAGAGGGAAAAAAATATAGTTTGGAATTACTTCCCAAGTAATAGGCTGGAAAAAAAATCAAACATGATGATTTAGGAAAACACTAGCAGTAAGAACAAAACTGCCCCCTTGCTATGTGTAAACTTACCTGCTGGGATCAATTGTAGAGTCCCTTTCTAACCACTCTATAACTCAAGACCAGCTGAAGCGTTTGCACAAGCATCACCTATAAGCAATATTCTTGTATAAGCATCATTGACCCATTATTTCTCACGGTTTCCTTAACACAATGAATGGTGGTGCAACATGGCTCACAAAGGATAATAGAAATAGATGCAAGAGAAATCTTACACTGAGAGAAGGAGCAAAATTATATTTAAGAGATGAAGTTGGTAGCGTGATGGAAAATAGAACGAAAGGTGAGAGAAGAAAAGAGCAATACGGCGGCACAAACGAGAAAAGTGAGGGGTGATGGATGGAGAATAGGATTGTGAAAAGTATATTTAATTATAACTTTATTATTATTATTGTAAATTTGAAATTCAAATAAGATTTTCTTAAAAAAAAAAACTAGATATATCTTGATATGGAGGGATTTTCTATGATTTATTTATCCTCTAATATGATAAGATTTTTTTTAAAAAAATTAACTATATATCCACTAATATTATAAGATTAGTTAATATATACTAACTACCTTCTGATAGTTGAAGAATTTAGTAATACTTACTAATTGTTATTTTAAATTTCACCATAACTAATACCAATATTTTTTCCTGATCATTCCTTGATTAAAACTTCCCTTACCAATTATATTTTTCCCACTTATTTATTTTATCTTTCTTTGAATTTATTAAGTCAACAGGCATAAAATTGGAAAAACTTATTAATTACCCTATAAGTGACTTATATTTAGGAGTTGATAAGTCTCATTATTTGCATATATTTCTAGCCCTAAACTCATGCTTTTGCCATCTATATTTGCATACTTTGGGCATAATTAGCTTCCATTGTGCATAAGAGTTGGTGAGAGGAATTGTGAGGTTTTGCAAGTGTTTTTACATGTTTTTATATGATTTTATATGTGTGTACTTTTGATCCATGCTTTGGTATGAATTTCAGGAAGTCTCAGTAGCATTTTCGCCATTCTGTCTGAGGTGCCACGGCTGATTTGGGAAGGCGCCGCGGCAGATTTCCAATGGTACTCTCGGTGAAAAGCGTCGCAGCGGATGGACTAAGGTGCCACGGCGGACGGAGGTTTTCATGAAGCTCAGGATCATTAATCAAAATGACGCCGTACAGGACAAGCGCCGCGACGGATTGACGGAGGCGCCGCGGCAGATTGACGAAGGCGCCGCGGCGGATGACTGAAATTTCCAGATTTAAAAGCAGAGTCGCGCGCTTCAGCCGGAGACCAGATTTTCAGTTGCCCATTCTCCCTCCAGACGTGATTTTCTTGCTCTCTCCACCCTCTCTCACTTCTTCCTTCCATTTTCGTCCAAATTCATCAATTGCTACCGATCAACTATGGATCTTTCATCAATTCTAGCTGTTTCTACCCTAATCCGGAGTATGAGTAGCTGAATTTCTAAGTTCTTCTAGCAATGAAGCTGACCTGAGTTCATGGAACTGAACAGGGAGTCATTTCAGATCTAATTTCCACTTTCTATTCTAAGAGTCATTTGTTTCAGTTGAACAATTGTGATTAGAATGAAGGTTGAGTGATTAGATTTATGTTTCTTGGAATTTAGATCTGATTGAACATTCAGATGTGAGTTGTGTCCTTTAGTTCAGTTGAATAGAGGATTCTCTGTTCATTTGTAAATCTAATTCATTTTACTTGGACTGTTGTTCTGTAAATCTGAATTTTGGTTGAATACATTGATGATTCACAGTTGTGGTCATTCTTAGAGAATTGCAACTTGCTTCTCAAGTGTTCTTGTCAATTGATTTTCCTTCTCATAGATCAAAAAATGAATCTAGTAAGATAGTTGTTTCTGATCTATGTTAAGAGAGATTTGAGCAGTAGCTGAATCTATCCATTTAATTGACATTAAGAGACTCTAAATTATAAGATTGAACAAGGAGGTTGGATAAATTGCTAGGGGAACTACTATCTCTTATCTAAATCTTCTTTTGCCTTTACCTTTCATTAGATTTGTTTCTTGTTTCAATTTTCCTTTTCTGAACTCAAGCTCTCATCTTGGTAATTTGATAATTAAAAGTGAATTGTTAAGAATTGAAATACAACTTAAGGCTCCTTGTGAAGAATGACCTAGGTAGTGCCTCACTTGCTGCATTTTCCTAGTAAAACTTTGATTACCTAGCGACAAGGTTTATCAGAATAATTTTTTTTTTTCTATAAGTGACTTATAAACAGAAACAAAGTAGTATATAATAATGACACTGCTAAAAAAATCTTGCAAACTCCCTTCTCTCTTTTTAATAAGCAAGATTGCATTATTTGGCAAGGCAATTCACAAGGTGTTTATTGAAACATCCTTCCTTTAACCCCTCAAAGTACGCATTAGGAAGCGTTATGGTTTCTTAGAATTTAGATCTGATTGAACATTCAGATGTGAGTTGTGTCCTTTAGTTCAGTTGAATAGAGGATTCTCTTGTTAATTTGTAAATCTAATTCATTTACTTGGACTGTTGTTCTGTAAATCTGAATTTTGGTTGAATACATTGATGATTCACAGTTGTGGTCATTCTTAGAGAATTGCAACTTGCTTCTCAAGTGTTCTTGTCAATTGATTTTCCTTCTCATAGATCAAAACAATGAATCTAGTAGATAGTTGTTTCTGATCTATGTTAAGAGAGATTTGAGCAGTAGCTGAATCTATCCATTTAATTGACATTAAGAGACTCTAAATTATAAGATTGAACAAGGAAGGTTGGATAAATTGCTAGGGGAACTACTATCTCTTATCTAAATCTTCTTTTGCCTTTTACCTTTCATTAGATTTGTTTCTTGTTTCAATTTTCCTTTTCTGAACTCAAGCTCTCATCTTGGTAATTTGATAATTAAAAGTGAATTGTTAAGAATTGAAATACAACTTAAGGCTCCTTGTGAAGAATGACCTAGGTAGTGCCTCACTTGCTGCATTTTCCCTAGTAAAACTTTGATTACCTAGCGACAAGGTTTATCAGGAATAAATTTTTTTTTCTATAAGTGACTTATAAACAGAAACAAAGTAGTATATAATAATGACACTGCTAAAAAAATCTTGCAAACTCCCTTCTCTCTTTTTAATAAGCAAGATTGCATTATTTGGCAAGGCAATTCACAAGGTGTTTATTGAAACATCCTTCCTTTAACCCCTCAAAGTACGCATTAGGAAGCGTTATGGTTCAAACGATTCACGAAAGAAGCCCATAGATTGAAAATTTGCAATTGGTTCTCAGGTACTGTTCACAGGTAAATTCAAGGTTTTCAGTCTAATTTTGAAAAATCATAACTCATTATAGAAAAATTGTATTGAGGTGGTTCAAAATTCTATTTGAAGCTCTTTCAATTCTCCATAGGGGAAGAATATAAAACTAGACTTAACCCTTTGCCAATTTGTACAGTTTATATGTTGAAATTTACTATTCAATTGGTCAAAACTGTCCGTTCTAGTTTCTCTACCTTAACTTTGATCAAGCATAACTCTTAGCACATGCATCCATTTTAAGTGATCTACCCCTTGTTAAAGCTCAGGATATGTACTTTAACCATACCAAATTTCACGGGCAGAATCAATCATTTACCTTACTTCTGCTTTGTCACTATTTCATGGCTCTTTTAGGGATGCTTTATCTCCCTAACTTGCATTAACAATTCATAATTAATTCTTTCTATAGATAATCTCATTCCATTCATGCATCAACCATCCCATACATTATCATAGTCAGCTATACATGTCATTATCATTATTTAACATCACATAACATTAATGACATATTTATATCATACATTAACATACAAATTATACAATTTAATACAATGAATTTCTTCAATTTTTTCCTCTTTCCTTACTTCCACTTCATGCATCCTTTGCTTGATCATTATCACCTATTATGGTTGGTTAAAGGAGAGTGAGATTTAGGAGAATCTCAGTAGCAAACATTACCATCAATGCATGTAAGATGGATGCAAGTGTATGACATGCTTACTTGATCTAGCTCATGCTTACTTATAACATGTTCTTATGCTCAATGTTTCACATTAACATGCATGGCCATGGAAAACATAATTGAAACAGAGCATTATACTAGCATTAGCATCTCATATCATTATCAAACAATATAATATAATGCACATCAACACACAAGCATACACATCAAGCACACAAGAAAGGTAAGCTTACTAGCTTGTATCCTTAAGTTTTCTTCTTGTTCCCTTTTGCTTCCAACCATTAAGGTTGCTTACTCAACCTTTTCCATTCCTTTTCCTTGATGTCTCATGGCCCTAAATGCATCAATGCATTATTTCCTTTCATTCATTAGAGCCATGATAATCAACAACATCAATACTTTGTTTTTTTTTAACTATATTAAATTCTAACTTTTGAGCTTAATTTTCAACCTTTCTAAAATTAATTTCACATGCTATTCCCATACAATTTTGCATGTAGAATCCATTTCCAAGCTCAAAATAATCAAAATCAAACTTTGCTCACGTGAACCAGCCTTGACTGAATAGTATGCACTTGGGTTCTAAAATTTTCATTTTCAATACTAATGCTTTCAAACTTGTTTTCTCACCTTTACCCCACACAATTTTTCATTTTAAACACATTTGAAGCATTAAAATCATCAAAATCTAATCCTAGCCCCAAGAACCAGCTCTAGCCAAAATATTACTTAGGTTACATAATCATGAAATTTAACCAATTTCAACATAAAACCACTTGATTCTTGTTCCTTTTAAGCCTTTAAATATTATTCTAACATCAATTTCGTCTTCCCCTACTCTTAAGAATTTCATGTAGCATACCTCCCAAGAGTTTTAAGCTCCCAAAAATTATTAAAATCCATAACCAAGCTCAACAATAACAAGGGTAGTGAAAACTAAATCAAAAGCCATAAACATAACTTGTTTTAGTGTTTGATCTTACATGGGATCACTTAGCCTTTCTCTCTCTAAAATTCATTTTACAAGAGTTTTCCTATGGTTTTCCTGGCCTTGGACGAAATAAGGGGAGGGGAGAGGTATTTATAGAGTTTAAGAACAAATCCTAACCATTGATCTGAAAATAGGTGGCTTAATCTTGACTGTATTTTTCCTTTTTGTCCTGCGTGGTGGCAAGTGTCTTTGTGACACATGCTTACATCATCTTGATGACATCATGCTTATATGTTAGATTTAAGATTTTGATGATAACAATTCAAGTGTTTTCTGGTCTTAGTAAGTTGATTGATCACCTGATAATTGATCGATAATATGTTAGTTAAATCAAAATTTACGAGTAATCGTTCAATTAATCAATCATTGTTAACATTGTTTATGAAGAAGATTACAACAAATTATCGATAAATTGATCGATAATCTAGTGTTCAATCAACTGTCAGAAAAAGCCACAAAACCTCAGTAAAGTATATAATAGCATTTATTGATCATCTAATCGATCAAGCTATTATCAATGTGAACACAGATAAATGGTAAAGTCTTCCCACTTACTTTATGTTTTTGAATAATTCGCCACTTATTGATCACTTTATCAATCAGACTTTATCAATAACTTGTTCAAACATTGCATGATAATTTACTTCTAGTTAATCAATAATGTGTTGTGTCAAATATTCTTTCGAGATCTTTAATCCATCAATTGATCGATCAATCATCTATGGATCAAATTATTGATAATAACACACCTTCACTGCACATATCTCATCAAGTACTGTTTTGAGCTATTTTCATATCACTTGTTCAATCATTCATTTATCAATAAAATGATCGATCATCCAAACCTCTACATCTTTCTTTCACATCACATGAATCAAAGTCCTTTCCTGATCTTTTAAAAACAACTTTTATCGACCATTATCGATCACTTAATGATAATCATTAATTGATCTTTTAATCGATCATCATCTATTCTGTGCCTTCATTGTGAAGACTTTCTTTAAAACCTTTTTTCTATCATTTTCCTATCAACCATTTATCGATAAGGTATTCGATCTACACACTTTGAAAAAATATTTTTCTCATACTTAGCTTTATCGATAATATGATCGATCAAACAATTTTTGATCATTTGTTCGATCATTAAACCAATTCATTTCACAACAACTATTCACGATTATTTTCAAAATCTATTATCTCTTTATCTTTAAGCTTTTCTCAGCTTTCCTTTGACACATTACTCTCTATTAAAAAGATACGAAGGCAAATTAAACTTGAAAAAGATTAACCTTGCATAATTCATTTAGAGCTCATCTATTATAAATCTCTATGTCTCTATTATTCGATAAAACTTTCCTAACTCTTCTCCTCTATTCTATTTGGTTGGTTGTTTTTATTACATTAAATTTTATACTTTACCCAATTCACCCCCTCTTGGGTGAAACTGCCACATTTGGTATCAGAGCAGGTCTCTTCACTTAAAGACTTAATCGTCGGAAGAAAGATCCAATGGCAGGTTTTGGAGACAATGTGCTACTCGAAGGATGCTCAACCTCAAAACCACCAGGATTCAATGAAGAAAACTATACTTTCTAGAAGATAAGGATAAAGATCTTTATCAAAGCCACTGAGTACGGATTATGGGACGTGATCGAGCATGGGAACTATATTCCTAAAAAAACGGTTGACAATCAACAAGTCGCTAAAAGTCTAGAGAGTTTAATGAAGAAGATAAAAGGCTCGTGCTGTTGAACGATAAGGCAATCAACATCTTGACCTGTGCCTTAAGCCAAAAAGAATATTTCTAAGTTTCGAGCTTGGAAACTATAAAGAAAATATGGGAGGCATTGGAGATTGCAAATAAGGAGACAACTAGTGTAAAACAGAGCAGAATTAACACTCTCATCACAAAATTTGAATTATTTAGAATGAACGATGAAGAGAGCATTCGAGACATAGAAGTTAGATTCTCACATCTCATTAATCACCTCACTGTACTTGGCAAGAAGTACAGTCAAGAAGACCAAGTAAGAAAAATACTAAGCGATCTCACGAAGGAATAGGAATTGAAGGTAACAACTATTGAGGAGACAAAAGGAGATCAATTGGCTCTATTGCTACACTATTTGGAAGCTTGGTAGAGTATGAGGGTAAGCAAAAGTACAAGAAGGAGATGAATGAGAAGAGTTATAAGGGCATCACTCTCAAAACTCAAAAGAGTGAAGATGACAATGAAGAGGACCTGGAGGACGATGAAATGCGTCTCAAAGTCAAAAGATTCAAAAAGTTCTACAGGAACAAAGTCGGAAGAAGATTCTAATCAAAACGCAGAACCTCCATATCTCAAAACGAGCCCAAAGATCCGATAATTTGCTTCGAGTGCAAGAAGTCGGAACACATCAAAGTAGAATATCCTTAACCATCTAAGATTAAGGGCAAAGATAGGAAGAAAGAAAAGTTCAAAAAGAAAAAGGTGTTTGTAACGTCAATCTGCAGAGATAATTCCACAAAAGAAGAAGATAGTGATAATGAAGAAACTGCTAACATTTTTCCCATGGCATAAGAAGACAAGGATTCAGAGACAGATGAGGTAATCACTTCTGAACCCTCTTATGATGAATTACAATCTGAATATAATGCATTACATTCAGAATTAGTAAGAATCACCAAGGAGTTGGTGAGCTCTAAAAGGAAGATAAAAATTCTAGAGGAACAGCAAGCAAAGTAGATAGACACCATACCTCTGGTCTACACAGAATATGAGCAGACCAGGAGGAAAGCCAAGGACCTTACTAAAACTCTAAAAAAATTCACCAAGGGCAGTGAAATGCATAAAGTGATTCTAGGAGCCCAATAATGTTCGATGGATAAATCAAGGGTAGGATATGATCCTACTCAGGATAAGAAAAAAGAAAAAGAAAAGTGGTGGTCGGTTATCTGACATTCTTTAAAAATGCTGTTCATTCTTCTAATCCTTTTACATTATATTCATATTGCAACCGTAACGGTCATACAACCTCTTATTGTCATCACAAGAAGAAAGGGACTTACAGGATATTAAAATGGGTGCCCAAAGGTACTTATGTATCTAGGATAAACCATACTAACCAAAAAGGACCCAAGAAGGTATAGGTACCTAAAATGTGATTTTTCTATCGTAGGTATGTTTTAAAGCATCTAGAATAAACAAATAGTACATCGACAATAGGTGCTCCAGACACATGACAGGTGATACTGAGAAATTCTCATCCAAAATTCAATTTGGATATGATATTGTTTTTTATGCTTTTAGAAAAGGTAAACAAACAAAGTCCTCATTCAAATCAAAGAAGATAGTCTCAATGAAAGACCACTCCAATGCTTCATGAAAGAGAGCCTTTTCTTGTCGTTCGCTTAGAGGTTCTCGCTCAAAAATTATCCAAGCTATGTAGTAGTGCAAACTCGGGTCGTTCTCTTTTGGGAGCCTAAATTAGATGTCTAAGTTAGATTAATGCTATGCAGAGTAATGAAAAAGGGGTTTTTGGTGTTTTTATCCATTGATGAAATGCTAAAACTAAATGCAATAATTCAAATCTAAGTGACTATGTTTTTGGATTTTTCTAGATAGTAGTAATGAAGTGAAATTAATGATATGTAATCTCTTGAATATAGCTTTGAAGCAATCATAGTTCAAAATAAGTATGGGAGTAGAAATCACCAAGTTTTCTAAATGAAACACCTTAAAGAACTCTTTAAGTCTAGGATCTTAATCAATGGTACCCATTTCATAAGATCCTATTAAGCTCACTTAGTGTGTGTATTAAGATTAATTAATGCACTTGGTTAAATGCAAGCCCAGATTAACTCAACAATCACACATTACCATGCAAGACAGAGAGTATCAAAAGAGTTGCATAAAAACATACATGTAACCACATGTATTGAAGCTCAAATTCAACACTAATAATCCAATACACAAGACAATCATCCAGAATTGATTACAACCATAATCAAAATAGTTCAGCCCAAATTTACAAATCCTAAGACCTAGAAATTCATAAACAAAGAACTAGAACTTATAGATGAAGCTAACTCCCCTTTGAAGCTTTGTGAACTCATGCTTCTTCTACCATATTCAAGAGTTGAGAAGCTTAGCTAGTCATAACTCTTGAATCAACTCCAACCAGATATTGTTCTTCAGCCATGGTAGCAGCAGATGGAAGAAATGGAAATGGGATTAGGGTTTCTGAGGTGGAAATGAGAGAAAAGGATGAAAGATACGTAGGTGGTGGCTGAATGATTGTCATCCCCTCTCATCATACCCAAAATAGGGTTTCTAACCCGAAACTTACGTGCATGGGTCGGTTTATGGGGATGGGTAGGTCAAAATTTCCCGAAATGGTCGGGTCTGAGAATTGCTGCTTCGAGAGGTTCGCCGCGGCGAAGAATATGTTCGCCGCGGCGAAACATGGCAGAGACCTGTCTTCAAGGAAGGGTTTTCGCCGCGGCGAAGTGAGATGTTGGCCGCGGCGAACTTAGGCAGAGGATCTTCTCTTGCTTCTTTTGCCTTGGTTTCTTCAATTCTGGCCCCAAATCTTTAGTGTCCTACAATAAAAAGTAACAAATTGAAGTATCAATTGTCCTAGAAGTTAATTGAATCCAATTAACAACCAATTATGACAATTTAATCCTCAAAATGACACTAACTTAAAGTAAGAACCATAAATCTCAGTTAAGCACAATTTTCATTAAAAAGGACCAGAAAGTATGACAAAATCATGGATAATGATATGAAAAGAAACTAATATTTTGAGCTCAATCAAATCCCCCACACTTAGACCTTTGTACTCCTGAACAAAGCGCGAGAATAATTCAAAGTGACACTAGAACAAAGAGAAATACTACCATGCTTAAAGATGAAGTAGAAGATTAGTAAGAAATTCTCACGGAGTTGACATCAGTAAACAAGGACATGCTAAGAAAATGAGCACAAAGGAAAATTAACTTAAAAGATTGATTAAGAAAGATCCATCTCACGGATAAGTGTTTCACTCTTAACTCACTTGTCTTTAGGGTTATTTCACTCCAAGTCTACTCAATCCAATTTCTACCATAGGGCTTGTAATAATTCTACCTCTCCACCATGGGAAACAACTTTGCAAATCAAAGGACTTTTAAGGGTCAAAATTTTGAATGGAGGTCAGTCGGAATGAATGAATGAGAATGAACATGAAAATGAAAATGAGTATGAACATACAAATTATTAAGACAAAATAGTCTAAATAAAATCTGGAAGAGAAGTTACTTATTTTTAATATTTATATCTCTTTTTTTTTTTTTCGGCTGAGCAACATTCGTCTATTTCTCTCTCTTTCTTCTTCTTCTTCTTTTTTTTTTTTTTTTTTAGGGTTCGTCGCGGCGAAACAAGGGGGTAGCCGCGGCGAAACATACCCGAATGGCTTATTAGTCGTGAAAGAGGAGGCTTCGCCGCGGCGAAAATGGCAGAAAGCGAAAAATTCCTGTGCAATTTCAACTCTTCAGCAACTAAACTCAAAATATTCACAATTAAACCAATCTATCAGTTCAAAAACACCTCAAAATCATCTAAATGTATGGATGCACGAGAAGCATTTGCTAAAATCCACAATATAGACCTCCCCCACACTTAAAACACAACATTGTCCTCAATTTGTGAACAAGGGACAGCAAATAATGCAAGGAGGATCAGAAGTGAAAATAGAACAAAGATTAAAGCAAACTAATCAGAAATCATCCAAGTGAACAAGCGTAAAAACCAATGAGGCACCATAAAGTGTAAGAAACAATCCAGCCTCAAAACAACATGAAACAAAAGAGCAAACGAAAACAACAGAAAACCACAAAAACAGAAAACTAAGACTGAAGCTCAGGGTCAGCTGCTCCAGATCCTGACGGTCCTGCACCCGACGTGCCTGCTCCGTCCATACCCATATGGTGCTGTGGCTCCTCCTCCTCAGCCGGTAAAGTGAAGTTCAAACGATCCGCAAGCAAAGCATCAAAACGGCGGCGGTAGCGACGTTCTCGCTCATAGAGGGCGTCACGGTCCTTCTGCCGCTTTATCTCCCGAATGAGTGTAACGCGAATCTGATGAACTTCCTCAGATAGCTCGTCAATATCATCGGCAAGCGTGTCTAAGGTGACGGGCTGGGGGGTTCGGGAACATCAGGGCCTTCCTCGGCTGGATCAGTGGCGGCCTGGCCTGCACTAACATCGTATACGGGGTGGACAGGTGGGTGGGGTGCAATGGTGGGCAGTTTAAGGCGCTCAAACCGGAATAGAGGGGCAGGCTCAAAGTAGCTGTCATCATCAAATGTAGGAACTCCGCACTTGCGGAAAAGGTCAGAAACAAGATGGGGAAAGATGATGCTATTGGTGACTTTTTTGGTATTGACGGAATAATGGAGGGCGGATTGAATGATTTCAGCTACATCAAAGATTTGCCGGTCATGAGGAGAAAAACAATAAGAGCTTGGCGTTTGGGGAGGTTCTGGAGGTGGGAAGTAGGTAGGATGTTATTGCAGACTAAGTGTAGCCATGGCTTTGCCTCAGGCCGAAAATCAGAACGTTTTAAGTACAGTTCAGCAGTGCGGGGACGATGCCAAGTGGCACCATCCCGGCATAGGGTCTGGACAATCTCATCATAAGGATAATTATCGCGATAATGAGAGTACTGAGAATTACGGACTACAGGAAGCCGGTAGTGGTCTCTTATATTATAAATAGTGAAAGTGTAGTTCACATGCTTGCCCCGGAAGGGAATGGATAGCATGCCATTAAGGCGGGCGTAGGTATAGAAGTGGCGGACAAAGACATCATTACCATTAGGCTCGTGGGCGAGCCAATTCAAGCATTTGGGATTCTTGGAGTCTTTGGACAAAGGGATGGTCGGATGGTTCAAGGGGAAAGGCTCTCTCCCTAAGGAGGGGGCGCTTGTCCACTACCCTATAGATGGAATCATAGGTTATGGGTCCCTCAGAGTCAGACTCAGACTCAGACACGGGTAAAGGTTCAGGGTTTGGGTTTTTGGTGCGAGGCATATCCTGAAGCAACAAACAGAAAGAACACCAATCACAACAAAAAGACCTACAACCTAAACAACACAGAAATGAACAAAATTAAAACCTAACAGTGGCAAATGGTTAGTTAATGATTCATAGGTTTTCAGAGGACTAAAAATTTTCAAAATTAAGCAAATACAGTAATTAAAAAGACAATGCACTATGAATCATTAGGTAACCTACAGGCCACGCAACTACACTAACCACAAACTAATCCAATAGCAAAAACCATAACAAATAACCTAATAAACCACTAAACTAAACTAAACTAAAGGAAAGAACAAGGGAAAAGGAAGAACATACCAAGAAGGGGGAGAAGGAACACGGACGGCGGCAGAGAGGAACACCACACACGCGCGAAGACGCACACGCGAACGAAAACGCAGACCAAGCTGGGGTGGGAGAGCGCCGACTGGAAAATAAGAAGAGCAGGGGGGAGTGCGACGGTTCTGAAGGAGAAGAAAGCAGGGGGAAGGGAGGGGAAATGAGGGGCCGACGGTTTGAGAGAGGGGGGGGAGACGGTTTTGAAATTAGAGGGGATGAATGGGGTTTAATGGGGTGGGGAGTGAAAAGACCAAAATGGGTTGAAAGGAAGGGGGAAGGGAGGGCTAAAATGGGGGAAAATGGGAAAAACACGCGGAAAATCAGCAAAGTCGAAACGCTTCACCGCAGAAAACGGCACGTTCGCCGCGGCGAAACATAAGTTCGCCGCGGCGAAACATGCCCGAGAAGAAACAAACGGAAGAAAGACGTTTCGCCGCGGCCAAACATAAGTTCGCCGCGGCGAAACAGTCCCGAGAGGAAACACACAGGGACGGACGAACTTCGCCGCGGCGAAAGGACAAGTTCGCCGCGGCGAAACACCACAGAACGCACAGAGTAAACAAAACACTTAAACCCAGATAAACACAACAACCAACAACAGACAAGGCTGGATATTTCAAAAACTTTAGAAAATGCCTCAAAAGAGATCAAGAGGTGTTCAACAAATCCATGAATAGGCAGTATACCACAGATAAAATTCCTCAATCAAATTGAATCATATAATTCACTTAAAAACACCAATTCATCAGGCATGAAACAAGATAGGAGAGAGATCAAAAACTACCAGGGGAGTCTTATTGAAATTAGCTATAACTACTCTACTTTCCTACTGAAGGGAGTTTCTCCCCCACACTCATTCAACATACAACACATGCAACATAACAAGATTAACAATTAAGCAAAAGCATGTAAATGAGTGAAGGAAAGAAACTACCAGGGAGCTAAGGGGGTTTCTGGTTCTCATGGTAGAGCTTCAACTGATGGCCATTAACTTTAAGGTTTGCTCCAGTTTTCTCATCGAGAAGCTCCACCATTCCAAAATTATGCACCTTTGTGACTGTGTAAGGCCCATCCCAACGGGTGTTGAACTTTCCTTGCTTAAATTTGAATCTGGCCTTAAACATCAGCACTTTGTCTCCCACCTTGAAGTTCTTCCGTAGGAGACCCTTATCATGCACCAATTTTGTCTTCTCCTTGTAAAGTCTAGCGCTCTCATAAGCCTCCAATCTCAGTTCCTCAAGTTCTTGCAGCTGCAACTTCCTCTCCACCCCAGAAGATTGCAAATCCATGTTGCATTGTTTGACTGCCCAATATGCCTTATGCTCCAACTCTACTGGTAGATGGCATGCTTTGCCAAAGACTAAACGATAAGGAGACATTCCAATTGGCGACTTATAGGCAGTTCTGTAGGCCCACAATGCTTCCTCTAATCTTAGGCTCCAATCTTTCTTGGATGGTTTGACTATCTTCTCCAGCACTTGTTTCACTTCTCGATTGGACACTTCAGCTTGGCCATTGGTTTGGGGGTGATATGCAGTGGAGACTTTGTGGGTGACACCAAATTTAGAAAACAAGTTATCTACCACTTTATTACAAAAATGGGTACCTCTATCACTAACCACAGCCCTTGGAATCCCAAACCTACAGAAAATGTTGGACTTAAGAAACTTAGAAACCGCTTGGGCATCATCTTTTCTAGTAGGTACAGCCTCTATCCATTTGGAAACATAATCAACAGCCAGAAGAATGTATATAAAACCAAAGGACGAAGGAAAGGGACCCATGAAATCAATCCCCCAAACATCAAAAATTTCGCAAAACAGTAAAGGTTGTTGAGGCATTTCATGTCTTTTACCTAACCCCCCAAAACGTTGACATTTGTCACAGGACCGACAAAAATCATAAGAATCTTTAAAAAGGGTTGGCCAGTAAAAACCAGAATCTAGAATTTTCCTAGATGTTCTCCTTGCACTGAAATGACCACCACAAACCATTGAATGGCAAGCTGTAATGACAGACTCAAACTCTTCACTAGGCACACACTTTCTGATAACTTGGTCACTACATATCCGCCATAAGTGAGGGGCATCCCAGATGTAGTGCCTCGATTCGCTTTGAAGTTTTTGTGCCTGAAATTTAGACATGAAAGGGGGTGAGTCCGGTTATAAGATAATTAACAATATGCGCATACCAAGGCTCTTTAACAGCTAGAGCACATAATACTGAATCAGGAAAGGAATCACAGGTGAGTTCAGAAGAGTCTACT
This sequence comes from Neltuma alba, assembly GCF_004799145.2. Classification (NCBI taxonomy): domain Eukaryota; kingdom Viridiplantae; phylum Streptophyta; class Magnoliopsida; order Fabales; family Fabaceae; genus Neltuma; species Neltuma alba. The sequence continues at coordinate 360,520 of NW_021635146.1, forward strand.
CCCCGTGTATCATCAGGTAGCCTACTTAAGTGATCGGCTACATGGTTCTCAGCCCCGGCTCTATCCTTGATTTCAATGTCAAATTCCTGAAGAAGTAATGTCCACCTAATCAATCGTGGCTTCGATTGTGGTTTCTTAAGAAGATAGCGAACAGCTGCATGATCAGTAAAAACAGTCACATGAGAATTTAACAAGTAAGGTCTAAACTTCTCTAAAGCGAAAACAACTGCAAATAGCTCTTTTTCTGTTGTGGTATAGTTGACTTGAGCTGCATCCAGTGTTTTCGAAGCATAGGCAATGACTCTTGAGAGTTCTCCTCCCTCTGGCCTAACATAGCTCCTACAGCAAAATTAGAAGCGTCACATGAAATTTCAAAGGGCATGGTCCAGTTGGGTGCAACAAGAATAGGAGGAGAAATGAGTTTAGATTTCAAATCACCAAAGGCAACTTTACAAGAATCATCGAAATCAAATTTCACATCTTTTTGTAAAAGCTTTGAGAGAGGTAAAGCAATCTTGCTGAAATCTTTTATAAACCGCCTATAGAATCCCGCATGACCCAAAAATGATCTAATATCTTTAACACAGGCAGGATAAGGCAAAGAAGATATAACCTCAATCTTAGCTTTATCAACTTCAATTCCCTTTTTAGAAATCAAATGTCCTAGAACTATCCCCTCATTGACCATAAAATGGCACTTTTCAAAGTTCAAAATCAAATTCTTTTCAATGCATCTTTTCAAAACCTTTTCAAGACTAGCAAGGCAATCATCAAAAGAACCACCATAAACAGTAAAATCATCCATAAAGACTTCCATACATTCCTCTAAAAATTCACAAATATAGCCATCATACAACGTTGGAAAGTCCCTGGAGCATTACATAACCCAAAAGGCATCCTACGATAGGCGAAGGTACCAAAAGGGCATGTAAAAGTGGTTTATCTTGGTCCTCCGGTGCAATAGGTACTTGAAAGTACCCAGAGAAACCATCTAGAAAACAGTAATGAGATTTGCCTGCAAGTCTCTCAAGCATCTGGTCTATGAAAGGAAGAGGGAAATGATCTTTCCGTGTGGCATCATTGAGTTTTCTATAATCTATGCACACACGCCAGGAATTCTGCACTCTTGTAGGAATAAGCTCATCCCTATCATTTCTAATAACAGTAACCCCACTCTTTTTTGGCACTACATGTATTGGACTAACCCACTCACTATCAGATATGGGATAGATGATCCCAGCACTTAGAAGTTTGGTAATTTCCTTTTTAACCACATCAAGAATCAGGGGGTTTAGTCTTCTCTGGGGTTGTCTCACTGATTTTGAACCTTCACTAAGCAAGATTCTATGTGTGCAAATGGCTGGACTAATTCCAGGAATGTCCGCTAAAGTCCACCCAATAGCCCTCTTATGCTCTCTCAAAACAGTAAGGAGTCTTTCTTCCTCAACCTTAGATAGGGAGTTAGCTATAATGACCGGTAATCGCTCATCAGACTCTAGAAAAGCATATTTCACAGTAGGGGGCAGGGGTTTCAACTCAAGAGTAGGTGGTTGCACAATAGATGGAATCAAATTATGAAGTTCAAGAGAGAAAAGATTACTCCCCTTTCCTTCAATCAGTGAGAATTCCTCAACCTTGCAGATAGCTTCCTCTCCAAGCGTTGAACCAACTTGTAGTTGATCTACAGCAACTGCCTTAGAGGGAATCTCTTCCATGACTTCGTCCTCCATATCTGAAATAGCAACAGAAAACCTTTCCCCAAGGGAATTATCGCTGACAATAGAGGGATCAAAGTCTAAATTGGGGTCAAGGGAGGAAATAGAGAATGCATGTGGGAGGGAGAGCATACAATTAAACACAGTGCAATCAAGGCATGTATCTTTATCACCACATGAGCAAGAAGAAGGTGTAGAGTAAAGGGATGAAAAAGAAGAAATAGTGTCATCCTCATCATCAGAAATAACTGAATAAAGTTCAGAACTAGAGGAATCATCTAGCAATTCAAACTCAGAACAGCCATCATCAACAGCAACATCAATCATATTTACACCCAAGAGAGAATAGTCTTCATAAGGATGCCTCATTGCTTCATACATGTTAAAACAAACCTTATGATCTCCTACTTCCATAGTGATGGTACCTTCTTTCATGCTAATCATAGTGTTAGCAGTCCTCAAGAAGGGTCTACCAAGAATCAGTGTGGTGTCATGGACAAGCTCAGAGGACATATCAAGTACATAAAAATCAGCAGGAAAAACCAAATCCTTAACTTGAACCAAAATATCCTCTATGATGCCTTCCGGATACCTAATACTTCTATCAGCCAACTGGAGTACTACAGTGGTAGACTTAAGCGTCTTGACTCCTAGTGAAGTGTATACAGACTTAGGCATCACATTAATAGCTGCTCCTAGATCTAGTAAGGCTCCCCTTATAGAAACTTTTCCTATTGTGCAAGGGATGGTGAAGGATCCAGGGTCCTGGCATTTCACAGGGATTTGAGGCTTAAACAGGGCAGACACATTGGAGCTCACTTGGACTCTTTCATTTGGTCTAAACTTTCTCTTATGGGTACATAGGTCTTTAAGGTATTTAGCATAAGCAGGCACTCTCTTAACAAGATCAAGCAAAGGAATATTAACTTCCACTCTACTGAACAAATCAATAACATCTTTTTCAAATTTAGTTTCAGTCTTTCTTTTGCTTATCAAGTATGAATTAGGAAAAGGAAGGTCTTTGAGATTTACCTCTTTATCATTCAGCTTACCCTCTCCATGCTTAGATGACCCATCATGCTCCTTTGATGCTGCTTCCTCATAATTACTCTCAGATTTTGCTCCTTTGCTACTTAGAAGAGTTGACTTCTTTTCATCTAGCAATTCTCTCTCTTTTGCACTCTCAGAATTCTTAACTCTTGAATGTTTAGGAAGAGGCTTATCACACTCAATCTCCTCATCAACTGATTCCTCTTCCTCTTCACTGAATCTTACTTGCTTCCCACTTCGTAGCGTGATTGCATTCAAACCCTTTGGGTTTATGACGGTATTGGAAGGAATGGTGCCACTGCTTCTAGCTTGTTGCTCACTCATGTTGTTGGATAACTGAGTTACATAGGAGTTCATGTTCTCAGATTTAGTCTCCCATTGCTCCATTCTCTTTTCCAAAGCACTAAATCTAGCATCATTCTTGGATGAATCTTGTTGAATTAGTGAAGCTAAGGAGTTGAACTGAGTAGCGTTGGCAGCCCTTTCTTCCTTCATTAAAGCCATCATATTCTGTAGAAGTTGATTCGTTTCATCCTTAGGTGGGACCGCAAGGGCTTGAGACTGGTTTTGGAACTGGTTTGAAGATGGACCAGCTCCTCCACTCTTCTGAAATCTATTTGGAGGTCTACTATCATCATTCCTCCAGCCCAATCGAGGGTTTGATTTCCATCCCTCATTGTAAGTGTTGGAGTAGGGGTCCCATTTTTGATTTGGGCGGCCTTGGAAGACTGCAGACACTTCCTCATAACGGCCCGGACAAACGCTAGATATATGCATGACTGATCCACATGTGTCACAACTAGGCGCTGTAATGTCCATAGGAGTGGATGGGCGATGCACACTCATATTCTTCAATTCAGCAGTATCAAAGACAATTGAGATGTCACTTGGCTTCCCAAAGAATCTACCTTTGATTCCAAAGCGTCCATTCTTCTGTTGTGCACCGAAGCAGCTCCCATCTCATGTACTCCTTTTGTATCTCTCACCCCATGTTGTTGATGATTCAGGGCCATCTTCTTTATCAAATCCCAAGCTTCTGCAGCAGTAGAGTCTATTAAAGATCCTCCCGATGCAGCATCCAACATACCCTTCTCTTGGTTCTTCAACCCATCATAGAAGTACTGCACCAGTTGCTCATCCGGAATTTGATGATGTGGGCATCTTGAAAGTAGGTCCTGAAATCTATTCCAGTAATCATAGAGGGATTCATCGTAGTCTTGCTTGGCAGAATAAATCTCCTTCCTCATTGATGAAGTCCGAGAAGCCGGAAAGTATTTCTCCAAAAATGCCTTCCTTAAGTTCCCCCAGCTATGGTATGCATCAGCTACATGTCTTGGAAGGCTCATGTACCACTCCCTAGCCTTGCCTTCCAAGGATAGATGAAAAACCTTCCATAGCACTTGGTCCAACGATGCTCCCACAGGCTTCATACTCTGACAAATCATGGAAAGAGATTGCAAATGGAGGTATGGGTCTTCTCCTGTCAAGCCATGAAATTTAGGAAGAGAGTTAATCAATAAACCCTTAATCTCAAAATTAACTTCAAAATTTGGACATGCAGCAGTAAATGGGTCAAAGTTAACATCAGATGTGGTGGCTTCCCTAATTGTTCTTCTTCTAGGGTTCCCATTATTTTCTCCCACTCTCTCTTGCTCACCATTTCCTCCATTGCCTCCATTCCTTACTTGGTTGGCATTGGGGTTAGGATGAGGTTGGTTTTGTGGTAAATCAGCCATTATCTCTTGGTCAGTAGGTTCACTCTCACTACTGGATAGGCTAGATTCCACTGAAATATTCTCTTGCTCGATCACCAACTCACTTGTCCCTCCGACTCTTTTCTCTCTTCTTATCTCTGTGAGTCTTCTCTCAATCTCAGGGTTATAGGGCAGAAGCTTGGTTTTTCGTGGCATGCAAAATAAGTATCACAAGAGAAAAAGTAACAAAATTGACTTGCAGCACACAAAGTCAAATAAAAGTATGCAATGTGATGGATGCAAGTGTAAGGTGTGAGTATGAAAGTATATGGATGAGTATTAGTATGTATGGATGAGTATGAGTATGTATGGGTGGGGTAAGAGTAAGTATGCACAGATAAAGAAGCTGAATGCAAGTGTTAAAAACTTTCAGAGAAGTTGGCCGCGGCGAAATCAGGGGTTGGCCGCGGCGAAAGATGGCAGAGAAGACCAGATGTCTGATTGCCGGGAGTTGGCCGCGGCGAAAACAGGGGTTGGCCGCGGCGAAAGTATCCCGAGGGAATTTCTTCAGTAATTCGAAAAGTTGGCCGCGGCGAAAGGTAATGTTGGCCGCGGTGAAAGTGGGCAGTATGCTTATCAGACACTGGACTTCACTGATGCAACGTGAGAAATGCTGAAAATCAAGAAAATCAGTATATTTGTTTGTATTTCCAAAAATTTTGATGCTATGCAAGATGAAAACCTATACTATGAACAAATATGCAACTAAACTACTCTAAATGCTACCCATAAAGATCAAAAACCTCAAAAGTCAATCAAATAGCACAAGCTAACCTAGAGAACCAATTTCTTGGCTCCCCGGCAACGGCGCCACTTGAAAGAGAGCCTTTTCTTGTCGTTCGCTTAGAGGTTCTCGCTCAAAAATTATCCAAGCTATGCAGTAGTGCAAACTCGGGTCGTTCTCTTTTGGGAGCCTAAATTAGATGTCTAAGTTAGATTAATGCTATGCAGAGTAATGAAAAAGGGGTTTTTGGTGTTTTTATCCATTAATGAAATGCTAAAACTAAATGCAATTAATTCAAATCTAAGTGACTATGTTTTTGGATTTTTCTAGATAGTAGTAATGAAGTGAAATTAATGATATGTAATCTCTTGAATATAGCTTTGAAGCAATCATAGTTCAAAATAAGTATGGGAGTAGAAATCACCAAGTTTTCTAAATGAAAACCTTAAAGAACTCTTTAAGTCTAGGATCTTAATCAATGGTACCCATTTCATAAGATCCTATTAAGCTCACTTAGTGTGTGTATTAAGATTAATTAATGCACTTGGTTAAATGCAAGCCCAGATTAACTCAACAATCACACATTACCATGCAAGACAGAGAGTATCAAAAGAGTTGCATAAAAACATACATGTAACCACATGTATTGAAGCTCAAATTCAACACTAATAATCCAATACACAAGACAATCATCCAGAATTGATTACAACCATAATCAAAATAGTTCAGCCCAAATTTACAAATCCTAAGACCTAGAAATTCATAAACAAAGAACTAGAACTTATAGATGAAGCTAACTCCCCTTTGAAGCTTTGTGAACTCATGCTTCTTCCACCATATTCAAGAGTTGAGAAGCTTAGCTAGTCATAACTCTTGAATCAACTCCAACCAGATATTGTTCTTCAGCCATGGTAGCAGCAGATGGAAGAAATGGAAATGGGATTAGGGTTTCTGAGGTGGAAATGAGAGAAAAGGATGAAAGATACGTAGGTGGTGGCTGAATGATGGTCATCCCCTCTCATCATACCCAAAATAGGGTTTCTAACCCGAAACTTACGTGCATGGGTCGGTTTATGGGGATGGGTAGGTCAAAATTTCCCGAAATGGTCGGGTCTGAGAATTGCTGCTTCGAGAGGTTCGCCGCGGCGAAGAATATGTTCGCCGCGGCGAAACATGGCAGAGACCTGTCTTCAAGGAAGGGTTTTCGCCGCGGCGAAGTGAGATGTTGGCCGCGGCGAACTTAGGCAGAGGATCTTCTCTTGCTTCTTTTGCCTTGGTTTCTTCAATTCTGGCCCCAAATCTTTAGTGTCCTACAATAAAAAGTAACAAATTGAAGTATCAATTGTCCTAGAAGTTAATTGAATCCAATTAACAACCAATTATGACAATTTAATCCTCAAAATGACACTAACTTAAAGTAAGAACCATAAATCTCAGTTAAGCACAATTTTCATTAAAAAGGACCAGAAAGTATGACAAAATCATGGATAATGATATGAAAAGAAACTAATATTTTGAGCTCAATCACTTCATATGGATTTGTTTGGTCCATCAAGAGTCAAGAGTTTCAGTGGAAACTTATGTACTCTTATAATAGTTGATGACTATTCAAGATTTACCTGGACTCTGTTTCTTACTTCTAAAGATACTTTTAGTGCATTCATCATTTTTGCTAAAAAGGTCTAAAATGAGAAAGGTATTTCTATTGTGTCAATTAGGACTGATCATGGAGGAGAATTCGAGAATAATGAATTCACGAACTATTATGACGAGCATGGAATTGACCACAAGTTCTCATCATCAAGAACTCCTTAACATAATAGAGTTGTAGAAAGAAACAATAGAGTGCTCACGGAGATGGCCAAAGCAATGCTGAATGAAAAAGAAATTTCTTAAGTGTTCTGGTAGAAGCTATAAGCACAGCTTGTTATATCTCTAACAGAGCTTACATCAAAACACTGCTCGGAAAGACTCTGTAGGAGCTGTACAAGGGAAGAAAGCCGAACATAGCTCATCTAAAGATCTTCAAAAGCAAATGCTACATTCATAACAATAACAAAGAAAATCTTGATAAATTCAATCTTAAAGCTAATAAAAGGATTATTTCTGGGTTATTCTGACCGTAGTAAAGCCTATAGAGTTTTCAGCAAAAGAACTTTTACTATTAAAGAATCAATTCATGTTATGTTTGCTGAAACCGAGTTGATTTCAAAACCTCTAGATGATGACGTTGAGATTGTTCAATGTTTTGAAAAACTAAATTTGAAAAAATCTTCAAACAAAGTGTCTTCAAAAGAAACTATCAAAAATAAAGATGATTCAAATGAACCTCTTTCTCAAGAAAATCTAGAACAACCTAAGGCATAGAGGCATAACAAAAACCATCCTCTGGAATAATTTATTGGTGAAGTCAATGAAAGGGTCAAAATCTGAAGATAAGTGTTCAATGAAGTGTTTCTCTGCATTTATTTCACATATTGAACCAACCAATATTGATAAAGCTATGTCTGATGAATTATGGATAGCAGCAATACAGGAAGAGCTGAACCAATTTGAGAGGAATCAAGTTTGGGATTTGGTACACCGACCTAATGACCATCCAATCATAGGCACCAAATGGATATTGAAGAATAAGCTTAATGAATTTGCACAAATCATCAGAAATAAAGCCAGATTAGTGGCTAAGGGCTAAATCAAGAAGAAGGTATTAATTATGAGGAAACATATGCTCCAATAGCTAGATTAGAAGCTATATGAGTACTCTTAGCCTTTGCCTGCATAAAAGATTTTAAACTTATCAATTACCTGATTGATCACTCAATTATCAAACAATGTATCGATCAAACAGCAGAATGGGACTCATGGTCAAATCAGTCAAATGGGTAAGAATTATCGATAAATTGATCGAATAATGGTTAATCGATCAAATGATTGATAAACTAGGATAGGTATGACTTTTATTCAATATTTATCGATAACTTTATCAATTATTGATTATTCAATAACATGATCGATAATTGCTCTTATTGTTCTTGTTTGTTCTTCATATTTATCGAACATGTGATCAATTATGCATTGATTAATAATAACTTGATTGATTATTTTTGAGTTTATAATGTTCAGAATTTGAAAACCCCGTTAATTTTTCAAAACCCTAACTCGATAAACCGCTTATCCCTGTTTCACGCAATGGTCAAAAACCCGTTGTTCTATTAAATTACCCACTCTACTTCACTCGAAATCACCTCCTAAGTCCTCTCGATCACTGCCAAACTCTTCAAACTCACAAACCACCAAATAATCTCTCCAAATCCTTTTGTGTGGCGAGAAATGGTGAGAGTCAAACAAGCTGGTAGTGGCAGAGAAAAGAGTACTGTGAAGCAAGCCTAGTCCAAAGAGATTACTCCTTCGATCGGAAAAAGAGATACAAACCAAAAATGAGGCAAGAATCATTAAAGAAAAATAGGGTACTAAAAATTAGAGAGAGTCGAACTGAGAGTTCTGAGCAACTCACACCATAGAGGAGGTCCCCATGATCAAAATCCAAGTTGCCAATAGTGACTGAGGAATCAAAGACCGAGTCCAATGACGAAATCTCAGTTCAGAAAGCTGTGGACACGGCCTTAAATATTCCAGTACCACGACAACCGAGACACAAGAAATAGAGAACGAGTAAAGGTGTGTCTTAACAACCTCCTACCCAAGGTATTCCCTCTGAATCATCTAATTTTTTAGTTGGGAATCTAGATAAGGATGTAAATATGATTAAGTTTAAGTCTGATTTTACCACTCGAAAACTATGTCCTGTGGTCTCTGTGAATTTGGATAGTCTAAAGAATAATAAGAAAATTCAGACTTAAGTGACCGTGTAGAATACTATTCTAATTGGTTAAGTATTGGTGGTGAGTACTATTCTGAAGTGGTCAAGAGATTCTACTGTAATATGGAATCTATTAAGGAATATGATGAATAAGATAATCTGGTGAGTGATTATCTCAAAACAAAACTTAGAGGCAAAACCTTCAATCTCACTCCTGCAAAATTGAATGAGCTTCTAGGAACTCAAGATCATGTGAGAGGAGGTGATATGAATGATATAAAAGCTTACAAGATCCTGATATAGAGTGACAATTACCCTAGCAAACTGAACTTCCCTCCCAAGTACATGTGTGATTATTACAAAATAATCCACTACATTTACTCAAGGAGCATGGTAAACGAGTCTGGCAGCTTCTCTCACCTGAACCAGGATGACTACCTCCTATTGGCCAGAATCATTAGTAGAGAGAAGATTAATATGGGAGCTCTGATTTATAGTGAGATGAAGGACTTTGTTCTCAACAAGTCCAAATCTATAGCCATTCTATATCCTCAACTAGCCACATACCTCCTTCAAGTTCATAACATTACACTACTAGAACCCAGAGATATCAAAGTGAAGGTTCCTACATTTGGTATCAATCAACTCAACAAGATGAGGATATCAATGCCATTTAGAGCTTCACAGAAATTGGCACAAAAGGAAAAAGGGAAACAGCCAGTTGCAAGCACCTCCAAAGCTCAAGATAAGGCTGAGTCCACTACAGATCCCTCTCACACGTCTGGATCATCATTCTATGGAAACTCAATTAAGGAGATTTCCTAGGCAGAACTCCAAGACTTTGAGAGAAGAGTATAATGCCACGGCCAAGGACTATGGGGCAGTGTTAGATAGAAAATTTGAGGGTTTATACACTGTGTTAGATCTACACTGCCAAGCCATGACAGTCCTGGAAAAGGAGGTCTCTCAAAGATTTGATCTTGTGGAGAAAGAGCTTAAAGAGCTCAAGGGAATGGTTGCCTCACTCTGCACAAATTTCTCGGCCCTTAGCACTTCCTTCAACTTCGAGGACCTTCTGTCTCATCCACTCTCTCCTCCTCACTCTGATCCTAAACCCCCATCCTCTCCTATCCCTACATCTACTACTTCTGTTCTACACATATTTCCTACTCCTCCTTCTATCACTTTAGCCATCATTTCAGTTCCTCAGCCTACCCCTTCTATTTCTCTACCACCCATTTCTCAAGCTCTCTCTCTCATTTCCCAGCTCCCTTCTCTCCCTCTTCCTCTCACCTTGCCTACTTTTGCTTCTCCTTCCACTTCCTCTAATGCTGACAAAAAGGGAGAGAAGAAAAGTTCTGACTAGATGTTTTATGTTTTAGTTTTACTATTTGTGTTTTTGAATGCTTATGTAAAACTGCTTATGTAGAACTACTTAACTGGTTATGTATTCTGATAGTTTGATGCTTTTCTAGGTTTATTGAACTTTGCTATTATTTATCAAGTTCATCAACTTATCCTACCTATCAATTTTTTTCCTGACTTGTGCATTTCTATCGAATTCTGGCTCTGTCAGATTTGGTTTAATTGAAATTTTATTTGATAGATTATGCTGCTCTTTGTTAAATTTACACTTATGTTTTGTCATCATAAAAAAGGGGGAGAATATTAGATTTAAGGTTTTGATGATAACAATTCCAGTGTTTTCTAGTCTTAGTAAGTTGATCGATCACCTGATCGATCAAAGGTTAATCGATCATGTGTCAGATAAACCTCTTCTGTTTTTAGTTACTTAGCCTTGACCTTGATTGATAATGTGTTGGATAAATTAAAATTTATGAGTTAATCGATCAATTGATTGATTATTGTTAACACTATTTATGAAGAAGATTGCAGCAAATTATCGATCAATTGATCGATAATCTAGTGTTCAATCAACTGTCAGAAAAAGCCACAAAACATTGGTAAAGTATATAATAGCATTTATCAATCACTTGATCGATCAAGCTATTATCAATGTGAACACAAATAAATGGTAAAGTCTTCCCACTTACTTTATGTTTTGAACAATTTGCCACTTATCGATTAGACTTTTATCGATAACTTGTTCAAACATCGCATGATAGTCTACTTCTAGTTAATCGATAATGTGTTGTGTCAAAGTATTCTTTCGAGATCTTTAATCGATCAATTGATCGATCAATCACCTATGGATCAAATTATCGATAATCAATACCTTCACTGAACATACCTCATCAAGTACTATTTTGAGTTATTTTCAAATCACTTGTTCAATCATTCATTTATCAATAAAATTATTGATCATCCAGACCTTTACATCTTCTTTCACATCACATGATCAATCAAAGTCCTTTCCTGATTTTTCTGAAACAACTTTCACTGACCATTTATCGATCACTTAATCGATTAATCATTAATCGATCATCATCTATTCTGCAATCATTTTTCCTAACAACCATTTGTCAATAAGGTATTTGATCAATACACTTTGAAAATATATTTCTCTCATACTTAGCTTTATCGATAATATGATCAATCAAACAATTTTTGATCATTTGTTCGATCATTGAACCAATTCATTTCATAACAACTATTCACAATGATCTTCAAAATCTATTATCTCTTTATCTTTAAGCTTTTCTCAGCCTTCCGTTGACACATAACTCTCTATTAAAAAGATACGAAGGTAAATTAAACTTGAAAAAGGTTAACCTTGCATAATTTATTTAGAGCTCACTATATTCATGTTTCATCATTTATCGATCATGTGTTCGATCTTTGTATGATCCATAATCTATTCGATAAATGCATATATTTAATTAAGTCTTTCTTCTTATATTTAATCGATAACTTGATTGATCAAACATTTATTGATCAAGACATCGATCAAGTAAGTTCAAGATTACTTTTTGAAGTATCTGATGATTAATTATGTGCTTTCCAATCTATTGCATCAATGTCATGATCATCACTTATTCTATTACCCTTACAAATTTCCTTAAAAAAGAAGACTAACTTGTATCAAAAGACTTATTTAGATAACAAAGCTCAAGGGTTATTTAGTAGAAGCTCCTCAGTCTAATGGATAATTAAACTACTCCAACTATAAAAGGGGCAAAGGCATTGAATAAAGGATTGAATACACGAGCTACTGTTTGTTGAAAATTTTACTATTGCATTCAATACTCTGTTTTACTGAACTTCAGTGTTTAGCATTCATATACTTTGTAAGAGAGCTTGATACACTTTACATTACTCATCTTTTGAGAGTAACTCAAGAGTCTGAACTCTTGAGGGGATTATAGCCTTACAAGTAGTAAGGGGGAGTGATTGAGAGAATCAATTACTGTACTGAGGCATCAAGAACCTGTTCAATCTTGGGAACATAGTGGAAATCTCAGAGGTGCTCTGAGAACTGGATGTATGAAATGTCTTGCCTTTAACCCCTTAAAGTACGCATTCGTAAGCGTTATGGTTCAAGCAGATCACGACACAAGCCCATGGATTTAAAATTTCAACATAATTACTTGAGTTACTATTCACTGTTTAATTTCCAGATTACAGGCCCAACTTTAAAAATTCATAACTAATCCCATAAAAATCGTATTAAGGTATTCTAAAATTCTACAGAAAGCTATTTCAATGCTCTTTAGGAGAAAAATATCCAATTAGGCTTATCTTTGTCTAATTCGTATAGTTTAATCAATAAAGATTACTGTTTATTTCATAAAATCTGGAACTTCCAGATTCTATGCCTCAACTTTGGAAATTCGTATCTCCTTGTGTACAATTGAGGTGATCTAGCTTCCATTTTAAAGCTTGAGATGTGTACTATGAGTCTACCAAATCTCGTGACTTAACTCTTTCATTTGATAGGTCAAACTAGAGCTATAAACTAACTGCTCCAGGGCCTACGTTTTATTACTTAACATTTCTTTACTTTAATTCTTTTTATTTCTTTGGCATACATAACATGGGCTTACTCTTTCCCATTCATGCTCATACGCTTTCATTCATGCCATAAGCATTATAATTAAATACATGGTATCATTGGCATCCATAAGATAAATTATATACTAGGAGAATTACACATTGAATAATAATATGATTCATTAACATGAACAATTCTCCACTTTCTTCTCCTTGCTTCTCATGCCATTATTGCCCATCATTGGTTGACCTAAATGGTTGGTTAGTGTCACATCCAGTAATATGGCATTTAGGAATAGGGATATTCCTAAATAATTAAGGGTCAAAAAGGATAAGGAGAAATAGAAGATTTCTGATGGAAAATAATTATTATAATTTTCCAAGTCGATTATGAAAAGTTTGACTAATTAAGAAAAATTGGTCAAGAATAATTATGGAAAAATATTTCCAAGCCTCACAAAATTAAGAAAAAATAAGGACAATATTCCTTGAGAATTATATGGGATTATAAAATTGGTTTTATGACCAAATTGTCCTTAGAGAAATTTCAAAGGAATTTGAGGGCGATTTAAGCTAGTTTAAGGTCTTTTATTTGAAAAATTCCAAATAAATATTTGGAAGGAGAATAAATCCCAAGAAAATTCCTATGATATGCCAAAAAATTATAAGAGATTATGGAATTAAAAGAAGACCCTCAAGTATCCAAGATTTTTCCTAATTCCCTTGAAAAGTGGAAAAATCAATAAAGAGAAGGAAATTAGTTTTCCTTTTATTTAATTATTGGAAAATTAAATTTGAGACAAAGGAAAATTTGGGAAGATAAAAATCAGGAGAATAATTTATGGATCTGACATAAAATAATTACAGAGGCCAGAGTACTGTACTTATAGAAAAGAAGTTAAACCCGGAGTAAAGGTGCACCGATTAAGTGAAGACTAGAGTCTTGTACTTTACTTGGCCCATAAGTTGCCACTTGTCAAGACTCTAATGGATGGTAATTAAAGTTTTCCAAGTGTCAAGACACCAATGGAGAGGATTTTGACTTTGGAATTTAATTACATTATGATTTAAGTTAATTAAGAGAGAGGATTCAAGACTAAGTAGGAGGGTGACACTTGGAAACTCATTTATGATGGTGGTTGGGATATTTTGGTGCCTTAATTGAGCTTTTCCTCCCCCATAATCAGATCACCATTCGTCTAAGGCAAGAAGAGAGGGAAAACGAGAGAACTTGAAGGGAAATCAAGAGAAAAGCAAGCTACTTTGATCTTCCAAGATTCAAGCTTGGTAAGTTGTTCTAAGATGATTCCTTGCTTGTTTACTTAAGTTGTATGGTTGAAAATCATAGTTTCCCTTCTCTTTTGATGCTAGCCAAAATATATATATTGTAGAGGAGGAAGTTTTATGGTTCAATCTTGCTAGAACATTTCAAAGCATGTTAGATCCTAGTGGTTACAAGAGTTTGTAGGCTGATTTTGAAGTGTTTTCTTTGCTATGTTGCATGAAAACCTTTTCGTCCAAAGCAAGATCTAGACCCTAGGATGTGTTTTTCAAAGTTTTGAGACTTCCATTGTGTTCAAAATGAAAAATGGTGTAGGGTAAACCTAAAGAACAAGTGTTGGAAGCCATAGAATCAAAGTTGCAATTTTTGGATTTTGAACCCTAATGATTCGGCCAAGCTGAAACTAAAAGAAGGAATTTTATTTTGTTAAATATAAGTAGATATTTGAAATCTACATGAAAAATCATGTAGGAATGAGTCAAGAGGGAATTTTTAGGGTTAAGGAAATAAACTCTAAAAAATTCAAGAACAAAGGTGGAAGCTTTAAGGGACAAAGGTTGTCCTTGAGTTATGTTATTGATTTTTATGAGGAATGATTGATGATTCTTGCTGGCCTTTTTGTGGATTGCCATGTTAGGATTTGGCTTTTGTGGAAGCAAGAAAGAAGAACAAGAAAATCAAGGAGCATTGGATCAAGGTAGTAAGATTTAATTAACCTTAATGTTGAGTGTTGCATTGATTGCTATGCAATTTCATGTGCTATTATGTGGTTGAACTAAATGATGATAACGATGATGATTGTGTAGCTATACTCCTTGCTTTATATGCCTTGGTTGTTGCATGTTAGAGTGTTACATGTATAAGGTAAAGTAGTTCCCTATTAATAGCAAAAGGTTGGAATGCTTGTAATTGATGTATATTAATGTTTTGGTTGATTGATCTTGCTACTAGAATTTCTTAAAATCTCATCCCCCAAATACAATCTAACATTTTAGGGCCTGAAACTTCCAAGAGCAAACTACAGATTGGAGGCTAAGTTATGGTGTCACACCATAAAAATTGTGGGCTTTTGGTTATGTAAATATTCGGCCGGACAGTGCTATAATCCCTAGGCAGGACGTCAGTTTAGAGCCACGTTTTATTAAGTTAGCAAACTAATTTCTGCACAAAATCTAGTATGCCTAAATTTGACATCATGAGGTTCAAATTGATATGTAGCACATTAAAAATGGCCAACTACACGATATATAATGATTTTTTAAAATTAAGGTTCAGAATCTGGAAAAAGGATTTTTGCCAAATAGACAGAGGTGAATTTTACAAAAACCTGACACTTTTTCAAATGGAATTGGTTCATAAGATTATTTTTCCTTGAAAAAGCATTCAAAGAGATTTTTATATAATTTTGAACCACTCCATTTCGGTTTTTCTAGATTAAGTTATGAATTTTTGAAGTTGGGCAAGAAAACTGGATTTTTACCCAATGAACAGTAAAAATCCGAAAATCAGCGTTTTCATGAATTTTTGAGCCCAAGACCATCCAATGTGGTCTAAAATGGTTTTAATTAAACCCTAAGTGAATCTGATAGTAAGGTGTGACAATTAGGGAGGGGGTGAGATTCGAAGGAATCTCAATAGCAAACAATACCATATTAATCATGCTAGAGGGATGCGAATGCACTACACGCAACTTGTTTATTCTCTTGTTATTTAGTGACATATTAGCATGCTCAAAGCTAACTTCTTGATGCATGGACATGGAGAAATAATCTACTCATCATGAATAGCAATTACAGCAGCTAAAATATATCACAATAACATTCAATAACATGTATACGGCAACACACAAGCATACAACATCAAACAATGACAATAGGTAAGTTCACTACCTTGCACCTCAAGCTTTCCTCTTACTTTTCCTTTGACTCACTTGACTTTCCAACCATGTGGGAATTTGGTTAACGTCACCAAACATCCTCTTGGATGTTCCAAAGGTCCTAAACATAGTCACAATGATCATACAATCTATTAGGACCAAGAGACTACATAATATTCAAGACTAGCTCTCTTGAACCTCAACCCTTTCTCTTCATTTTAGGGTTTTCTTTCTAACTTTTCTAACATAAATCTCATCATTTTCCATCCTTAAGATCCATTTCTTGTCAATTAGGACCACTTTAGATGGCCTTAGATTCAAGAAGATCAAATCTGAAAATTTTGCTTTGCAGGTACTGTTCACACAGAAATTCCAGAATTTTTGCTTAACTTTGAAAATTCATAATTAGTTCTAGACAAATCAAAACCAAGTGGTTCCATGTCTCACTGAAAGATCCTTAAGTTATCTTTAAATGAAAAATAGTTTCAAGAACCAATTCAATGTTGAACAATACCAGAATTGTATGGAACTCGACACTCTTCCAAAGGTTAAACACTGTTTCCAATTTCAAACCCTAAGTTTGAAAAATCACCATAAATCGTACACATATCCAAATGAAATGTTCTACCCATGGATTTAAATCTTACAGAGTGTACTTTAATCATACCAAATTTCAGAATCAAATACAAAGAGTAACTTATTCGAAATAGGCATCAAATCAGATGTTATAACCATCACATACCTTGATCTTGAAGCTTGAAACTTGTTCCTTCTTCTTGGCCTTCACCCCTACGTTTTTCTCTAAATTTTGGCAGAGTTTTGCCTCTACCAATGGCTGCCAAAATGCTCTTCCAAGGTGGGGTATATATAGCTAAAACTTTAGCTTGAATGGACCAAAATGCCCTTGGTGGCTAATAGAAAGGGTAAGGGCAATTTTAGAACTTTAAGTTAACTTTTACATCATCATTGCATCATCTTCTTGCATCATCCTTACTTCATCCTTCTAGAAGATGCCAAGTGTCACAAATGTGGTGGAGGAGAAGGGAGATTAGATCCTAGCCATTAGATCAAACTTGTTCCCTAAGTTTCCTTTGAATTTACTTGGCCCACGTTTCTCCGGCTTTCTTTATAGCCTTTCGGAGCTCAGAAAATTCTTCTGTCTACTCCATAAATTCTCTTTAATTCTAGAGAGTATCTCTGAATTTTCTTAGGCCATAACACTTCCTTTAAGCCTTGCATAAAAATTAATTTACTAAAATACCCTTTTATCGGCATAATCGGCTCTTTAATTTATTAAAGCCATTCCACTGGCCTTTTGGTTGCGGGACTATTTTTATAAATTAGTACAACCTTTCAACCATTTAACCTCATTTTTTGTGTACATTTTTTAGGTCTCTTGCTATTTCAAATAATTACCTCAAATGTATACTTTTTACTGGTCATAACCTCATAAATTCCATTTAAGCTACCTCAGGAGTATTTTCGTCTTTTCTCTTCAACGAAGAGCCTTAGAATATCATTTCCTATTTTCTGGGATTTTCTTAGAATTCTCTGTATACTCTTCCATTTTTACCCCTGTTGGTCATAACTTTTTGAATTTACGGTTTAGTCCCTGCTTGGACTTAACTTCATACAATCCTCTCTTTGAGGTTTCTAACTTAATCTTTAGCCTGTATCTAGCCTCTTTTCTCTTTCTGGGCCTTCGAGACTTTACTGGGGCCTCTAGCTTTGATTACACTTTAGCTCCTTAAAACTTTCACTTTGCAGTTTAGTCCCTAAAACTGTTTTGACTTCCTTTCTCATCTTTGGGACTTCTGCTCAAAAGGGGTCTAGTAGCCTATCCAATTTAGGCTATTTCTGGTACTTCTAGGCCCAAAAGTTTAGATGTTACAATGTAGGTCAAGTGGTTAAGACCGAACCAGTATAAATCTCTGTGTCTCCATTCTGCGGTGAAACTTTCCTAACTCTTCTCCTCTGCTCTATTTGGTTGGTTGTTTTCGTTACGTTAAATTTTTATACTTTACCCAATTCACCCCCCTCTTGGGTGCAGCTACCACTAACATTACATCATCAAGCCACATGTCTTGAATCCTGCCGCACACGTGTCTTGCATTCGACCGTATACGTGTCTCTTGCATCCGACCGTATATTTGTCTCTTCCATCTAACTGTACACTTTTCTCTTCTATGTACCTTCATCATTTTGGATTTAAAATAGGGGGAAAATTAAGATAAAATTCGAGCAAAATGCAGCCCTTGAGTATTCCCTCACATATCTTGCCATTCTGCACCTATCGAGTACTTATTCAGGTCCTCACTTACTCGAGACCACTAGTACCTATTCTGGTACCATTTTCTCACCTCAAATAAGTCCAGATAGCATTATATAACATGCTTAAAGAGGAAGTGGTGCTCTTCCCTTGTTCTTCCATTAAAATAATTAATAGTATTTATTTCGGAGTAAACTTAACCGAATTCTTTCTACCGGTCCATAACTTTGAGAATCTATCTCTGGGTATAAATACTATTTATTCATCATGGGAAATTTGTCTAATTTTTCTTACTTCAAAAGTCAACCTCTAGATAGTTTACTTTGACTTTCCCCAAATAGTGTATAAATAGACTTTAAATTCTATTAAAGCCAACCTCTTTGTTTTTTGGGGATGGAATTATTTTTAAAACCTGTGATAATTCCTCAAGCATTTTCTCTCATTTTCTTCCAATTATCTAAGGCCTCCCTATATTTTAAATAATTCAATTTTCGCTAATATTCATAATTAGCCGAAAACCTAGGAATTCCACAAATTCCTTCCGAGGGCATTTTTGTCACTTTTACCCTCATACGAGCCTCTGAACCTCATCCCTATTTTTCTAAAATTTTTCTAAAGTATTCAGACCAACTTTTCATCACTGCCCTTTTTGGCCTCAAACTTTGCAAAATTTACATTTTAGGTCTTTGCTTGGGTTTAACCTTAAGAATCTCTTATTGAGGTTCCTAGCACGACCTTTGACCCTTAATTATCTCAACTCCTTATACTGGACCCCTGAGCTTCCTATACATACCTTAACATTCCATTTCCCATTTTCTGGGATTTTTTGAAATTTTCAGGCATA
Organism: Neltuma alba; assembly: GCF_004799145.2. NCBI lineage: Eukaryota > Viridiplantae > Streptophyta > Magnoliopsida > Fabales > Fabaceae > Neltuma > Neltuma alba. Next base: position 379,805 of record NW_021635146.1, read on the forward strand.
ATTTTCATTTTTGCCCTCACTATTTGAAACTTTACAAAATTATGATTTTGCCTCTGGTTTGGTTTAACCCTATATTTCATCTCCTTGAGGCCTCTAACATAACCTTTAGCCTACGTTCATCTCTATTTCTCATTTTTGGACCTCGAGACTTCATCCGAGTCTCTAACTTTCTCTTTCCTCAGTCCCAGAAAACTTTTTCTTTGCAATTTAGTCCCTGGGAATCTCCCTGTCCCTCAAAGGAACCTCCGGGACCTCTGTTAAAAGAGGTCTGGTATTCTGCCCATTTCAGGCTAATTCTAGCACTTCGAAGTCCAAAATTCAAAAGGTGACATTTACAATGCAGCTGATGGTTATAAACATCTTTCAAACGCCCCCACTGACCATGCTTTAAACTTCTCATCATTCTGGAAACATATATTATTAGATTTAGTGTTTTCATAATGATCAAGGTTGATTTTAACACTCCAGTTTCTTAATCTCTTCTATGTTTAGTGAATTTATTCAAGTATTTACTCAAGTATGATGCTTCAATGCTTTTATAATTTTTTTCTGAGAAATCCTTTTTTAGAAGTTTTTACCCAAGTAAAAACTTGAGTTTTATCTTACTTGAGTATCTTATCCTTGTCATTGAAAACTTTGCTTAGAAAAATGATTCAAGCATCAAAAAATTTACCTGAACAACTTTCCTTTGAATATTTGTTTTACTCGAGTATTGGATAACTTGATAACATACTTGAGTGACCTATTTTTGAGAAACTTACCTATTTCAACTATGTTTTTCAAAAACTAAGCCATACTCAAGCATATACTCGAACAACCTCATCTCGTTATGAAATTCTTCTTCTTCCTAGTTAATCTCCTGAGTAAAGCCTTTTTTTTTTCCAAAGTGTATCTATTTTAGTACATACTGGATCAAGAATATGTTTTCTTTCAAATGGTTTCAAAAAATAAGTTACTCGAGTTCGTAATTGAGTTTTCTTATGAAAAATATTTCAAATCTTATTTACCTAAATATTTTCCCAAATAACCATTGTCTAAACTTTTTTGTTCAAAAAGAATTTTCTTCAGTATGCTTGAGTACTTATTGAGTAATAGGTTACTCAATTTCCTACCAAGTAAGAAACCTTTATCTTCAATTCTCTCGTAACCTTACTCCAGTAATTTCCCAGGAAAACAAAGCTTAAGTTTTTCAACTTCTTCTTGCCCGAGTGACTACTCGAGATCAAACTTGACTTATCTTCTCTCTTTAAGTTATTTACTCAACTATCTATCTGAGTAAGTTCATGTTTGTTCTAATTGTTATATCTTACCTAAACTCTTATTTGAGTTATATCAAAAAAACTTGTTTTTCCAGATATTGATCCTTACTCAAACACTTTTGTTTTGATTTAATTGTTTGAGAAATGATCTATAAACACTTGGTTATATGATTAAACTACTAGTGATCTACTTTGGAGCATGATTATTATAGATTGTAGCTTTAATGGAAATATGACATTAGCTAGCTACTTTTGTGTCAGAAGCATTACATGCAACTCAATCAAACACTACCAACCCATACTCAACTATTTCCAACGAATTGAGTCTAACAATTACATTTGGAGATCAACTATAAATAAAGCAAGTATTAAATGAACCGATCAATGAACTTGAGCTACTACACTGCTACATTTATAACGTGCATTTGTTGCTTGTTTTTTTAAGTTTTACTCCTAATCTTCACTATTCATTTATTAAATTTTTTGAGATATATATATGTATATATCATATTTCTTTACTCAATTCTGAGATACTCAAGATTATGAGAACCTTGAGTGAGTTGTATCTTCACAGGAAGTAAGAGGGAGCAATTGAGAGAAGTCAATTGATATACTGAGGTATCAAGAGCCTGTTAGATTTTGGACTTCATAGTGAAAATCTCAAAGGACTACTAGGGCCTGGACGTAGGTTAAAGTAGTAGATCAAACTAGTATAAATTGATTGTGATCTTCTCTTTTCATTCCTTGGGTGTTATCCCTTTGACTTTCTATTTCTTTTAATCAATTTCATTTTGTTAAAGTTTAGAATTTTTATTTTATCATCACTCAATTCATCCCTTTTTGGGTGAAACTGCCTACTAACATTTAGTATCCAAACCGATCTCTTAACAAAAGACTTAGTTGTCTCAAGAGTTGGTCTAAATGGCAAGATTTGGTGATAGTGTGTGATCAAGCTCAATTTTTATATATTTTATTCCATATTAGTTCATGGTTTTAATGATATTTTTAGCTTAAATGAATTTTTTGTGCATTATATTTCATAACTCACAAATCATTGAAAGTAATGTGCTCAAATCTTATATAAATTTGTATAGTGTTTAAAGTATTCAATAATATTACACATTATTAATTAGTCAAAATAATGTTTTAAAAGTCAGACCAGATATCAAAGTAAAAGGTCAGTGGGTCATGACTTTAACACCACAGCATATGATATTTTTAATGAAATAATACCACATGACTACAAATGGTCTAAAAATATATTATAGCATGTTCGATTAGATTACAAGAGAGATTATTGCATGTAATCTTAATATAAAAGACTGGTTCAAATATTCGGTTTCACCTATGTGATGTAAATAACATTACATTTTGTAATCTCTATTCCCTTAAATGGTTGCATCTAGATTACATAACTATACCCTATGAATAGAGATTACAACATGAGAAAATTACACTATTATCCTTAAAATAAAGTCAAAAACCATCAACCCTTCTTCCTCTATTATTGTGGGTGTCATGGCTTCACCCATTCTAGGTTTCATGAGATCTGGCCATCCACCACTCACCAAAAACCTCCTCCATGGCTATCGACAACCGGCAACAACATATCATTAATCTCATTATATGCTTCACCTTGAAACTACCACCATCACCATCAAATTTATCCACACTTATTGAACTACGTCCTTCTAGTCATTAGCATTGTTTTCATGATTTCAATTGCTTCACAAATTTGCCTCCTATTGACCCCCAACCGTCCTCTACCTCCTTCACCTTTATGATTCCACTTTTTGTAGATTTAGATCCTAGTTTGTCTTCATTGATCTAAATCCTTATTCATCTACACAAATTTGATACCTCCTTCATCTAGTAATTTCACAATTCATTTTTATTTTGAAACCTCTGATAATTTTTTTGAAAATTTATTATGGTGACTAATGTGAATGGGGAGGAGGAAGAAGGCATTGGATTGGAAGGGGACAATAAGAAAGAAGACTAGGATATTTGAGTCTTTTTAATTTTTTTTGTGATTATTAAATTTATTATAAAAATTATTATTCCCTTTTATATTCTCAAGATGAACCAAACAAACCCATTATAATTATCTTTGCATTACATTCTGAAACATCCTACCTTTAACCCCTTAGAGTACGCGTTTGGAAGCGTTATGATTCAAGCGATTCACAAAACAAGCCGGTAGATTGAACTTTGTAATTGGTTCTTGGGTTACTATTTACGAGTAAATTTTAGATTTTTAGTCCAATTTTGAGCAATCATAACTCTTAGCACATACATCCATTTTAATGATCTACTACTTGTTTTAAAGCTCAAGATGTGTACTTTAATTATGCCAAATTTCATGGGCAAAGTCAGTCATTTGCCATACTTCTACTTTGTCACTATTTTGTTGCTCAATTAGGGATAACTTGTCCCCTAACTTGCACTAATAGTTCATGATTAAGACTTTCCGTACATAATACCATTCCATTCATACACTAACCATTCCTATACATTATCATAGCTAATTACACAAGCCAACATCATCATTTATTATCACATACCATCAATGGCACATTTACAACATATATTGGTATATACAGTGTACAACAAATACAACAAATTTCCCTAAATCTTTTCTTCTTTCCTTGCTTCCACTTCATGTATCCTTCACTTGATCATATCACCTATTATGGTTGGTTAAGGAGGATGAGATTCAGGAGAATCTCAGTAGTAAACATTACCATTTATGTATACAAGATGGATGCAAGTGTATGACATGCTTTTGTGCACATAACTTTATCATTTATGCATGGTGAAGTGCCATGGAAAGTAAGCCAGTTCATTCATATTCACATAACATAATGCCAAGGCATGCTTAACTAAACATAGCAATCATAATTCAGCAGCATAGCTTAGTCACATTATGGCATTCATAGCATATACACACATACACATCAAGCACACAAGAAAGGTAAGTTCGCTACCTTATATCATAAGTTTTCTCTTGCTCTTTAACTTGCTCCCTTTTTGCTTCCAACCACTAAGGTTACTTCCTTAACCTTTGCCATTCCTTTTCCTTAATGTCTCATGACCCTAAATATACCAACACATTATTTCCATTCATTCATTAGAGCCATGGTAATCAATAACATCAATACTTTGTTTTCTTTGAGCTATATTAGCTTCTAACTTTTGAGCTTAATTTACAATCTTTCTAAAATTAATTCCACATGCTATTCCCATACAATTTTGCATGTAGAATTCACTTCCAAGCTTAAAATAATCAAAATCAAACTCCTTCCCTATAAACCAGCGTTGACCGAATAGTATGCCTTTAGGGTCCAAAATTTCTATTTTCAATTCCAATGCCCCACGCAATTTTTCATTTTAAACACATTGAAAGCATTAAAATCATCAAAATCCCATCCTAGGAACAAGAACCAGATCTGGCCGAATTACTACTCAAGTTGCACAATCATGAAATTCAACCGATTTCAATATAAAATCACTTGATTCTTATGCCTCTCAAGCCATTAAACATTATTCTAATATTAATTTTATCTTCCCCTACTCTTAAGAATTTCGTGCATTACCTCCCCCAAGGGTTCCAAGCTTCTAAAAATTATTAAAATCCATAACCAAGCTCAATAACAACAAGGGTAGTGGAAACTACATCAAAAATCATAAGCATACCTTGTTTTAGAGCTTGATCTTGCATATGACCACTTGGCTTTTCTTTCTCTCTCTTCTTTCTCACTCTAGAAACCATTTTGCAAGAGTTTCTCTATTAGATTCCATGGCTTGCATGAAAATGAGGGGTGGGGAGGGGGTATTTATAGAAAACAAGACTAAATCTGTGGCTTGATTTGGAACCTCCATTTTCTCTTTTAATCTTGTGGTGACAAGTATCCTATGATATCATGCTTACCTCATCATGATGACATCATACTTATATCATCAATCTACATGCTTTTAATCTGACCATACACGTGTATTGCATCCGATCGTCTACGTGTCTTGTGTCCAACCGTACATCCCAGCTAGCTGTACACTTGTCTCCTCCATATTTCTTCATCATTAAGGCATTAAAATAGGGAGAAAATTAATATAAAATTCGTGCAAAATACAACTCTTAGGTATTCCTCCACCTATCTTGCCATTTTGTACCGTATAGGATACTTTTTCGAGTCCTGACTTTCCTGGGACTACCAGGACATGTTATGGCACCATTTTCTCATCTCAAATAAACCCACATGGCATTATATAACATGGCCAAAGAGGGAGTGATGCTCTTCTCTTATTCTTCCATTAAAATAATTAAATAATTAATAATATTTATTTCAAAGTGATCTTGACCAAATTCTTTCTACTAATCCACAACTCCGAGAATTTATTTTTGGGTACCAATACTATTTATTCATCACAGGAAATTCCTCTAATTTTTCTTAAGTCAAAAGTCAACCTCTAGACATTTGAATTTGACTTTCCCCAGATAGTATGTAAATAGGTTTTAAATTCCATTAAAGCCAACCTCTTCGCTTTCTGGGGATGGAATTATTTTTAAAACCTGTGATAATTCCTCAAGTATTTTTTCTCATTTTCTTCTAGTTATTCGAGGCCTCCCTATGCTTTAAATAATTCATTTTTGAAAATATTCCAAATCATTCAAAACCCTAGGAATTCCATAATTTCCTTCCAAAAGCATTTTCATCATTTTTAGCCTCATACAGGCCTCTGAACCTTATTTCCATTTTTCTAGAATTTTTCTAAAGTGTTCAGGCCTTAACCTACCATTTCCCATTTTCTGCTAGGGTATAATTTTCATTTTTACTCTTACCAACCTGAAACTTTGCAAAATTACAATTTTACCCTTGGTTTGGCTTAACTTCAAAATTTACCTCATTGAGACCTCTAACATAATTATTGGCTTACATTCATCTCTATTTCTCAATCTTGGGTCTCGAGACTTCACTAAAGTCTCTAACTTTCTCTTTTCTCAGTCCCAAAAAACTTTTCTTTTACGATTTAGTCTCTAGGAATCCCTCTATCCTTCAAGAAAATCTTTAGGACCTCTGCCAAAAAGGGTCTGGTAGCCTGCCCATTTTAGGCTAATTCCAATACTTTTAGGCTATTACCTATGATTCAATGAACAAAACGGCCTCTTAGGATTTTGGAAGGGGTCAATTTTTTGATCTTTTTACAAATTTTTTATTTTTTTAATATTTTTTCCATCAAGATAAAAAATCACTCAGTTTTCTCAAAATTGTTTTGGCTTCTAGTCCAATTCCAGGTTCTAGCTGAATGACAGATCAACTCCAATCCAATCTGGCTCAGCCATAACAACTGTTTTTTAGTATGAACCAAGTTATTAACAAGTCTAGTCAATGGTTAAATTGGTCAAATTGTTCAATCTGGTCAAGTTTTTTAATCATTATTTGGAAGGATAAGAGGGAGTAGTACCTTGTATACCCGAAGCCTCACAAAAGGTCGATACGTGCCAAAAAGCTAGAAGGAGTACTTATATTTTATACTTTTAACCCTTATATTTAATCTTTTTTTCAATATTAATAACATGAAAAATAAGCATATTAACAACTGTTTGTTAATGAGTCTGGTCAATGGTCGAATTGGTCAGATCGTTCGATCCGATTAAGTTTTTTAATCATTATTTGGAAGGATAAGAGGAAGTAGTATCTTGTTTATACGTGAAACCCCACAAAAGGTCAATATATGCCCAAAAAAAACTAGAAAGGAGTATTTGTATTTCATAGTTTTAACCCTCATAGTTAATAATAACTACTAAAGGTAAAAGAATTAAAAATGTGGAAGATAAGGATGAAAAAAATTGAAGGATGGGTAATAAAAGAATTAGCTCAATTTTTTTTAATTCCAACTAATAATAACCATGATTCTTTTTTAACTTTAAAATTTTAGGATTCTGAACTATTAATTTGGTCAAGTTTTTTAATCATTATTTGGAAGGATAAGAGGAAGTAGTATCTTATTTGTATCTAAAACCTCACAAAAGGTCGATATATGCCAAAAAAAAACAAGAAAGAAATATTTGTATTTCATAATTTTAACCCTCATATTTAATAATAACTACTAAAGGTAAAGGGATTAAAAATGTGGAAGATAAGGATGAAAAAATTGAAGGATGGGCAATAAAAGAATTAACTCATTTTTTTTAATTCTAACCAATAATAACCATGATTCTTTTTAAATTTTAAAATTTTTGGATTCTGAACGATCAATCCGGTCAAGTTTTTTAATCATTATTTAGAAGGATAAGAGAAGGAGTACCTTGTTTGCACCTGAAACCTCACAAAAGTGTTGATATGTGCCCAAAAACTAGAAAAGGAGTACTTGTATTTCATAATTTTAACCCTCATATTTAATAATAACTACAAAAAGCAAAGGAATTAAAAATGTGGAACATAAGGATGAAAAAAATTGAAGGATGGGTAATAATAGAATTAACTCAAAAAAATTTTTATTCTAACCAATCATAACCATGATTCTTTTTTACTTTTAAAATTTTAGGATTCTGAACTAGCACTACTACAAGTATCATATAAGGACTAAGTGAGTATTTGATAGTTCTAAACTGTCAAATATTTAATGAATGTTTGATGGTTCTTTGCCAATAAGTGTCAAATAAGGTCACTTTATTGGACTGTTCTTTGTTGATAACTGTCAAATAAGGTGACCTTATTTGGTAGGATTTTACCATAACTGTCAAACACCTTATTTGACCGTTTTTCACAATAACCATCAAAGAAGGCTACCTTTTAGGTGAACTTATTTGACACTTTTTTTTTTATTAAAAAAACTATCAAATAAAGTGGTCTTATTATTTTTTATTATATATAATTTTTTTTGCTATTTATTTTTTATTGTTAGTATTTATTATAACACACAATATCATCATTGAATAATAACAAGAGGATAATATTAAATAAAAATTATATTTATAAAATTGAAAATTCAATGCATTACATGTAAGCATCATACAATTTAAAACAAATTAATCACCTGAGCACTCCTTGTATAATAAAACATTGTCTTATGAATTTTTTGAATTCTAAAAGAAATTCTACTAATAGAAGATTCCACCATCTAGAAGAAGATTGTCACAATATTCTTTTTGGTTCAAGGAGGAAGTATAAATCATACCATGTCTCGAACACACGACCTCTTAAAACATTCATAAAGGATGCTTCAAGAAAGCCATAAGAGAAACTGGCATTATCACAACATTCTCATGTGCCTTTATTGTGTACTGTCCATAAATCATGGATCAATACTTTCCAGTCACATGTCCTCCAACTACAAAATAGCAACACCGTACGTTCTGACTTAGTAGCTACTTAAATCCATATTCTTAGTCATTCTCAATAAACAACTGTAAGTAAAAACCACATTGACACACGGATAAATTAGAAAACAATGATATCATTAATTTTAGAATAGATTGCAAGCAGGAAAACAATAAAATCATTAAAATTGTCACCCAGTTACAAATGAAAAAAAACAAATCACTTGATCAAAAAAATAAATACAGTAATGCTTTTGTTCATCATTCTTGCCAAGTTTCAATAGATACACTACTACATAGGTTATGCAAGATATTAACTGAGTGCAAAACCAACAACGTATTAGCTATTCATGGTAGGCACTTTCATGTCAAGCTAGTTTTCTCTTGTGCATCAATATCTCATTCATGATCATACTTATGGAACTCATTTATTTCAAATTACATCTAAATGTGATCAATGTATTAGCTCCCAAAGAATTTGATATCAAAAGAATAGAGGAAAGGAAAGCAAAAGAGCATCACATCTTTGCGCCTTAAAATGAAAAGCCAAGACCACACCGCCAGCATTCATCATAAGCCAAGATCGAACTCTCTATGACATTCATAGTTGCATTACTTAGAGCCTTGTTGTTTGTAGACAAAGCTGATTCGGAATTCTCTTTCATTCCAAGGCATAACTTGTATCCATGTGCTTCATATTTGCGTAGAGTTCGCTCATGATATATCAATTAAAGATTTCTTTTCAAAAACCAAAATAGATTTCTATTAAAAATATTATTGATAAAATATAATGAAGGCATACAATACACAACAAACAGAATAAATGATTAAATGTGCAAGCCTGAAGTAAATGAACCAAAACCAGTTTACATATCCCAAGGATGTAAAATCAAAAAGTAAAACCAGAATACTCTGAACTAATCCCATCACAAGAATACTATGAATTATATGTTGGCTTGATTGCTAAGGCCTAATAACTTTGTTAAGGGAAAAATTTCTCTTAGTATTAAACATGGTCAGAGGATTGAGCCATGTGACCAAAACTAGTTCCACCAAGACAATTGCTAGTGACAAATGAACCTAACATAAGAACATTGCACATTAAACAAGCATGAAAACATTCTTTGCCACTTATGTTTAAACAGGACAATATACAATAAACATTCTTTACCACCATCAATGAGCTGCACTTTTCCTATCTAGTTTCATTTCATCATCTCCATAAATTACCTATAAGACATGAAAACAAAGCAACATACAATATACATGTAAGGTGCATGAAGAATACATGCAAATTTAATTACCAAGTAAATAGATAGTATAAACTAAGACGGAGGGAATGGCTTAAAAAATTTCAATTACATGAAAGATGGAGAGTAACATATAAAAAAGAAGATTCAGTAAACTTAATTTCTTTCTTATATCATGCTGATTTATTTTACATCCAACCAATTCAAAAAAGGAAGCAAATTTCCTCATTCCTCAGAAGTTGAAGATGAATTAAGATTTAAGACTATTATAAAGAAGCACAAACCGACAAAAAGAAGAAAGTCCAAAAGTTTTGCGGTATTGATGCGACATAAAGGAAACTATTTAATCTTTTCTTAATTGATTTCTATATTTGTCTCCAAAAATTTGAATCTATCATCATCACAAAACAACAAAGAGGAAGAACATTGGAAAAGAAATTAAACAAAATGAGAAAAGCAAACCAAAAAGTTAATATCAAAGAAAACTCTCATGAAAACAGTTTCACCGAAGTAGCCTGAAGAAGTGCCCTTTCGATAGATGCCAACAGAAGTGCAAGAAACACGAACTCCACACAAATCATTCTTGAATTGTTGTTGAACCACAGATCTCCAAAATCTAAGGCTCTGGAGACCACCATATATAGCGCGATTTGTGTGTTGATGATCACTATCGATTCTTGGTCAATTTGTGCAATTTTTTTTCAATCTGTGCCTAGAGCTTTCTCTTTTTCTAGTTTCCAATTGATCGATTTTTGACTTGTGTGGTAGTCGACATTGTTACTAATGGAGAGGGCAAAAAAGGGGGGCATGACAAGGATGAGTTCACTAAAAGGGGAAGAGAACAGGAATAGTGTGGCGAATAAGAGGTACAATCAAGTTTTTCACAAAAGGGCAATAGGGCATCGGGGGTTAAAAAGAAAAAGGATGAAATATATAGAATATTTGACCCGTATCAATATCAATTGTCATCTAAACACTTTTACATTTTTTATTGAAAATATTTGACCCTTATTTGATGTAACCGTCAAATTTATTAGGAAAATTACTATAGAGTTCCAAGGAAGAGATTTTATCACTGTAAAGTCCCTGAAAATGTTAAAATAAATCTGAAATCCCAGGGGACTTAATCGTGAGAGATTTCAATTGTGCAGTCACAAAATTACCCTCATTCATTTGAAAGAAAACATTGAAGGAAAATGTGAGGGTTTCTTTTTCATTTGCACAATTCCGTTGCATCTCGCCTCGCTCCCTATTACCTCTCACCTCTTTGACTGTGATATTTTGCTCTGCTCCTCACCTCTATGACTCCATTTCTGTCTCACGCCTATTGCTTCTCATTGTCACTACTAACTTCCCTGTTTTTACTTCTCATTCTGTGGGGTTATAAAATGATACTCTGTTTTTCACTAATTGATGGTCTATTTCTGCTAAAAATAAATGAATATGACAATTTTTTATCGTTATAACTCCTGTAATACGATGGTTAAATGTGTTGTTAATGGATACATCAAAGGCTGTCAATCTAACTATATGACTTGTCAATGACAAGTGATTGTGACAGGTTGATATGAATGATGGCAAGTTCAAGCAGGAAGTATTTATTCTGTTACCTCCATATAGGAAAACAATTTATTAATGGTGTAGAAGGTGAAATGCAATATGTTGGAAGTTGTGTGAGAGCAAGAATAATAAAGGAAGACACATTATATAAAGAATTTAGAGCAATGGTAGCATCAATTGTGGGAAAAGAAAGTAATAGAATGGTTATAAACTTCACAATAACCTTTGATAAGTGCACATTTATGGACCTTATAGATAATGAAATAGTGGAGCATTTAATTAACTTCAATGGTGATAGTGGTCATGTATATATAGGAGAAAATGGAGATGAAAATTTACAACTAACAAAGAATGTTCCAATAGAAGAGCAATATATGTAAGTTGTATTATTTAAATTTTGAAGTAGTGTTGCATGTTGTCAATTGTTCTGCTTAAGTTGTTATTGTAGTGGTCGAAGGTTGTCATTAACAACCCCCTGACTTTCTTGTTATGCAAGATGAAAGACTTGTTTAGAGGTTCAGATACATTGTCCATGTCTGCATTTAATGTGTTTAGTGAAGACCCACTATCATTGCCATGTGGTTCACAAATGATATCGAAAATGAATTAAAAAAAGTGGAAGGATTTTGTGAATGCATGTGACAGTATTATTTTGTAAATGTCATTACACATACCTCAAGTTATCAGTCATTATGTACATATGCAACCCATATGCTTTTTTAAGTGGGTTGTAAATTTGTGTAGTTACATTGTACATATATATATAAAATAGTAAATGACATATGGAAGTAATCTGATATAATATCATATTTCTATTTTGCTGTACTTGTCAATAGGTTATCATGGACTTATTATCACATGCTATAGAGGTTGTTATTAGCAGTCTGAATTAAGAATTGATATAATATGACAATTTCATGTACTTGTAGTGTTTCATGATTTCTTAACACGTGATTTTAGTGTTAAAGTTGTGATATAATATTATTTGGCTATAATTTGATGTCATGTAAAGGTTGTACTATCCCACAGAGTTAGTTATCAGTGACACTACTGAGGTTGTCAATAGATTCCCCTTGGGTTGTTAACACTTACCATTGAGGTTGTCAATAGATTTCTATAATAAAGTTCTACTATAATCAATTGGTTTCACTTAAAGTTGTTAATGACTTGAAAGAACTTCCCATTTTATTGTTAAAGTTGTTATATATGATAATAATACTATTTGGTTAGAGGTTGTGCTATCCCACAACATCAGTTGTCAGTGATACTGCTGAGGTTGTCAACAGATTCCTCTTGGGTTGTCAACAATCACTGTTGAGATTGTCAATAGATTCCCTTTGGGTTGTTAACACTTACCATTGAGGTTGTTAATAGATCTCTATAATAAAGTTCTACTATAATCAATTGGTTTCACTTAAAGTTGTTAATGACTTGAAAGAGCTTCCCATTTTATTGTTAAAGTCGTTATATATGATAATAATACTATTTGGTTAGAGGCTGTGCTATCCCACAACATCAGTTGTCAGTGATACTGCTAAGGTTGTCAACAGATTCCTCTTGGGTTGTTAACACTCACTGTTGAGGTTGTCAATAGATTCCCCTTGGGTTGTTAACACTTACCATTGAGGTTGTTAATAGATCTCTATAATAAAGTTCTACTATAATCAATTGGTTTCACTTAAAGTTGTTAATGACTTGAAAGAGCTTCTCATTTTATTATTAAAGTCGTTATATATGATAATAATACTATTTAGTTAGAGGCTGTGCTATCCCACAACATCAGTTGTCAGTGACACTGCCGAGGTTGTCAACAGATTCCTCTTAGGTTGTTAACACTCATTGTTGAGGTTGTCAATGGATTTCTATAATAAAATTCTACTGTAATCCAGTTGGGTTCACTTAAAATTGTTAATGACTAGAAAGAGCTTCCCATTTTATTGTTCAAGTCGTTATATGTGATAATAATACTATTTGGTTAGAGGCTGTGCTATCCCACAGAGTCAGTTGTTAGCAACACTGCCAAGGTTGTTAAAGACTTCTCCTCAGGTTGTCAATACTCGCTATTGAGGTTGCCAATGGATTTCTGTAATAAAATTCTACTGTAATGACTTGAAAGAACTTCCCATTTTGTTGTTAAAATCTTTATATATGATAATAATTAGAGGCTGTGCTATCCCATAAAGTCAGTTGTTAGCGATACTGCTGAGATTGTCAACGACTTCTCCTCGGGTTGTCAACACTCGCCATTGAGGTTATCAACAGATTTAGCAAAGAAGACTATGATATATACCTATCGTGTCATCATAGTTAGCATTTGTTTTTCAGCATTCATACTCGTATCATTTCTAGACATGATATGGGTATTAATGAAGAACTTTATGCTAATCAAAACACATGAATGGCATTAAAAAGACTTTATAAGCACTAGACAATGTCAATACACATTAATTTAACTTTACATTCAGCTATCATTATATTGTCAAATAAAAAAAACAAAATACTATATATGTTACCATCTCCAACATATTGCATTTCACCTTCTATACTATTAATAAATTGTCTTCCTATATGAAGGTATCAGAACAAATACTTCTTGTTTGAACTTGCCATCCTTTATATCAACCTGTCACAATCACTTGTCATTGACAAGTCATACAGTTAGATTAACAACCTTTAATGTATCCATTAATAACACATTTAACCATCGCATTACAGGGTTATAACAATAAAAAACTATCATATTCATTCATTTTTAACAGAAACAGAGCATCAATTAAAGAAAAATAGAGCATCATTTTATAACCCATAGAATGAGAAGCGAAAAACAGGAAAGTTAGTAGTGACAATGAAAAGCAATAGGTGTGAGGCACAGACAGAGTCATAGAGGCAAGGAGCAGAGCAGAATATCGTAATCAAAGATGCAAGAGGCGATAGGGAGAGAGGCAAGATGCGACGGAGTTGTGCGAATGAAAAAGAAACCCTCACATTTTCCTTCAATGTTTTCTTTCAAATGAATGAGGGTAATTTTGTGATTGCACAATTGAAATCGCTCACAGTTAAGTTCCTTGGGACTTCATATTTGTCTTAACATTTTCAGGGACTTTAAAGTGATAAAAATCTCTTGCTTGGGACTCTACAGTAATTTTCCCAAATTTATTTGCCTAATATTTAACAGTTCTTTACAAGAACATCAAGTAAAGGTTTTCTACAATACTACCTAATTATATTTGACTGTTTTTACAATAACCGTCAAGTATTAAGCATCATATATAAATAAATTTGTAGTAATATATGTACTCTGTTAGTATGACTGGAATGATTCTTTCTTTTTTTCCCCTTTTCTTTTTTGGCGGTGATGCACTAGAATGATTCTATCATGGACTAAATATAGTCTTAGCATTGCTCGGGTGAAAAAACTGGATTGGCTTTTCCCTTCCCATCCACTATTCACCTTTCCCTTGAACTATACCGTTTTGGTGTAGAAGTGGTGAGGTGGCACTCCACCCCCCCCAAAATAAGCATGAAGTACCCTTAAATACCTTTTTTAGTGCCACTTGTTATCTTGAAATATTTTCTAGTACCACCCGGTATTCTAATATAATTTTTAGTTCAATTAAAGCCCTAAAATATTTTTTTGGGTAACACCCAGTATTTGGCTTCCAGCATAATGAAGTATTTTTCAGTACCACATAACATCCTAAACTATATTTGCAGTACCACCCAATGTTTTAAAATAATTTTTGATCTAGTCAAAGCCCTAAAATACTTTTTTTTGTGACATCTAGTATTTGACTTCTAGCACACTGATGTATTTTTTTAGTAGCACCTATTATGCAAAATTAATTAGTATATTCAATATGATAAAATATTTTTTGAGTGGCACTTAATTTCTTGAAATAATTTTTGACGTAATATTTTAGGGTATTGAATGCACTAAAAATTAGTTTAAAATACCGCGTGTTATTGAAAAAATATTTTAATGTGCTGAAATCAGATACTGGGTGTTATAAAAAAATGTTTTAGGGCTCTGACTAGACCAAAAGTTATTTTAGCATGCTGTGTGGTAATGAAAAATACTTTAGTGTGCTCAAAGCTAGATATTAGGTGTTAAAAAAATTATTTTAGAGCTCTGACTAGGCCAAAAATCATATTAGAATACTCTGTGATACTGAAAAAATCTTTCAGGATAATAAGTATTAGGAAAAAAGAAAACTTCAGGATGCCAATTAGTTTAGTTAGTAAAGAGTCGGTTCATAACCTACAAGGTCATGAGTTGGAATCCTACTGTTGATATAAGAATCTTGTTAGTAGGTGAGTTGTAAGTATTTTCTTAAGTGCTCTTTGAATTTAGATGTATGTCCTGACCTTGATGAGTTTCGGGACTCAACTCACCTGCATTTTAATACACAAAAAAAAATTCTTATTTTGTTTTTTTAAAAAAAGTTGACCCCTCACTATTCCTAAATCAAAACGGTGTAGTTTAACTGTTTAAGGCAAAGGAAGGCGGCAAATTGTGTGATATTCCAAAACTACCCATGACTCAAAAACCCTATATGCTCTCTCTGCTTCTCGTTGCCTCTTCCTTGTTTCCCTGCTTTGTTGAAGTCGTGGTCTCTCTGCTTAGTCGTCGCGACCGTCGTCCGGCGCATCTCCAAACGCCGCCACCATCTCCGCCGTTTCATCCCAGGTTCCTTTGTCTCACCATTCTTTGATTTTTTTCGAAAAAAAATTCTCCAAATCTGTTTCCCCAAAGAGCTCTGAGAATAGTGATGAAAAATGAATGTGTTCTTTTTTCATCTGTAAGAAATCTTCTTACACGGAGATTCTTCCTTTTTTTTTTTCCCATGGGTAGTTTGTGCTGTTTGCTCTTTACTATATGGAATCGGACTGATGTTTTGGAACTTGGATGAAATATATTCATTGTTTATGTTGTTAATTACTAAATCAGTTATGCTCATGGATGAAAAATAAGACAAGAGGGAGAACTTTACTTTTGCATAATCCATTGTAACATGTTTGGATTACATTCTGCATGATAACATGGCCGCAATCCAATTATAAAATACGGCAAGCACTTAAATATCTTTTCTATACTATATTTTGAATTAGTTACCTTGTGAACCTGTGTGTCACCATGTTTTGTTCAGCATTGCTTAACTTGTGTTAGGAATTTCACAAATAAAATGGTGTCCCAACAACCCCTGTTTAACCTTTTTTTCCCCTTCAAAATAATAGAAGAATAAGCAATTTAGTATTTTAATAATCTCTTAAAACAAATACTTTATATAATGCCCGTCTTTTCAAGTCATCGTTTAGAAAGATGATAAAAATATAATGCAATCTATCAGACAAAAAGAAGTGGTTTATTCACGACATTTTTCTTGTCATTGCAGCACCCATGGCTGAGGAGGAGCCCAAGCCCTTGAACTATATTCCAGAGATTATCTTGAAGAAACGAAAAAGCAGCGAGGCTCTGGCCTTGAGGAAAAAGGATCAACTTCAACAGAAGAAGTTCCAAAAGAATTCCAAGGACTATATCAAAAAGCCTGAGGATTTCATTATTGAGTATCGAAACAAGGTCTCTCTCTCTCTCTTTCTCTTTCTATATACATACATGTATATTTCTATTTGTATAATGTGGAATGATTTTGTGCTTGCTGTTACTTGTTACCCTATGGTTTTCTTGGGATATTTGAAGGAATCCTTCCTACACTGTGGTGGTGTGTGGGAATCCAATACATTACAAATGTTCATGCTTTCTATAACAGTAGGAAGTAATTTTCATGTATTAATTTCATGAAAAATTTCCACTCCTGGCTGGATGGCCAAGCTTCATCTAGGCATTCCATATTGAATTGAAAATGAACTGGAAATGTTGAACTGATATATGCTGAACATAGTAAACAAACTAGAGAGAACATACTGATATCAATATTTTTAGATTTTCTATATGCAGAATGGCCTTAGTTTCCTTTCAGTGATATTGTCTATGATTTTTATGGTTAGTGGTGTATTGACTACATTGGAACATTGGAAAACTCTTCCCAATCAATAGATGTAATGTGTTGTTGCATATTAGCATATGTTAATTAGCCATTTTCATTTTGAGTATGTTTAATGATTGTGATGAACTATGATTTTTTATTTAGGAGCTTGACCTTATTAGAATGAACCGACGGGTCAAGAGGATCAAGAAACAACCAGAGCTGTTGATGCCAAATTCAAATTCGAAGTTATTATTAATCATTCGGATACAGGGGTATGTTTTTATGCTTTGAGAATATGATCTCTCTGTATCATCTGTCTCTTATCCTGACTATACTGGTAACCTCTATTGTTTATCAATAATGTTAACAACAAAATAACGCTTCTGAAGCTATATGAAAAATTGTGCTAATTCTCTGTTTTCATTATTTTCAGAAAAAATGACATGCATCCAAAAACCCGAAAGGTCTTGTACAAATTGAATTTGAGAAGAATATTCAGTGCTGTCTTAGTGAGGGCAAGTGTGGGGATTATGGCAAAGCTGCAGAGGGTGGAACCATATGTCACCTATGGGTAAGAGATGAGTTTTCCTGATTGTATATTTTTGTTAGAAGAATCATTTTTGAGCTTCCATGTGTTTACATGTTACATGCTGATATTTACGGAAAGAAAAATAATGGTTTTGGAATATAAATGGTTTAGTTGAATTAAAAATTTAAAAGGGTTTGTATAAATTGTAATTATCTTACCCACTTCAAGGATGCTAATGCTGTTTGCTAAGATAGTACAAGTTATCCGTTTTGCTGCATGTTTATGGTGTTCAATTGCAAGGTAGTCTTCTCACAACTCAATTTTCAGTACACTTTTAAACCTGGACATTAACTTCAAAATTTCTTTTTGGGAAGTTGAAATTGTTTGTTGCTTTCTATCTTTGGGCAGAAAATTGTCATGAACATCTGATTTTTAATTTCCTGAGTTTCAGATTTACAGTGGGTGTCTAGAACTTGTGTGGGATGGCATGATATTGCTATTTTGATTGTATCTTCAACTTCCATTGTTGGTTTTAGGGGAACAAATTTCTCAACACGATTTAAAAGAATATCCCTTGTAAAGTTTTCTTCATAATTTTGTAAATATTTGCTTCTTTTGAAGGTATCCTAATCTTAAAACCATAAAGGAACTGATCTACAAGAAGGGATTCGCAAAAGTAGACAACCAGAAAGTTCCTCTGACAGACAATAACATTATTGAACAGGCAAGACACAGCTTTACGATTCCTTGGCCTGTTCACCTCTAATGGCCCCTGTTTATGGTGACAGACTTTTCTCGAATTTATCTCACAGGCATTAGGAGAGCATGGAATTGTGTGCATAGAAGATATGGTCCATGAAATTGTTAATGTTGGTCGACACTTTGAAGAAGTTGCCAGTTTCTTGTGGCCCTTTGAACTCAACAACCCAGCTGATGGCCTGCAAGGATCGAAAACCTTATACAAGGATGGTGGAGACACGGGGAACCGGGAAGATCTCATCAACGAACTAATCAACAAAATGAATTAAAACCATTTCCTACTCATGGAGAAATTTTGTTTTGTCTTAAATACTGGCTGCCACCATTTCATTTCCAAGATTTTGCTGGTTTAATAGACATATTGGAATATTTGTTATAGGTGTTGTTTATTCCTCTGCTACAAGTATTGGGACAGGTAGAATGATTAGCCCTTAGACGTATTGAAACTCAGACAAGGCTACTATCATTGTAAATGACGAGCCTTTCACTATTTGATGTCTCAGATTCTCAGACTCGTAGAATGTGGTGTGGCTTATAAATGTCTCTTTTGTGCTATGAAAATTTACTAACCTGAAGTTTACTTGAAACCGTTGATATTGTGAATTGCATTTCAATGTTCTTCCCAAAGAATGCACAGAACTAGCTTGCCAGTGCGTGGGGATGGAATTAAGCTTTCGCCAGGCATCTTGCTACACGGGAGAAGGAAGGAAAGGGTAAAAGGGACGTATTACAGGATAGCGAAAATTGAGCGATATTTCGTGTTAAAGTAGGAAAATTGATTCTTCAGTTCTTATGGTTTCGTATGATCTCTTAACTATTTTTATGATCTCTTAACTATTTTTATAGTTTTTTCCCTTTTTATTGAATTCTTGTAACCTTAGTTATAGGCATTAGTATTTACATTTTTATAATCAGGGTTGATGTGGATATGAAGAAGCATGTATGTTATCACAAAATACAAAATTAGTTTTTTAACAAATAAGTAATGGAATAAAATTTATTTATTATCGACGTAAACTTATTATGCTTATAATTGTCTCCGTGCATCTCTATACGTAATATAGTTGATTTTGATTCAAACTGGATTTGTGGCAAAATTGACTTAGGTGTATGCTTAGTGAGAATCACGTTATTGGTTAGTAACATTTATCTTGCTGTAATACACCTTTTGAGAAATCCTCGTACTGTAATGATGCATGGTAAAAAGTTCAAGAAGGAGTTGATGAAAAAACTTGTGCCACTAATTTTATTCTCAAAAGAGGAAAAATAGGCATCTATCCAAATTGGTTTTGAATGAAATGGGAACAAAACCAACTTAGAATTGGGAGTCCCATATAAATGATATAAACATTTGTAACACGTTGAAGTTCTACCAAAGTATACTTGATCATGAAGACGAATTGGAATCTAGACTTCAAATACTATTCTAGAAGATGCTTTTTACGGCAGTTAAAAAAGCTTTTTGAACAGCGATTTTATAAGCAGTGTCAATGTTGTCGACGTAATAAACAAAAGATTTCACTGTGATTATAAAACCGCCATGAAAAATGACTTTTATGGACAGTTTTTTAGTTAACTGTCGTGAAAAAGTCCTCTGTAAATGTTAAAACCACTATGGAAAATATTTTTCATTGGCGGTTATCTAAATAATTGCTATGGAAAGTGCTTGTTTTCACACACACACATATATATAACCTCCCCGCATTGAATTAAACCAAAATAGACTAATTCTAGCTAGCAAACCAATTCAATGGCAAAGCAATTCAATGTTAACACCAAAATTGTAAAATTGAACAACTGAACTAAACCTTATTCAACTAAAACTCAATGTACAATTCAATACTAACGATCAAATTTAACGCTAACATAGCCAGAGTTTTCAATCCAAATTCAACCAAGCCTAATCAATAACTTAACCAATCTCTAGTTCAACTAAATCTAAAGAACAACAAACTAAAAAACCTATTGAACCATTAATGAAGGAATGAAACCAAAACTTTGTCATCTACCAGACTTGACAACTCAATTATAGTAATTGTTTATCAACCCATGAACTCAGTTAATGTTTTTGCCAAATCATCCCTCATTGTGTTGATTTTGTCAGGTTAATATTTGTTGTCATTTTAAAATGCCTGAAAATTAAAAGGAACAAAACCATTATCTAAGAATTAAAAATGTGAAAAAAAAAATTTAAAGAGTTACAGAACAATTGTGTAAATTCTATTTACCTCGTCTAATTTTTCAGTGACCCCTGTCTCAATAATGTCACTAATATGACGGATCACATAATATCCATATTCAATGCCAATATGATATATAGATTAATCAAAAATGTAATCCAACTCTCAAAGCACTAACAATAATCAAAACAACCAATACAAACGCTTCAAAACCGAAATCAAGCAATCCATTTGAAATATAGATACTTTTTATCATCAAACAATGAAAACAATACCAAAAAAAAAAAGCAAGAGGAAGAAGTTAGAGCATACTCTTGGTGTAGAAGACAGCGAAAATCTAAAAAACAAGCTCTCTCAACGGCGAGATCAACCAATGATAGTGAAAGACAGCGAAACAATGGCAGAACACAGTGAGAATGATGAGGTTTGATAGGAAATAGTGGGAGGAGGAAGTTTTGACAGTGCTGAGGCAAAAAGAAAGACCACGGTATTGTGTAAAAAAGTGAGAGTTATCGTGCCAGAGTGATTAGGGTAGTATTTTGAAATGACTTTTAACGACAGTTTCGGTTAAAAGTATTTATGACAACAGTTATTCAATTAACTGCTGTGAAAAGTGATTATGATGGTGTTTTAGCAAACGTCGTCATAAGTTAAAATGTCAGGAAGTTTTTTTACCCTAGGATTGGACTTTTTACGATGGTTATTAAGAGAACCGTGAGAGTCAACACTTACCAAAACTTAATTACAAAAACACTATCACTTTTTTTAATAGAGTTTTTACCTTTAATCGCTGTAAATTAGTGTTATGGAATCTATTTTTCCTTGTAGTGAGAAACATATCCTTAATGTAGCTACAAATGATACATTCGAAAAGGGTCATATGCATAATTGAAAGTCTTATGCAATATTCCTTTAATCCCCAATTCTTGAATGGTGTTGACTGGTTACCACTTCAAGAGACTAGGTTCAAAACCCTAAGCATAGTTCCTTCACTCTCTTATTTTATTCCCCCATCATTCCTTCGTCTTCCACCTTTTTCTTTCACTCTTCCATCTTCTTCCATGGCTACATGAATGGTGTTGTTGTTTGGCGCTCCCTTGGACGTGGCTGTATGGTTGAGGTTCCTTACATCTCTTGAGTAGGGGTGATGGTGGTCAGAGCTTTGGTTCTTGATTAGGGGAGTTTCTAGTTCTATTTTATGTTTTGTTCTGCAATGTATTTCCAAATTCTTCCTGCAATGCATATATCGATGTATATGTTGTTGAGACTCCATTATATTGAACTAGATTATATGTATTTGGATTAAAATTTTTGTGGTTGAGTACTTTGTTATATTAATTCATATCTCAATTGAGTTAAGTGATGGTCTATTATGTTGTTTGATTCTACATTTTGTGCTTGCTTGGAGTTTTGCAATGATGGTTGTTTCATTAATTAAGGTGATTAAAAAATAAGTGCATGGCATAGTAATGCTAGGTGCATTCCATTAATTAGAACTTAATCAAAGGGAAAGTGCATTAATCTAATCCTAATTGCATTCCAACTCCTAATGAAATGAACCAAAGCCCACCACTTAACCAAGTCTCAAGATATCCATTCCTATACATTTCTATCATTCCCATCTATTCCATTCCATTTTTATACTAAAAATATTATTGAGTTCATGCATACATGTTGATTTTGTCGTTGTCAATTTTGCATTCCCATCACTTAATTAACTTAGGATTCGAATAAAGGCTCCTCAAGTGAAACAATCCAAATCACTTGTTGCATCTCTTGGGGATTGTTGATTTTAATTCCTACGGCATGTTAGGACAAGGTTAAATCAATGGCAACATTGCTTCAGAGTCATTTTTAACTCTGTAGGTTAACTAGGGTTGATACAATTGAATTTGAATAAAGAAGGACATAAAGAAAAGCCTTTCATTTTATCTTCTCACACTAGACAAGTTTTCTATGTCCCAAATTCTGCTACTAATGAATGGTTTATTATTTTGTTGGGCAATAAAATAAATGACGAAAACAAGATGAGATATGGGGACAATGGAGTTAAGGATGATCTATATTTTATGGGACATCCTTTGGAATAAATTTTAACAAAGATGATGCTTTGTATGCTAGGCATGATCATAATAAAGGAATATAGATTTCAAAGAGGAAAAAACTTCACAATATGAAGAAAAGTTTAATTCAAGTTAAAAAGACATTAATAAAGCAAAGACCAATAGGAAAAGAAAACGAGCCACTGCTACTTCGCTGAGAATAACATTATCATGTAAGTAATTGGTTGGTTGTTATCATTTTGGTTCTTGATTGCAATGCCGATCAGCAATCCCCTATTATATTAAAAAAAAAAAAAAAATTGGATGTCTTACATGATGGTTATTCGTCATAACCATCATGTACTAATATCATACAATTGATGGTCACTGAAGACAAAATGTCACATAAAGATATCAAGTCACTTGGCCTTTTCAAGTTACTATTCACAAGATAATCTTGAAATTTTGACCAACTTTGAAAATTCATAATTAATTCTAAACAAATCGAAATAAGCTTGTTTCAAGTTTTATTTGAAGCCTTTTCAATTTTTGCATAGGAAAAATACTCACTGGATTCATAGCTTTGCCGTTTTAGCCCAAATATATACTCTTCATTTGGTAAATTTTTCCTTTTCTAGATTTTTTTACCATAACCTCAAAAGTTCATAACTTTTCATATATGACTCTAGTTTAGGTGATCTATCACTCTATTTAAAGCTCAAGATGAGCATTTTTACCCTGCAAAATCTTATGGCAACATTTGTCTATTTGTTTAGGATCTCATGTTCACTAAGTTATGGTATTTTAAGCTATTTTCTTACCCTTTTAATGCCATTATTTAGGCATTTGTGCCATAATTAAGCCATTCATCATGTATATCAATACATATCTATACCTCGGCTATACTTTATATAACAATAAAGTTATTAACTCATACAATCATCCATGATAAATTTACAAACTTACAAAATTTAAAGCATAATTGAAAGTTCCATAATAGAACATGTATTCTTTCAGGGTAACTCCACTTCCTTGCCTTTGCTTCTAGAATATCCAGCTATAAATTATGAATATCCTACAAATTTATCAAGAACAGTCAACAAAAAATCATTATGAAGCTATAAATGAATATGTTAGATTTTGATGTGTAATCAGTTGTAATTATTTGTACTCTTCATTGTTAATACACCATTTATCACTTATCAGTCATAGCCCTATTACTTGTCAAATTATCTGTTGATGCAAGTTTAAAAAAAAAAGTGATTTCAGGTTATATAATGTCATAATATCATTAATTCCTTTATACTAATACATTTTGGTTATAATGCAATATAAAATCATTATTAAAAGTCAATTATCGCTAGTATGAAATCATAAAAATCACTTGTCATTAACTATACTTTCACTTGTTAGTGGCATTCATATTTTGATGTGATTGTAATTGTGTGAAGAACCAACATGTACTTGTAGGGTTTCAAAGGCTACAATCAAGAATATGAATTTTTAATGCACACCATAACAGATGGAAAAAAATTTGAGAGAATTACCATTATATGGAGCCAAGAAATATAATGGTAGCCAAGAAATCAATGAACAAAGGTCAATGGCTCATAGAAGTTCTTCTCCTAATCTTTCAATCATCTTGATCGAAGTTCAAAATCATAGTTTTATATAGGAGATAAATTATGGCGGGGTCTGTTGTATAATAACAAATGGAAAGATACGAGAGAGAATTATCATTATATGTAGTCAAGCAATTAATGAGCAATGGTTGATGGCTCCTAGAAAAGGTTTAATTCCCCAATCATCTTTGTCATATTCTGAATTTTTGGACTTAGAAGTACTCAAAATAGCTTGAAATGGGTGGGTTACCAGATCCCAATTAGTAGGAGCCCTAGAAGTTCCCATAAAGAATAAGAGGATCCTTAAACACTAAATTGTAAAGTAAAAGTTTTTTGGAGCTGAGGAACAAAGAAGATAGAAACTCCAATAAAGTCTCGAGGGTTTAGCATAGGAAATTGAGATGAGTAAGGAGCTGGAAACCTCATTAAGATGATTTATAAGGCTAAACCTGAGCAAAGACCAAATCGCAAATTCAAAAGGTTTCGAGCCGGAAAAGGGAACAATGGAAATTATGCCTAAAATTTTTTTTAAAAAAAATCCAAAATAATGGGAAATGATATCTTGAGGCCCATTTGAGGTTAAGAATGACAAAAAATACTCCCAAAGTGAATTTATGAAATTCCTAGAGTTTTGGTTAATTATGAGTTACTATTTAAAATATGAGAAGGTCTAAGATAATTAGAGAAAATGGGGAATAAGTATTTGGAGAATTATTGAAAGTTTTAAAAATGATTCCATTCCCAAAATATGAAGAGGTTGGCTTTTAAAGAATTTAAAGCCTATTTATATCCTCTCTTAGGAAATTCAAAATAGAACGCTTATAGGCTAAGTTTTGTCCTGGAAAAAATTAGAGAATTTCCTTCTGATAAAAAGGGATTATTGGAACCAAGGGACAAATTTTAGGAGTTATAGACCAGTAAAAAGAATTTGGTCAAAGTTGCTCCTAAATAAAATTATTAATGTTTTTAATGGGAGACAAAGAGAAAAACATTTCTTCATGTGTATGCATATAAGATGCCATGGAAGGTTATTTTTTATAAGAAAAGGGTGCTAGAACATGCCAGTGATATCAAGTAAGTTAGAACCTAGAAAAATACCCAATATGGGCTCAAATTATAAAATAGGTGGATGAATAGCCAATGGTATAACTATACACGAATTTTCCTTTATTTTCCTCCTTATTTTGATGCTAACTTGATGAAGAGAACAAGGTTGAAATTATACAATTTGTCAAGAGCAAAACTTAAAAAAAAATTAAAATAATATATTATAAAGCACATAGATAATTGTCCTTATTTTCCTAAGCAAGCCAAGGCACATAGCAACCTTGATGAACACTTGGCAAGATCACATAGGGGAAGGCTTGGTAAAAGGAACAAGTAGATTTGGGGTTATCAGAAGAAGAAAAAACCAAACCAGACCAAACCAGTTGGTTCAACCGCAAAACCTATAAACCAGCCAGTGGTTTGGCTTGGTTTTATTGTTGAACTGGGTAGGAGTTGAACTAGTAGCAAATAGGTGTGAACCAGTGAAAACTGGCAAAAATTGGTGTGAACCAGTGATAAACTAGTTTGGATGATTATGTTTCCATTGACCCTATTTTTTCTCATTCAGCCTCTAATATCTTAGTCATTATAGATTTGAATATATTTTAATGATAATTTTGATATCAATTATTATTAACTTTAGTTATTGATGAATGTTAAAAAATCAAAATTCTCAATGTTATTATACTTTGTTATTATTACAATCAAACTATATGTTGTTATATTTCTTTTCATTTTGTTATTAGTGATTATTAATGTTGTTATATTTTTATTTTTAATTAAATTATATTATTTTAATATGGCCAGTTTGCTCTTGAGTTCACATCGGTTCGACCAACTAACCCTTGAATCACTACTTCAACCGGTTTAATAGCCGGTTTGGTTTTTGTTCCTTGGGAATTATAACATTTCACAAGGGGCAAAATAGAAAGCCAATGGCCAAAAATTTTTCTATAAATACCCTCATGTAAGAGGCCATTTTTGGCCAAGAAGAGAGACATAAGGGGGAGAAGAATTTGCTCTTGAAACAAAAAGAAAGAAGAAAAAAGGAACCAAACCAACTTCAGGCAATCACATAAGGTAAGTCAAGGATTCTTTTAGGGATTTAATCACTATAAAAAAACATGTATTTTGTAGCGGTTAAAAAATGACTTTCGTAGCAGTTATAACCACTAGAAAATCAAGTGCTAGAAAGGGATTTCTAGCGGTTAAGAGAACCGCTACAAAGTATGGTCAAAATGCCAGAAAATTTCTAACGGTTAAATAACTGCTAGAAAAAACAAGTAACGGAACGGGAATGATATGAAATTTCTAGAGGTTCATAACCACTAGAATCTCTCAAAAATTTCTAGCGGTTAGTTAACCGCTAGAAAATTTTGCGCAAAATTTCATTTTGCCAGGAAACAAAAATTTTCATTTTGGCACCAAAATTTTCTAGCGATTAGTAACTGCTAGAAAAGTTCAGAGGTAATCAAATTTTGTCGAGAATCGAAATTTTGGAATTGGCGCTAAAAAATTTCTAGCGGTTATAAACCACTAGAAATGTGGCGGGATATTTAAATTTTACAAAATTTGTCCCTCTTTTTTTTCATTTTCTAGCGATTTCAGAACTGCTAGAAAGTTTATTCCAGGTCAAAAAAATAAATTGAGGTGTTTGATTATTAAAAAAATAGAATATTCTAAATTTAAAAACCATTAAATAGATTATATTAGAGAATTTTTGTTAATATATATAATTACTAATGTATTATATATTATACATTTGAATTTTGTAATAAATAATAAGTAATTAAGTTATGATTATGTCAAATGAAGTGAATTAAATTTAATAAGATAGTTGAATTAAAGATGAGATAGTTTATAATATTGAACCTAAACTGTTATATTGAGAAGTGCTTGAATCAATTAAGGAAGGTATGACAAATGTGAAGAAGAAAAATCTGAAAGAAAAAGAGAAATAAATATGTTAGTAAATTATAAATAAAAACAAATAAAAGATATTAATACTTATAAAATAAAAATCACCTTACCATATAATAAAGAGAAAAAAACCACTATATAAGAGAGTAAGAAAAAAAAAAGAGAATTATAAAGAAGAATGGGGAGAGGAAGGAAAAGAAATGGGGTAAATGAATGAAGAGGTGATGTGGTATTTATAGAGATCAGCGAGACATTTGTAGTGGTTTTTTTGCAGCGTTTTGATTCATTTTGTAGCGGTCTTGCATTTTCTAGCGTATAATAAAACCGCTAGTATTTGTAACGGTTTCACAATTTGTAGCGGTTATGTAACCGCTACAGATTGTAATTTTTTACTTTTTAAAAAACGAAACCAATTTTAATTTATACATATTTATTTATGAAAGGCAAATTTTTTGAATGATAAAAATTTTTGAAACTGCTATTCTTGATCATCATCCTGTCTGAAAAGAGATATTAAAAAAAATTATGTTAGAATTATAATATATTTAGAAAAATTTAGTAATTAGTAGTTAATTATTTAAATAATTTAAAAAAAGACATATACCTGATAATTGTCAAATCATCGTCTCCCTGAGGAAAGAAGTTTTCAAAATTCGGGGGTTGGAAAGGTTCGCTGTTGTAAATAATGTCATCATCACCTATATCATAAAGATCCCGTGGCTTAAGGTGAACAACGAAATTCCAGTCTTTATGTTTCTCATCTTCGACATAGTAAACTTGGTGTGCCTTGGAAGCAAGAATATATGGCTCATCATCTTCAGATTTCCCCGTATGAATAAGTCTTGAGAAATTAATAGAGGTGATGCCCAAGTGGTCAGTAGCGAGTCCCCATGAAGTTGTCGTATTTGTCGAGGAGCACTTGAATAGAATTATGGTGAAAAGCTGGTAACTCAACTCAATGATGTCAATTGGCTTTCCATAGTAAGTGACGCCTCCAAAGCGCATACCGTCACTGCTGCTAGCATAACATCTCGTCCCGAATGTCCCGCAAGCTCCAGAGTTTTGTGTAAGCAATCCCTGATTATGTCCAACCATACAAAACTTGAAGCCATTGACATTATACGCGGTAAACCTTCGTGCATGGTCTAATGGACCGAGGGAAAGAGCTTTGAATTCATCTGTGTATAGGCTATTGTCATTACGTATTCGACATGTAAACCAACCAGGAAACTCTTTGTGGACTCTTTTATCAATGTCAATGGAACGCACACGCCCCCGTAGCTGCCGCTTGAGGTAACTTCTAAACTCACTACAGTGAAGTGTAATTTGTTAGAGTTAGTGAGAAACAAATATAAAGTGTAAAAGTTAGTGAGCTTATATAATACTTACTGCATGAAGGGTTCAAGTTGGTTGCAATTTATCAAAACATGTCTGTGTGCTTGGAGTTTCTCTATGGCAGTGAGTCTGAAGAATTCATATCCTCTAACTGGTTTCCTGACAAGAGGAAATAAAGTTGACGTGGAGGGACCAGGAGGAGAATCATCTACGCGACGCGGGCGGTTAAAAGATGTCTCCATGTCATCAAAGTACCTTGGATAGAAAGTTAGGATCTCATCTCCGGAATAACCTTCTGCTATTGACCCCTTAGGCCACGCCTTATTCCTAACATATGATTTTAATTTTCCCAAGTACCTGCAGGTTAATATTCCATTAATAATTGCGAGCAAATGAAATAACAATGTGAAATTTAAAGAGGCGGCCAGGGATAAAAGATAATCAATTGTACCTCTATAGGGTATATCCATCGATAGTAAACTAGACCATCAACCTTTGCTTCTCGAACAAAGTGGACAGTCAAGTGAACCATAACAGTGAAGAATGACGGAGGAAATATCATCTCCAAGTGACAAAGTGTAAGAACTATTTTATTTTGCAGCTGATCAAGCTCTTCTGCTATCAAGACCTTCGCACACAACTTCTTGAAAAATGAACACAATTCCACTAAAACAATTGATACATCAGAAGGTATTGTGTTTTTCAAGGCCAATAGAAGTAACTATTGCATAAGAACATGGGAGTCATGACTTTTTAACCCAGTAACCTTTCGAGCTTGCAGATCGATACACCTTGAGATGTTGCTAGAATATCCATCTGGTATTTTTATGTTCTTCAGCGTCGAAAGGAAGATGTCCTTGTTCTGCTTCGTCAAGGTGAATTAGCTGGTTGAAACTTGTCATTTTTATCAAGCCAAGCCTCTTCACGAATTCCCCAGGCCCGTAAGTCTTTTCTAGTTACGAGATGGTCTTTGGACTTTCCCGCTTCGTTGAGCAATGTATATAGCACATTATCCCACATATTTTTTTCAATGTGCATAACATCCAAACTGTGTCGTAGCAAATTGTTAGGATTATAGTTTTGATGATAACAAGTCAGAATATCAGGGTTAAGTATTTTGATCGATCAACTAATCGAACAATCAGTTATCGCTAAGATTTCAGATAAATGATCAAGTGTAAATCAGGTCTATAGTAGTCTTTTTGATCGAAGAACTATTCGATGAATAGTTTATCGATAAAGGGATCGATAATCGCTAGTGTAAAAATCACATAAGAGTATGGAAATTATCGATAAGCTGATCAATAATATCAGGTAAGCAATCGAGTTACTGATAAGAAACCGAGTGCATTTATCGATCAAGTTATCGATAAATCAGTCATCAATAACGACTTCGATAAAAGGTAACACTCTCTACTTGTTCTGCACATTAGTTCAGTTACAAATTTATCGATCATATTTTCGATCATTTGTTTATCGATTACGTACTCGAACTTTATGCTCTAACTCTCTGAATGCAGGAGATCAAATTCACTGATAGATCGATAATTTTATTGATCACAAAATTTTCGATTACATGATCGATAATCAATGTTCTTTTTAACTCTTACTCAGTTTTGCTACAGCTAAATTATCGATAACATTATCGATAATTTTAACTTGTTTGCTTAAATAAGTTTTTCACATAACGTGTTCGATAAAGAGTCTGAGAATTGACATATTAGCATTAAGTTATGATGAACTAATTTTCGATCAAGTTATCGATCACTGGATTTTCGATAAAATGATCGATCATTCAATTCCCCGAACTTCATGTTTTCACAAAACGTGATCGATAATCATTTTCCTTACCTTACAGGATCAAACTTCTTTCTTCACTATTATCGATCACTTGTTCGAATAGTTAATGATCGATCAGATGTTCGATCATTTCAAATAGCATGTGTCTTCCTTTGATTATTTACATAACCATGTTTTATCGATAATATTATCTATCATATATTTATCGATAAGCTGTTCGATCATTTCAAATAGCATGTGTCTTCCTTTGATTATTTACATAACCATGTTTTATCGATAATATTATCTATCATATATTTATCGATAAGCTGTTCGATCATTTCAAATAGCATGTGTCTTCCTTTGATTATTTACATAACCATGTTTTATCGATAATATTATCTATCATATATTTATCGATAAGATGTTCGATCATCAATGACTGAAGCTTCATTTTAATAACATCTAAATTATCGATAATCTGTTCGGTCAATTATATGATCGATCACTTGTTCGATCATGCAATGATTTCCTCTTTCTATGAAAATTCTTGGAGCCGATGATCCAACACTTGATCGATAACTTTAGTGATCTATTTCGAAAAGTCTTCATTCCGTTTATCGATAACTTGATCTATCATCAAGTAATCGATCATCTTTTCGATCAAACCAAACCGGAATGACACTCTGTTCTTGTTACTGATAAATGATCTCGTCACAAATCTTGAATGATAAATTAGCCTTCCTTCTGTATTCAAGGTTAAAGCACTCACCACAAAATTCTCACTTGTTCTAAGTTTGAAATATGCAGATTAATGAAAACGAGTGCAACGGCTCTTCAATGGGATTACGTAGACTGCGACCTACAGTGTCAGAAACTCAGACGCATTAATGGCGGAGCTGTTAAAACCAGTGAAACACGCAAACGAAGTCACAACGGCTAGAAGCCTTCCGTCTAACGGCTATTTAACGATATCAACTATAAAAGGCGCGAAGAGGCATTAATGAAGAGAATTGAATACCGGAGCTACCATCTGCTATTATTTAGTTACGCATTCAATACTCTGTTTTTTACTTTACTACTGAGCATCAGTGTTTATCATTGAATTCACTCTGTAAGAGAGCCATTCACTACTTTCATTAAAAACTTGAGAGACACTCAAGAGTGTGGACTCTTGAGAGGGGTTGTATCCTTACGGGAGTAAGGGGGAGTGATTGAGCGATTCATTACTGTACCGAGGCACCAAGAGCCCTGTCGATCTTGGAAGATAGTGAAATACTCAGAGGTGTTCTGGGGACTGGAAGTAGGTCACGTGGTTGAGACCGAACCAGTATAAATCTTGTGTCTCTTCTCTGCGGTTAAATTTCTCCTTACTCTGACTCTCTGTTTCATTCAATACTTGCACGCATTTAATTCTTAAATTTTTGTAACTCACCCAATTCACCCCCCTCTTGGGTGAGATTGTTTCTAACATTTGGTATCAGAGCAGGTCTCTTCACTAAGGATTTAACAGTCCGAAGATAGATCAAATGGCAGGATTTGGAGATAGCGTGTTACCGGAAGGATGTTCAACATCTAAACCGCCAGGCTTCAGTGGAGAAAATTATACGTTCTGGAAAATGAGGATGAAAATCTTCATTAAGGCCACAGAGTATGGGTTGTGGGACGTAATAGAACACGGCAACTATGTCCCGATGAACACAGTAGATGGCCAGCAAGTACCCAAGAGTTCCACGGAATTCAACGAGGAAGATAAGAAGCTGGTGACCCTAAATGACAAAGCGATCAACATACTCACGTGTGCGCTTAGTCAAAGGGAATACTTCAGAGTCTCAAGCCTGGAAACCGCGAAGGAAATGTGGGAGGCTCTGGAGATAGCTCATGAAGGAACCACCGGTGTAAAACAGAGTCGAATCAACACTCTCACTACCGAATTCGAATTATTCAGAATGAAGGAAGGAGAGAGTATCCGAGATATGGAAGTCAGATTCTCACATCTCATAAATCACCTCACTGCACTTGGGAAGAAATATAGTCAAGAAGATCAAGTGAGGAAAATTCTGAGCGGTCTCACAAAAGAATGGGAACCGAAAGTAACAGCTATTGAAGAAACCAAAGGAGAATCCATTGGTTCGGTTGCAGCACTATTCGGGAGTCTTGCTGAGTATGAGAGCAAGCAAAAATACAAAAAGGAGATGAACGAGAAAAATCGGAAAGGCATCGCTCTTAAAACTCAAGTGAGCGAGGATGAAAATGAAGATGATCTTGATGATGATGAAATGGGCCTTATAGTCAAAAGGTTCAAGAAATTCTACAAAAACAGAACCGGAAAGAAGTTTCAGCCGAAACGCAAAATTTCCTCGTATCCGAACGAATCAAAGGATCCAATCATTTGCTTCGAGTGTAAAAAGCCAGGACATATCAAGGCGGAATGTCCCCAACTCTCCAGAGCAAAGGATAAAGAAAAGAAGAAAGAAAGATTCAGAAAGAAGAAAGCCTTCGTCACATCAATCTGGGGAGACAGCTCCTCCGATGAAGAAGAAGAAAGTGACGATGAAGAGACAGCTAATATCTGTCTAGTGGCCCAAGAAAACGAGGACTCAGAAACAGACGAGGTAATAATTTCTGAACCATCTTATGATGAATTGCAGTCTGAATACAATGCTTTACACTTAGAATTAGTAAGAATTGCAAAAGAGTTAGTTAATTCTAAGAGAAGGATAAAGTTTTTAGAAGATCAACAATCAAAGGTTAAAGTCAATACTGACTCGACCTTGACTTGTGAAAGTTGTGAAAAGAATGAAAGAAAGATTGAAGATCTAACCAGAACTTTAGAAAAATTCACTAAAGGAAGCGAAATGCTTAAGGTGATTCTAGGAGCTCAACGATGCTCTATGGACAAGACTGGTATAGGATACGATCCAACCCAAGATAAATCGAAAGAAAAGAAAAAGAGTAGTGGTAGATCATATCTTACATATTTTAGAAATTCTGTGCATTCCTCAAATCCTTTTGCACTTTGTTCTCATTGCAACCGTAAAGGCCATTCAACTTCTTCTTGTTACTATAAGAAGAAAGGAGATTACGGAACATTAAAATGGGTGCCCAAAGGTACTTATGCACCAAAAATAACTCATACTAACCAGAAAGGACCCAAGAAGGTATGGGTACCTAAAACATGATTGTAATTTTTGCAGGTATGTCTCAAGGCATCCAGAACAAATAAATGGTATATAGACAGCGGATGTTCCAGACACATGACAGGTGACACTGAGAAGTTTACATCACTCAAACCAAAAGATGGAGGAAAAGTAAGCTTCGGAGGAAACCAATCGGGAAAAATTGCTGGAATCGGAGAAATCGGAAGTAATATAGGCATGAAGGTCGAGGACGTGTACTACGTGGAAGGTCTGTGTCATAATCTCCTCAGCGTCAGTCAGAGTGCGGACAAAAACAACTGGGTAATCTTTGATTCTGAAGAGTGTTTAATCATAAGCAAAGATGACCTACCCTTGAAGAAAGAAGAATTGAATACGAAGCTGAGAGCTCCGAGGGACGGTAACTGTTATACACTTCAATTTGATTCTAAAGCTTCTGAAAATTGTTTTATTAGTAAAAAGGAGGAAAGTTGGATTTGGCACAAGCGTCTTGCACATGTCAACATGAATCAACTTTCAAAATTAATAAAAAGGGATCTAGTTGTTGGTTTACCAAAAATCCAGTATGAACGCGATGATGTTTGTGATGCTTGTCAAAAAGGTAAACAAACAAAATCTTCATTTAAATCAAAGAAGATAGTTTCAACTGAAAGACCTCTCCAAATGATTCACATGGACTTGGTCGGTCCATCTAGAGTAAAAAGTTTCGGGGGAAATCTTTATACTCTTGTAATAGTTGATGACTATTCAAGGTTTACCTGGACTTTGTTTCTTTCCTCTAAAGATGAAACTTTTAATGCTTTCATTGTTTTTGCCAAAAAGGTCCAAAATGAGAAAGGTATATCTATTGTGTCTATCAGGTCAGATCACGGAGGAGAATTTGAAAACAACGAATTTGCAGAATATTGTGAGGAACATGGAATTGACCACAACTTTTCTGCACCAAGGACTCCTCAACAAAACGGAGTAGTTGAACGAAAAAATAGAGTACTCACGGAGATGGCTAGAGCAATGCTAAATGAGAAAAAGGTCTCACAAGTTTTCTGGGCAGAAGCAATGAGCACAGCTTGCTATATCTCAAATAGAGCCTACATCAGAACATTGCTCGGGAAGACTCCATATGAATTGTACAAAGGAAGAAAACCCAATCTGTCACATCTAAGGATCTTTGGAAGCAGATGCTATATCCACAACAACAACAAAGAGAACCTGGGTAAATTCGATCCTAAAGCTGATGAGGGTTTGTTTCTTGGCTACTCTAATCGTAGTAAAGCATATAGAATTTTCAATAAGCGAACCTTCACAATAGAAGAATCGATTCATGTGGTGTTTGCTGAAACTGAAACAATTTCTAAACCTGTAGATGATGATGCTGAAATCGTTCAAAATTTTCAAAAACTAGATTTGAACAAAAACTCGAACAAATTATTTTCAGAAACCGTTTCAGAAAACAGGGATGTTTTAAACGATCCCTCTTTACAAGAAAATCTAGAGCAGCCAAAGGCATGGAGACACAACCGAGATCATCCTCTGGATCAAGTCATCGGTAAAGTCAATGAAGGGGTCAAAACCCGGAGACAAATTGTCAATGAAGTTCTTTTCTCTGCTTTCATATCTCACATTGAGCCCTCTAATATTGACGAAGCACTATCAGATGAATTCTGGATAGTTGCGATGCAGGAAGAACTTAATCAATTTGAGAGAAATCAAGTTTGGGAATTGGTACCCAGACCAGAAGATCATCCGGTCATTGGCACCAAATGGGTATTCAAAAACAAGCTCGATGAATCAGCTCAGATCGTCAGAAACAAAGCCCGATTAGTAGCAAAAGGCTATAATCAAGAAGAGGGAATTGATTATGAAGAAACGTATGCTCCTGTAGCTAGACTGGAAGCCATACGAGTTCTTTTGGCTTTTGCTTGCATCAAAGATTTCAAACTATTTCAAATGGATGTTAAAAGTGCATTTCTGAACGGTTATATATCAGAAGAGGTGTTTATCGAACAACCTCCCGGTTTTGAAAATCCAAATTTTCCAAATCATGTTTACAAACTTAAAAAGGCTTTGTATGGTTTGAAACAAGCGCCCAGAGCCTGGTATGAACGACTTAGCCACTTTCTTATAGAAAAAGGTTTTGAAAGAGGTAAAGTGGATGCCACACTTTTCATTAAAAGAAATAGAAAAGATCTTTTGATTGTTCAAATATATGTAGATGATATTATTTTCGGTGCTACTAACGAAGATCTCTGTCAAGAATTTGCTAAGCTTATGCAGGGAGAATTCGAGATGTCCATGATGGGAGAATTAAATTTCTTTCTGGGATTACAAATCAAACAAAAGAAGAACGGTATATTTATCTCCCAGACGAAATATGTAAAGGAATTGCTGAAGAAATTCGGAATGGAGAATGCTAAAAGTGTAAAGACTCCAATGAGCTCAACCTGTTCGCTTGATATAGACGAAGACGGGAAAGACATAAATCTAACAAGATATAGAGGGATGATCGGTTCCTTACTATACCTTACTGCAAGTAGACCAGATATTCAGTTCAGTGTTGGAATGTGTGCGAGATATCAGTCAGCTCCAAAGGAGTCGCATGAAGAAGCCGTGAAACGGATACTCAGATATCTTGTAGGAACTCAAAATTTAGGAATCTGGTATCCAAAAGGAGGAACCGAATATTTAATGGGATATTCTGACGCCGATCACGGTGGATATAAAACAGACAGGAAAAGCACCAGTGGACAATGCCAATTCTTCGGAGGATGTCTTGTCTCATGGTCAAGCAAAAAGCAAAACACCGTGGCAATCTCCTCTACTGAATCAGAATATGTAGCCACTGCCTGCTGTTGTGCTCAGATCTTATGGCTAAAACAACAAATACAAGATCTAGGAATCAATATACGTGAGATTCCAATCTTATGTGATAATACGAGCACGATAAGTCTGTCCAAGAATCCAGTTCATCATGCTCGAACCAAACACATTGATGTTCGACATCACTTTATTCGTGATCATGTTCAAAAGAAAGATGTAAAAGTTGAATTCATCCCCACTGAATATCAGATAGCCGACATCTTCACAAAACCACTAGACCAACAGAAGTTCAGCTATTTCAGAGGAGAATTGGGAATGGTAAATCCCAATGAATTGTAAGAAATTTCATACTATCTCTTAAGATTAAATGTTTAAATTTATTGTTTTGATGATAAGATAACTAACTTAAGCATCGGAGTATGTAGAAATTTGTTTTGCAGGAAGCTCTGTTTCGATGAAGAAAAACAGAGGTAAACAGAGTATGAGATTATCGATCAATTGATCGATAATCATGAAGGCAAGTGGGAGATAATTTATCGAACAACTGATCGATAAATTCACTTTGTAAAGAAAGGGAATTGCTCCAACACTACAATTATCGATAACGTGATCGATAAAATAAATATCGATCAGAACATCGATCAAGAGCCTCAAGGTTCCGAGACTCGTCTGTCAAATTTGGTAAGCATTGATCGATAAGCTGACCGATAAGCTTAATTATCGAACAAATATTCGATAAATTACATCAGGTACGCATTTCTTTTTACTTACTTTATCGATAATATGTTCGATAAATGCTTGATCGATAACTTAATCGATAAAACTGATCTTTGTTCAAGTGTCTTCTTCATAATTATCGAACACGTGATCGATCAAGTGTTGATCGATAACTTAATCGATAATTTCAAGAACTATAACGGTACTGTACTGAATTTCATCCGTCAGTTTTCCGAACCCTAGCTCGAACATTTCCCGTCCCCTGTTCTTCGCAACGGTCGAAAATCACTCCTATCTTAAATTCTTCCACCGTTACACCGATCGAATCGTTCTCTACCACATTCCCAACCTTCACCCACTTCAAACTCACCGTTTAATCTGTCAAAAACTCGCTCAGCACCTCCGAAATGGCTCGGGTGAAGCAACCGAATGTGGAAAAGGGAGAAGCACCGGAGAAACAGCAGCCTCAATCGAGTGACACCACCGCTTCGGGTACTCGAAAGCGATACAGACCGAAGGTGAGAGAGGAATCAACGAAGAAGAGAACTACTCTGAAAATCCGGGAAAGTCGGACCGAAGAACAACCGGCCTCTCTCAGAAAGTCTCCCCGGTCCAAATCAAAGCTACCGATTGTAACTGAGGAATCGGAGACCGAGTCGGATGATGGAGTCTCAGTTCAGAAAGCTGTGGAATCAGCCTTGAATATCTCTGTCCCCAAGCAACCGAGAAAGAAGAAACAGAGGGCAAGTGAAGGAGTCGCTCGGGAAATTCCTTCTGAAGGTATACCCACTGAATTTTCTGAGTTATTATCTGGCAATCTCGATATTGAGGTTAATATAACAAAGTATAAGGCCGATTTTGCCAATAGAAAATTCTGTCCTGTGGTATCTGTTGATTTAGAGGGTCTGAGGAAAAATAAACAGATTGAGCTTGATTTAAGTGACCCACTGCAGCATTATTCAAATTGGTTAATTATTGGTGGTGAATACTGTCCCGAAGTGGTTAAAAGATTCTACTGTAATATGGAATCAGTAGAAAAATATGATGATAAAGACAATCTCATAGAAAATTGTCTGAAAGTTACACTGAGAGGCAGAGCTTTTGAAATAACCAGTGCCAAAATAAATGAGTTGCTAGGAACTCAAGATTTTGTGCGAGGTGGTGACATGAATGAGGTAAAGGCTTACAGAATCTTAATGCAGAACAGTGATTATCCCGGTGAGCTGAATTTCCCACCTAAGCAGATGTGTGACTTCTATAGGATCATCCATTACATCTATTCTAGATGCATGGTAAACAAATCCGGTAGCTTCTCACATCTCACTCAGGATGATTATCTTCTACTAGCCCGGATTATTAGTGGGGAAAAGATTAATATTGGGGATCTTATTTACTCCGAGATGAAGGACTTTGTTCTTAATAAGTCCAGATCAACCCCAATCCCCTATCCTCAGTTGGCCACTTATTTCCTTCAGGCACATAACATTGCTCCATTTGAGCCTGGGGAACTCAAGACCAAGGTTCCTAGTTTTGGCCTCACTCAGCTCCACAAAATGAGGATCTCTGTTCCCTTTACACCATCACAGAAAGTATCTCAGAAGGATAAGGGAAAGCAACCAGTTGCTAGTGCCTCTCGGACCCAGGATGAAGCCGAATCCACTGCTGCTCCATCTCATACCCCTGGTCCATCTTTTATGGAGAGGTCCCTCAGGGAAATGTTTCAGGCTGAGCTTCGTGCATTTGAGACCAGAGTCTACACTACTGCCAGAGACTATGGGGAAGTTTCTGACCGGAAGTTTGATGGCATCTCTAAGATTCTGGATCTTCACCAACAAGCCATGGTAGTTTTGGAAAAGGAAGTCACTGAGAGGTTTAATTCAGTGGACAAGGAACTCCAAGAGCTTAAAGGCTTAGTTACCTCTCTCTGCCACCACTTCACTCCACCTAGCACCAGCTTCAGCTATGAGGATCTCCTTTTCCATCCTCCCTCTCCACCACACCCTGAGCCTGCACCTTCTTCCTCTCCTTTACCTACTTCTCCTATTTCCACCACTCCTCCTTCTGTTCCATCTACTTCTACTTCAGTCCCTACTACTCTTGCTCTTATCACTGTACCTCACCCTGTTCCCTCCTTTCATTTTCCATCTATTTCTCCACTTCTTCCCCTTCCTCCTCTCCCTATTTCCCTGACCATTCCCTCGGCTCCTACCCCTTCTGATGCTGACAAAAAGGGGGAGAAGAAAACTGATGATACTTCGTAGATTATATGGCTTTATGAGTTGCTTTTTATGGCTTTTTGGTTCCATGTCATGACGTTATATTATCTCTTTTGTGATTTTCTTTTGTGTATCTGGATAGTGCTTTTATCGATAATATGTTCTTGATATTTATCTGCCTTTTTATGCTTTTAAGAATATGAAACTGTTTGATGTTCTCTCTGATAAATGACTCTTAACCTGTGTTTTGTCATCATCAAAAAGGGGGAGAATGTTAGGATTATAGTTTTGATGATAACAAGTCAGAATATCAGGGTTAAGTATTTTGATCGATCAACTAATCGAACAATCAGTTATCGCTAAGATTTCAGATAAATGATCAAGTGTAAATCAGGTCTATAGTAGTCTTTTTGATCGAAGAACTATTCGATGAATAGTTTATCGATAAAGGGATCGATAATCGCTAGTGTAAAAATCACATAAGAGTATGGAAATTATCGATAAGCTGATCGATAATATCAGGTAAGCAATCGAGTTACTGATAAGAAACCGAGTGCATTTATCGATCAAGTTATCGATAAATCAGTCATCAATAACGACTTCGATAAAAGGTAACACTCTCTACTTGTTCTGCACATTAGTTCAGTTACAAATTTATCGATCATATTTTCGATCATTTGTTTATCGATTACGTACTCGAACTTTATGCTCTAACTCTCTGAATGCAGGAGATCAAATTCACTGATAGATCGATAATTTTATTGATCACAAAATTTTCGATTACATGATCGATAATCAATGTTCTTTTTAACTCTTACTCAGTTTTGCTACAGCTAAATTATCGATAACATTATCGATAATTTTAACTTGTTTGCTTAAATAAGTTTTTCACATAACGTGTTCGATAAAGAGTCTGAGAATTGACATATTAGCATTAAGTTATGATGAACTAATTTTCGATCAAGTTATCGATCACTGGATTTTCGATAAAATGATCGATCATTCAATTCCCCGAACTTCATGTTTTCACAAAACGTGATCGATAATCATTTTCCTTACCTTACAGGATCAAACTTCTTTCTTCACTATTATCGATCACTTGTTCGAATAGTTAATGATCGATCAGATGTTCGATCATTTCAAATAGCATGTGTCTTCCTTTGATTATTTACATAACCATGTTTTATCGATAATATTATCTATCATATATTTATCGATAAGCTGTTCGATCATTTCAAATAGCATGTGTCTTCCTTTGATTATTTACATAACCATGTTTTATCGATAATATTATCTATCATATATTTATCGATAAGCTGTTCGATCATTTCAAATAGCATGTGTCTTCCTTTGATTATTTACATAACCATGTTTTATCGATAATATTATCTATCATATATTTATCGATAAGATGTTCGATCATCAATGACTGAAGCTTCATTTTAATAACATCTAAATTATCGATAATCTGTTCGGTCAATTATATGATCGATCACTTGTTCGATCATGCAATGATTTCCTCTTTCTATGAAAATTCTTGGAGCCGATGATCC
The DNA here is from genome assembly GCF_004799145.2 of Neltuma alba. Lineage (NCBI taxonomy): Eukaryota > Viridiplantae > Streptophyta > Magnoliopsida > Fabales > Fabaceae > Neltuma > Neltuma alba. Next base: position 420,856 of record NW_021635146.1, read on the forward strand.
AACACTTGATCGATAACTTTAGTGATCTATTTCGAAAAGTCTTCATTCCGTTTATCGATAACTTGATCTATCATCAAGTAATCGATCATCTTTTCGATCAAACCAAACCGGAATGACACTCTGTTCTTGTTACTGATAAATGATCTCGTCACAAATCTTGAATGATAAATTAGCCTTCCTTCTGTATTCAAGGTTAAAGCACTCACCACAAAATTCTCACTTGTTCTAAGTTTGAAATATGCAGATTAATGAAAACGAGTGCAACGGCTCTTCAATGGGATTACGTAGACTGCGACCTACAGTGTCAGAAACTCAGACGCATTAATGGCGGAGCTGTTAAAACCAGTGAAACACGCAAACGAAGTCACAACGGCTAGAAGCCTTCCGTCTAACGGCTATTTAACGATATCAACTATAAAAGGCGCGAAGAGGCATTAATGAAGAGAATTGAATACCGGAGCTACCATCTGCTATTATTTAGTTACGCATTCAATACTCTGTTTTTTACTTTACTACTGAGCATCAGTGTTTATCATTGAATTCACTCTGTAAGAGAGCCATTCACTACTTTCATTAAAAACTTGAGAGACACTCAAGAGTGTGGACTCTTGAGAGGGGTTGTATCCTTACGGGAGTAAGGGGGAGTGATTGAGCGATTCGATTACTGTACCGAGGCACCAAGAGCCCTGTCGATCTTGGAAGATAGTGAAATACTCAGAGGTGTTCTGGGGACTGGAAGTAGGTCACGTGGTTGAGACCGAACCAGTATAAATCTTGTGTCTCTTCTCTGCGGTTAAATTTCTCCTTACTCTGACTCTCTGTTTCATTCAATACTTGCACGCATTTAATTCTTAAATTTTTGTAACTCACCCAATTCACCCCCCTCTTGGGTGAGATTGTTTCTAACACAAATTAGATTCCCAATAAAGAAGAGTGAAAAATATGCTTCTCTTCTGCCATTGCATAGGTTACGCATCAGATGTCCCATGAGATTGTCATCCCTGTCGTTCAGGATCCACATCTTACCAAACTTGACATTAACATCTTCTAACTGCCACAAAAATATCCACACCAGAAAAGTAACAGAAGGATCTCTCTTCTCTTGTTTCCCATCAAAGTGAATCCGCTGCAATCTAAATCTATGCTTGGAATCAAGGAACCGTCAATGTCCTATGAAGCACCACTTACGACTGTGTGGAAGGCGACATGGCATAGAATCAAAATTGCACTTAGGACAAGCCAACCTAGTATGCACGTTCCAGCCGGACAAAGTTCCCAAACTAGGAAAATCACTTATTGTCCACATCAAGGTTGCATGGAGATTGAATAGTCGCTTGTCATATGAGTCATATGCCTCAACACCATTCGTCCACAGGTTGATCAATTCGTGTGTCAATGATTGCAGGTATACGTCTATATCATTTCCCGGTGCTTTCTTGCCAGGAATGATCATGGAAAGCAAAAAGGAGCTCTGCTTCGTGCACATCCAAGGTGGTAGATTGTATGGAATAAACACCACCGGCCATATACTGTAACTTGTGTTCATGTTTCCGAAGGGATTGAAACCATCAGTTGCCAACACAAGACATACATTTCTAGGATTACTAGCAAAGTCTGGAAATTTAGCATCAAATGTTTTCCACGTCTCCGAATCTTGTGGGTGCCTTAACCTGCAATCTGGATTTTTCTCAGTCACATGCCACCTCATGTGCTGAGCTATTTTTGATGACATATATATTCTTTGTAACCATGGTTTCAAAGGAAAGTATCTAAAGAAATAATGTATAAAAATTGCAAATATCGAATATTTAAATACTGAACAAGTAACACATTATAATCAATTGTATTGAGAATTTCAAATATCGAATATTTAGAGACGGAACAAGTAACACATTATAATAAATTGTACCTGAGAATTTTGGCTGGTTTCTTCTTCTGCTTTTTCCCCTTCCGTACCGACTTATAGCGAGACGTCTTACATCTTGTATAAATCTCCTTGTTTGCATCATCTCCCCAGTACAACATACAGTCATTTGGGCATACATCTATTTTCTTGTAGTTCAAGCCAAGCTTGTTAATAATCTTCTTTGCTTCATAAAAAGATGGAGGCAATTCAGCTTGAGAGAAAGCATCTCCCAATAATTCCAACAGCATGGACATCGCCTTATCAGTCATACTACATAAGCATTTGATATGATACAACCTCACCAAGAATGACAACTTAGAATATTTTATGCACCCATAATAAATAGGCTTGTCAGCTTCGCTCGTGAGGTCAAAAAATTCCCGAGCAGTTTTGTTTCTAAGAAACTCTGGTTGAGGCCCCTCTACTTCATCTTTGTTGGGATCCTTACTTTCATGAATGCCAAAAGCATCACGCACAGCATCGTTTATGGCATCAGCTTCATCTACTTGAACTCCCATCCGTGAAACTATTGGAACTGACTCAGCAACCATATTTGGTTGTTCCCTATGTAGTTGCCAAAATACATACTCTCGCAGGAAGGGCTTAAAGATCAAATGTTCTCTAACAATATCTCTGGGATGCCACCTTTTGAAATTACATTTAGGGCATGAACACTGAATCTTACCATTTACAGCAGCATTAGCGAAAGCAAAATCCAAGAAATAGTTTAGACCAACCAAGTATTACGGAGTTGACCGGTGCAAGTTGTTCCACGACCTATCCATCACTAATATTGCTCAAATTTCGTGAACATTTGACATAGGAAGCTCAAAGGGAAGTTAAAATGAATTTTAGGTGGAGTTCTTTAGCTTATAAAAGAGGCTGCCAATGGATACATAATGGTCAAATGTTTGTAGCAGTTCTAAACCGCTAGAAATTTCTAGCGGTTTTAATAGCTAGAAATTTGAATTCATAAGCATTTTCTAACAGTTATATATTTTCTAGTGGTTTTACTTTCGAGCCGTGATTTTCTAGCAGTTTATACACGCTAGAAATTTCAAGGGAAGAGGGAAATTTGAATTTCCAGTGAATGTTCTAGTGGTTATGAACCGCTATAAAGTTTCTAGCGATTTATAACTCTAAAAATTTTGAGGGAGGAGGAAAATTTGAATTTCCAGTGAATTTTCTAACGGTTAATTAATCGCTAGAAATTGTTAACATTTTTGAGTTTCCTAGCAATTTATAACCGCTACAAAATATCCATGAGAATAAATTAATACTTATTATATTAAATTTTACAAAAATATTAAAATAATAAATAGGTATTAAAAGGTATCAATAATATATGTCTGCATAAAATTTAAAAAATTCCACGATATGTTAAATATTAAAATACATATTCCAAGAATGATTTTTAATGTTAAAAGAATATATGTTTAGCATGTTTTATATAGTGCAACAATATATTAAGTAATACTTGATATAAATAAAATTATAGAAATAAATAATAAAGTAAACAAATAAACATAAAATTTAAATAAATATCCACATAAAACATAAGATAATAAAATCCAAATCCAAATAAAATCTTACACAAGGAAAACAGGAAAAATCAGGAGTGAGGGGCAAAAGCAGCGTCATCGTGATCGTCAGCCGCTGGATCCTCCTGTTGGTTCTGCTGGGGGTGGGCAGGCAGTTGATCGTGCTGGGGCTGGACTGGCTGCTGGTAGTGCAGGGGCAGGACTAATAGCAGGCGTACGTTAGGGATCTCAAGAATCGAGATGTTTGGAGCGATAGTGATCACCACATCATGCATGGCCATAGCAGCTGCCTTCAACTAGTCAAGCTGCAACCGAAACTGATGAGCACGCTCCTCCATCCTGGCCTCCATCTCTCACTTGAGCTCCTGTCGCAACTCGTCTGAGGATGAGGAACCCGGCCGCTACACTCCTACGCTTGCCTGAGAGCTCCCTGCAGTGTATAAAGGGCCAGCACAACCCGAGTGGGGCAACCTAGTCGGTGTGGGTCCAAGACTGAGCCCGCTAACTCGACCACGGTGCTATGCTCGGCCACGTCCCACTAAAAGTGAGGCAGTGGGATCCAAGGTAGACCCCTGAGACTCATGCAACTTGGCATCGACTTGAGTCATCTGCGCCTATCAAAATTAATATAAAGATATTAATTAGTATGAAATAATATTTATACTGCGATATGATATTAATATTTAATTAATTACTTACCACCATCTCCTCAACCTCATTCGACGCAGGCCGTCTCGAGGTCTGTACTGAATCGGCCACATCTCGCCATAGGTGGGCGTATATCCCCGCTCCTGTCACGTCTTTTCTCTCTGTAAATGAAATGAAAGAAATTATTAATTACAAATTAAATCATATACACATTTAACAAATTCTTTTCAAGTACTTACAATCTCGTCATAGGTGATAGCAAAGCTCCTGGATCCATCCCTATGACATATTGTCTGATGCCTGATGCTCCCAGTATTTCTCTGGGAAAGAGCCTAAAACAAAATGTAAAAAAATTAAATTAAATTAGTCACATTGGACAAAAAATAAAAAAATTATAATTAATGCAATATTATCATACCGTCTGGTCAGCCGACATCCTAAAATAAACATAAATCAACTAGTCTTACTTCGGGATTCCACCAGGTATGTCTGCCAGTATCTCCTGCAGAGACCTCGTCCCGTCACCTTTCTTCTCCCGCCACATGTCAGCCCTCCTGTTCTTCCATGCCACCCCCAATCTCTTAATCGTATCTGCCCTCAACTCTTCTCCCAATATAAATTTGGAAAAATTACACACAGGTCCCACAGAAGATAATTTATTCAGAAAAAGTCCCTTGACATCCAGAAATTCTTCCTAAGTCCCCAGGGACCTGTGGGTAATAAATTTTAAATGTGATATTACCTATGTACCCCAATTAATCTGAGTCTATATTTTCCCGACCTCAAACCCTCAACTGTTCTCTTTGCCTATTGAGACCATTTCATCTTCGCAACTACCCCAAATCACTCTTAGTGTTGTCAGTGCCAAATCTGAACCCAATCCTCATGGCTTTTATCTTATGCGTGGATATAGTCTCTTGGGTGAAGCAAGGAACAATAGCATAAAGAGAATGGCAGCGTTTCAAGAAAGGCTCTCTCAAACTACTCCTTTTTCAGTGACTGATGCTTTGGCTTTTGTTCATTGATACTGTGCTTCTGATAAAAATGAATGAAAATGACATTGTAATGTGATGGTTAAATGTCTTGTTAATGGGTACATCGAAGGTTGTTAGTGTAACTGTATGACTTGTTATTAACACGTGATTATGACAGGTTGATATGAAGGATGACAACTTCAAGTGGGAAGTATTTGTTCTATTACCTCCATACAGGGGGGACAATTTATTAATGGTATAGAAGGTGGAATGCAATATGTTGGAGGTGGTGTGAGAACAAGAATGATAAAGGAAGGCACATCATATGAAGAATTTAGAACAATGGTGGGAAAAGAAAGTAATTGAATGATTATAAAATTCACAGTAACTTTTGATGAGTGTACATTTGTGGACCTTGTATATAAAGTGTAAATTTAGTGTAGTTACATTGTACATATATATAAGTGGTAAATGACATCTAGTTGTAATCTGATATAATATCATACCTCTGTTTTGCTGTACTTGTAAATAGGTTGTCATGGACTTGTTATCAGACGCCGTGGAGGTTGTCATTGGCAATCTGAATTAAGTTACTGATATAAAGTGACAATTTCTTCTACTTGCAGTGTTCAGTGATTTCTTAACACATGATTTTAGTATTCAAGTTGTAATATGATATGATTTAGTTATAATTTAATTTTTGTGGAAGTTGTGGTATCCTATAGAGTGAGTTGTTAGGGGCACTACTGAGGTTGTTAACCACATCTTCTCAGGTTGTTAACAGCCGTCGTTGAGGTTGTAAATGAATATCTACAATAAAAATCTGTTGTAATCCTATTGGGTTCACTTAAAGCTATTAATGACTTAAAAATACTTCCCATTATATTGTTAAGGTCGTTATATGAGCTGATAATACAATTGTTTTAGAAGCTGTGGTATCTCACAAAGTGAGTTGTCAGGGGCATTGCCGAAGCTGTTAATCACTTCTCCTCAGGTTATCAAAAGCCGCTATTGAGGTTGTAAATGGATCTAGCAGAGAGGACTGTGATATATACCTATCATGTCATCATGGTTAACATTTGTTTATCCAGTTTTATTAAGTCTTTATTTATGAACATGATCTGGGTTTGGAATGAAGAATTTTGTGGTTATCAAAACACATGAATGCCATTAAAAAAAACTTCATAACCAGTAAACAATGTCAATACACATTAACATAACTTCACAATCAGCTATCATTATATTGTCAAGTAAAAAAAAAACTCTGAACTTTACATTCAGTTGTCAAATAAAAAAAAATATGCTGGTTGTTTATTTTTTCCTCTTGCTTTGGGGGTTTACTCGTAGCAAAGACAGTACTTGATTACCATGCAAGTTGTTCTGATGAGTTACAAGCCACTAGAAGCATCTAACCTTCACGTTATGGATTTTTTGAGCAGAGTACTTAGGCATTGTGTAGCCGTCATCACCATACTTCATGCCGTCCCATGTTTGTAACCAACTCAAAATATAAATCCCACAAGAGTCCTTGAAAAAAAATACTAGTACTTTAGTCAATAAACATTATCTCCTAAAAACTCAAACGCAATTAGTTTTTGTGCACAACAACAACTCACATGTCAGATTGCACATGTACTTTTGTTCATGTGACTTCCTTATCAATTTTATCCTTTCAGTCAAATAGTGCTGGCTTTACTCTATGAAGAATTTGGTAAAAACAATCTCTCTGTAAAAAAGAAACAAAAAAAAAGAAACAAGTTTGACAGTAGTGAATGACAAGCAATCAGCAGGTATTAACAACTTTGACAGTAGCGAATGACAAGTAATCAACAGGCATTAACAACCTTGACAGTAACAAATGACAAGTAATCAGTAGGCATCAACCTTGACAGTAGAGAATAATAAGTAATCAGTAGGCATCAACCTTGACAATAGTAAATGATAAGTAGTCAGCAGACATTAACAACCTTGACAGTAGTGAATGACAAGTAATCATCAGGCATTGACAACCTTGACAATAGTGAATAATAAGTAATCAGCAGGTATTGACAACCTTGACAGTAGTGAATGACAAGTAATCAGCAAGCATTGACAGCCTTAACAGTAGTGAATGATAGGTAATCAGTAAGCGTTAATTAACAATTTATCAAAATCAATTCTTTTCAGCCTCTCCATCATATCATATTACAACTTGAACACTAAAATCATGTGTTAAGAAATCACTGAACACTGCAAGTAGGAAAAATTGTCACTCTATATCAGTAACTTAATTCAGATTGCCAATGACAACCTCTACAACGTCTGATAACAAGTCCATGACAACCTATTTACAAGTACAGCAAAACAGAGGTATAATATTATATCAGATTACAACCAGATGTCATTTACCACTTTAAATATATATGTACAATATAATTACACCAAATTTACACTTTATCTATAAGGTCCACAAATGTACACTCATCAAAAGTTATTGTGAATTTTATAACCATTCAATTACTTTCTTTTCCCACCATTGTTCTAAATTCTTCATATGACGTGCCTTCCTTTATCATTCTTGTTCTCACACCACCTCCAACATATTGCATTCCACCTTCTATACCATTAATAAATTGTCCTCTTATATGGAGGTAACAGAACAAATGCTTCCTACTTGAAGTTGCCATCCTTCATATCAACCTGTCACAATCACTTGTTAATAACAAGTCATACAGTTATATTAACAACTTTCGATGTACCCATTAACAAGGTATTTAACCATCGCATTACAATGTCATTTTAATTCATTTTTATCATAAGCACAGCATCAATGAACAAAAAACAGAGCATCAGTCACCGAAAAAGGAGTAGTCTGAGAGAGCCTTTCTTGAAATGCTGCTATTCTCTTTATGCTATTATTCCTTGCTTCACCCAAGAGACCATATCCATGCATAAGATAAAATCCATGAGGATTGGGTTCAGATTTGGCACTGACAACACTGAGAGTGATTTGGGGCAGTTGCGAAGACGAAGATGGTCCCGATAAGCAAAGAGAACAACCGAGGGTTTGAGGTAGGGAAAATACAGACTCGGATTAATGGGGATACGTAGGTAATATCACATTTAAAATTTATTACCCGGAAGTTCCTGGGAACTTAGGAAGAATTTCTGGATTTCAAGAGACTTTTTCTGAATAAATTGTCTTCTGTGGGACCTCTGTATAATTTTCCCTATAAATTTACTCTGTAATTAAAAAATAAAGAATTATATTCATTTCACTAAGATAAATAAAAATAAATTAAATAAATAACATATGATAAACAAACAATTAAGAAATTTAAATAAAAAATATATATTCATTTAACTTATTTAAAAAAATTATAAATAAAAAATAAATTATATCAATAGCAAATCATAATCAAACAATTAAGTATTTTAAACAAAAATATATTTTGATTCAACTAATTTAAAATTATCATAAGTAATAAATTAATGAAATAAATAAAAAATTATTATCAAACAATAAAGTAATTTAAATAAAAAATATATATTCATGTAACTAATTTCAAAATATTATCAATAAAAATAAATTACAACAATAACAAATCATAATCAAACAATTAAGTAATTTAAATAAAAATATATTTTCATTCAACTAATTTAAAATTATTATAAGCAATAAATTAATGAAATAAATAACAAATTATAATCAAACAATTAAGTAATTTAAATAAAATATATATTCATTTAACTAATTTCAAAATAATATAAATAAAAATAAATTACATTAATAACAAATCATAATCAAAGAATAAAGTAATTTAAATAAAAACACATATTCATTCAACTAATTTTAAAATATTATAAGAAATAAATTAATTAAATAAATAAAAATTTCAATACAAACAATTAAGTACTTTAAATAAAAATATATTTTGATTCAACTAATTTAAAATTATTATAAGCAATAAATTAATGAAATAAATAACAAATTATAATCAAACAATTAAGTAATTTAAATAAAATATATATATTCATTTAACTAATTTCAAAATATTATAAATAAAAATAAATTACACTAATAACAAATCATAATCAAAGAATAAAGTAATTTAAATAAAAACATATATTCATTCAACTAATTTAAAAATATTATAAGCAATAAATTAATTAAATAAATAAAAATTTCAATACAAATAATTAAGTACTTTAAACAAAAAAATATATATTGATTTAACTAATTTCAAAATATTATGAATAAAACTAAATTACATCAATAACAAATTATAATCAAACAATTAAGTAATTTAAATAAATAATATATATTCATTTAACTAATTTAAAAATATTATGAATAAAAAATTAACTAAATAAATAAAAAATTACAATCAAACAATTAAATAATTTAAAAACAAAATATATATTCATTTACTTAAATTAAAAAATTATAGATAATAATTTTATATTATCTTCATCATTTCTCAACCTTGTTGCTTCTTCTCCTGAGTGATTTTCTTCCAATCCTTCACATAAATGGGGAACAGGGTCCACTGCTCACCAAGAAGGCACACATACTTGTTATACGGCTGGCCACTTTTCTTGGTTGGTTGGCCCAATTCATTCTGCGGCACAACCACCCGTCCGCTAGTCATCATAGACAAAAATATAACTACTTCTATTAACTCTATAAAAAGTAGCCTTCCATAAAAAAAATTTCTATTAACTCTAACTAAATTAAGTTAGTCTATCAAAGTTAATATAAAAAATATAATAAAATAAATAAAATAAAGAATAAAAACAAAAATTATTTATAAACAAACTACTATTCTTACCTGAAAATATGGATCTGCAACTGGATCTGGATCTGGATTTGGATATACTTCGAGGAGAGAATTCGGTAGAGCTCCGCTTCAGAATTCGCCAAATAGTGAAAATGACGCTGTGGGGTGTATATATAGGCCGCGATTTTCTAGCAGTTACGCTGTGCCACCTCCTTATTCAGCCACGTGTTACAACTCCTCGGGAAATATAAAAAATTTCTAACAGTTTCTCATAAAACCGCTAGAAAGCTTGTTGAATTACTAGCAATTTTGCTAACCGCTAGAAAATGGAACGACGATTTACATTCTCTAGCGGTTCTTCCATCCTAACCGCTAGAAAATAAACGCTAGAAGTTTGGCGCGAAATTCATGCCAAAACGTGCGAACAATTCTTGCAGTCATTTACTGGCGATTTAAGCATAAACACTAGAAAATTGTGGGGCTCACACCGTTTCTGGTCAAAGCTCTACGAATTTCTTGTGGTTTGATGTAAAAGCACTAGAAATGTTTTAATTTGTAACGGTTTTCTGTAACCACTAGAAATGTTCCACTAGTAATCCTACTTTTTTTTGTAGTGAATTGCCATGATTAGTGTTTGATTCGGATTTAATTTTGATAGATTTTGGTAGCTAAAAACCTTAGGAAAACATGCTGCCCAAAATGGTGTAACACTTGATATTAATGATTTGAAGTTGGCTTAGGGATTAAAGAATAGAAAAAGGTTGGGAAACTTGTACATATACATGATTCATAAAAGAAAAATTCAACTTGCCCATGTATACATAAGTTTTGACCAAGCTAAGAACATAGAGTTAGGGTTTGATTCAAGTTGATTTGATACTTTTAATGAGTTTAAATGATGAAACTATATAGGGAAATGCTAAAGGAAAGTAATTAGACACATTGAAATTAAAAATGAAATTTTGAGCCTAAAAACCCTAACCTCTCGACCAAATGTAGTTGGATAGGAAGGAGTTGAACTTTAATAAATCTAAGTTTAATTTGAATTCTACATATAAAATTATGTAGAAAAAAATGTGAGAATTGTTTTAAAAAAAGATTATTCAAAAATCCTAAAGAATTAAAAAAAGGCACTTTCCCACAACCATGATTACGGGGCTCAAGATGAAGGAGACTATCATCATCTAATGTTCTTGATTCTTGATTCTCCACCAACAGAGACAACAAATCATTTGAGGAAGAGGATAAACAAAGTAAAGGCAAATTCGAGATGGAGAGAATTATGAGCTGGGAAAAAGAACTTAAAAACACCACGTGGTAGGTACATAGAGACATGTTCTGAGCTGTGAAGAATTTTGAAGTGAATAGAAACAAATTTTCATGTGAATGTGAAGCCTGGCGAAGACGACAGGTCAATGACACAACTTTTGGTCTTCTTTCGTGCTTATTTTTCGTTGACTTGCGACTTGTCATGGATGCATGGATTGGCCTTTCTTTCACATTCGTTGTTCTCTTCTCTGTTTTAGTTTGTCATGGAACCATTTGTCAACGACGTGAAGATACTGAAATGTTATTAAATACCACCTCTCTTTAATATAATTAAGAGTTAGATAACTAATTTAAGAATATTAAAAAAATTAATTAATTAAGTTGATTATTTGTTATAAATATGTGTTGATTTTTCTAAATTATCATCTTCAGATATGTGCATTAGATTATTAGAATTATCTCTTGATGGGAATTCCTCTAATCAATAGGAATATTTCAGAGAAAGATGAAAGACAAAATAAATTGAGATCTTATATTTAAGATCAAATCTAATTACCAATTAACTCTTATATTAAGTAATAGTAGTTAGCTAAAAGTTAAAACAATTGGGGAAAAAAAAGGAAAATACATGAATTTTTGGCATAAAAGAAAAGAATGAATTGAGAAAAAGCTACAATTTAGCAATAGGCTTATGATAGCACTGACATAGATACATATATATTTTTTATATATATATTGACATATCAACTTAATTAAGAATAAGTCATAAAGCAGGTCCTGATTAGTGTGTAATGAACAGAATTTTGGATTTTAAATAAAAGCTTCGAAATGTTATTAAATACTACATCTGGTTCTGAATATTAGATCTAGTTTAAGTACAAATTAAACTATGAACTAAATATATATTTAAGACTGAAATTATTGGTTATTTAAAAGGTTAAAATATATGTTTAGTCTTTTAAATTTATCACAACATTCAGTTTAGTTCCTTAAATTTAAAAAGCACATACATTTTTCATTCTTTAACCTTAATACCATTAGTGTCATTGTGACAAAAAAATGTTGACTAAGCAGATTTAAATGGTGATTCTATAATTAAATACTTACAAATCATGCTCTAGATTAATTCTTTGATATAATTATTTTTATAAATTCTTAAATTTTTAATATTTCATCGTATATCTAATTCTTTAAATGGTGAAGATTTAATTTATTAAAAATTATATTAAAGAATTTAAATTATGGAATGTTTTGTCGGAATTTAATTTTAAGATGACCATTTAAATTTTCTATATAAGACAACATTTTTTTTGGTTAAACGAGATTAAAGATATTAAAGCGAAAGAATTAAAAACATATTTTTCAAATTTAAAGGATTGAACAGAAACTTGAGATAAATTTTTTTTTGTTCAACAAACTTGAGATAAATTTAAAAAAGACAAATGTGTATATATTTTAGCATTTTTTTTAAAAAAAGGAAGAAAATGATCAAAATTTTGGCGTGTAAAAAGAAATGAAGAATAAAGAAAGAGATTTACCGAGTGAAAAACAACAGTTTAGTTATGGGGAATTTCGCTCGTCTTTTTTTTTTTTTTTGAGCTTTTACAAAATATTCTTTTACTTTTCATTATAGATTAAACTAGTTTAAGCCATATTTTAGCCGTTACAAATTTTTTTATGATATAACATTAGAATAATTTTATTAAAAAATCAAATTTAAACCCTTTAAATGTCAGTTTGATAAATACGGGAAGGGAAAAAGGTGAAAAATGATGAGAAGAGAAATCTCTCCCTTTTAGCAATAGGCCTATATCGACGTAACCATTATGCACGCAAAAATCACTTTTTTCCTAAAGAGTAAACAAAAATATTTTTGAGTAAAATATTTTAATGAGTCTTCTATTTTATCTTAATTACACAGATCTCTCTTCTATTATAAAAATGTACATTTTAATCCAAATCATTAACATTATGGTTAAAAACTCAAAGATGATTCTAAAAACATATCACTTAATTAAAGATCATATTAGAATACATTTTATTTATCAATTTATCCCTCACTCTACTAATACTCCTAATTTATCTTTTGATGCTTTGCAAAAATTTTATATAAAAAAATTATAGAAACAAATCAAAATTGTTTCATTTTATAATCATGTAAAAGATTTTGGTATGCACATGCGTGGGTATGTCTCAAAGATGGTTTTACACAACGAATATATTTAAAATATTAATAAATAAATAAATTCAAGTAAATAAGATTAAAACCAATTTACGAAGAGGTCAATTTACCCATGAAATGCTATGAAAGGTCACTTTACCATTTTGCTAGCGTCTATGTCTTTTGTTGAAATAAGACATCCGCTTCTTATCAGACCCAGAAAAAAAACAGGAAAAAAAAAACCAGACAAAAACATAAAAATCAAAATAAATAATTAAAAGAAAAGATTATTTACATGTCAGTTCTCATACTCAAAATCAATACCCAAAGGTTATGTACATTTTATTCACACTCAATCTCATGACTTTGAAGTATCTCCACTATGCGGCTCATTGAAGGTCTTGCATCTGTGTCTTCCACAACACATTGTAATGCTACTGTAACTAAAACCTCCATCGTCTTCATGTCAAAGCTTCCCGCAACTGTTGGATCCACAATTCGTTCCACCCATGATACCATTCCGTCTCCTTTGTTCTTCTCCTCCCTTACCCATGTCATTAGCCTCCCCTGATGCGAGTGATATGGTCCATCAACCCTCAAGCTTTTTCCTGTTATCATCTCTAACACCACAATTCCATAGCTGTAGACATCAACCTTGGATGTTATTGGTAGATTGAAAACCCACTCTGGTGCCATATAACCCCTTGTTCCTCTGATCCTTGAGAAGCTTGGATTGTTGAGGTCGTTTCTGTTTTGCAGCTTTGACAGTCCAAAATCTGCAACCTTGGGCTTATAATCTGAACCCAAGAGTATGTTTTGAGGTTTTATGTCACAATGCAGAACCCACTCCAAGCACTCTTCGTGAAGATATGCAAGTCCTCTTGCTGTTCCTAGAGCGATTTCATATCTCTTTCTCCAATCAAGTGACTTGTTGGGTTCAAGGTTTTCTGCTAAAGAGCCGTTTTCCATGTATTCATATACCAACATTCTATACCTTCCTTCTGCACTGTACCCCCACATATCGATCAAATTCATGTGATTAAGCCTTCCTATTAAGTTGACTTCTGCAAGAAATTCGCTTTCTATTTGATTTGCTTCATTCAGTCTCTTGATTGCAGCAACTCGTCCATCTTTGAGCACACCTTTGTACACAATTCCTCCAGCACCCCTTCCAATCTCTTCACTGAAACCTCTAGTTGCTTCCTTCAACTCATAGTAGCTATATTTTCTAAACCCAGTACCAGTAAGATGATCATAAGGTTGCTTCTTGCTAGACTTTTTCCATGTTAGACACCAGAAGAGAAAAATGCATGCAAGTTCAAAGACTCCAATTGCTAACACTAGCCACAATAACACCTTCACAAAAACACTATCATGCCTTGAGACATAGACTCTCTCAAGCTTTATCGGCTTAACAATTTCACATTTGATATCGGGTTCCTGGAGAGTGAATGAGCTCGAAATAGGGAGTCTCACGTGAAAACCTCCAAGGAAAGCAGGAGAAAGATTGCCGTTCACCAAAAGGGTCTTTGGGTAACATTTAAATTGGGAACCATCATGTGAATATTGAAAACCTTTGCAGTTACATAACTTCAAACATTCCTTCTTACATTCATCAAATGTAACATTAAGGTAAGTCCCTTGGTCATACCCGTAGAAATCACCATTTGGTATATGTAGAAAGCCAGAATCCTCTGGATTGCAAGACAAATTGAACTCTGGTTGACACCCAAGTGACGAGTCGCTTTCGTCTTTCAACTTGTAACCTGGAAGACATAAGCATGTTCGACCGGTAAAAGGTTCATATTTACAGAAACTATTTTCTCCACAAATGCCATGAACGTTGCAACCTGCAGAAAAAGCTTGCCATGAAACATCCCATTTCTCTCCCCAATTTCTTCGACTATAGACCCTAACATTACCATCACTATCAATGGTTAATCGTCTCTGAAGCACAAGGCCATAGTCTGATGTCTCATAGTAAAATTATCACTTGAAATGAACTCACCATCCAAATTGAGAAATACAAATCGACTTGCATTGAAGGCGGATCTACCAACTTGCCATGGTTGAAACCAGGGAGGTGGCCAGTAAATACTCGAAAGCTTAGGTCCATCGTAGACAAGTCGAAGAACATTATCGTTATCAAAAAATAACTTGTGAAAACCAGAAGAGGGGTTAGTCTGACTTTTGGAGGAGACAAGGCTGGCATGTCTAGTAAGCCTCTGTCCAGGGACAAGTGTATCTGTCGGAAAATCAAAACTTTGCCACACAACATGATTAGGATCTTCAAGGAGAATGAGATTACCATCATCTTTCAAAATGAATTGTGGAGGTGTCAAGGAAGTTGTGTTCGTGGACCAAACATCTACCTGACCTGCATCATTCAACACCAGATTTCCATTGCTACGAAGGGTGAGCGTTGAGCCCTTTCCATTCACCAATACATCACGATTCGCCATCCAAATGACTGTCAAGTTTTGGCCTCCAGGTTCAGTGAACCAGATAGCAAACACAAAAGCATTCTCACCCACGTCATAGAACCCAGCAGTGAAATTGCCATTTCTTGATTTGATGACATGTTCTGGATTCTCCACGAACAGAGAAAACAAATTGTTCGATGAAGAAGATAAGCACAGTAAAGGCAAAGCCGAGACGAAGAGGACTATGAGCAGGGAAGAACTCATCTGAAACGCCATGTGCTAAGGAGATAGAGAGCTAGATGCGGCTTAGCAGATATTTCATTTTAGTTTTAACAAGAATTTTGATTAAAAACGCGGCGGCGGATTGAGTCGGTCGATGACACACTGGTCAGATTTCTCGCCTCACTGGAAACCGACTCTGACCCTGGAGTCCACCCTCTCTTTATGCAATTATTTCTGCAACCCCCCCCCCTTTTTTTTAAACCAGCAATTATTTCTGCATCCCTTGATATTTATTTGTCGACCAACTTGAATTATTGTATGAAAAGCATAAAAGGAAGGAAAGGCGATAGAGGGATAGGGGTTGCCAATGAGATGCTTGAAGAGTTGACGATAATTAATAAAGTACGCGTCCGGGGTCAGTGTACGATATTCATAAAATAGCATTTGGCTTGTTGCGCTGTTGACGTGGCTTAACTATTCACTTATGTTTCATAGTGATCACATTAATAATAAGGGTTGATCATATTAATAATAAGGGTTAAGGTATAATTTTAACAACAAAGTTTACCTGAAAGAATACTGGGCACCATAAAGTTTATTTGGATGCAAAAATATACATGAAGTTGTTAAAAGGGAGCATCTGGCACCATGCCGTTAATGTCTGTCAGTTTACCGTTAGAGGAGCCCAGAAAGTCAGTTTTAAGGTGCATTTTTAACAATAAAGTTTGCATCAAGGGGCATTAGGCACCATGAAATTTATTTGGGTGTAAAAATATACATGAAATTTGTAAAAAGAAAAAAATAACAAAATTCTTCAACCTCCATAAACATCCATTAATTTTATTCTTTTTGGTCTCACCAAATGCTATATTTTCTCTCTATAAATTTCCACTTCTAAGCCGATCTATCTTTCTCTCATCATAGTCAACACGTACACTCTCTCTGTCATGTTGTTTTCTGAGCCTCCAAGCCTTTTATATGTATTTAAGCAAAACACATCTTTCTCTTCTAGGATATGAGGTTCATTGCTTGCACCCAAGTATTACCTCCAGTCCTTAATATAGGATGCAATGGACTAATTTGAGGAGATTAAAAATAAATAAATAATTACTTTAAAATATTATATTTATTGTTTTTTTTCCAAATTAATTTTCTTTGCTTGTAAACTAATATATAATTTAATGATGCATATAAATATTTTAGAGAGATCATGTACTATATGCTATTGCGTCAAATAAATAAATAATATAATATTTAAAGTAATTTATTTATTTATTTTAATCTCCTCAAATTAGTCCATTAGATCCTATATTAAGGACTGCAAGTAGTACTCGGGTGCAAGTAATGAACCTCATATCCTAGAAGGGAAAGATGTGTTTTGCTTAAATACATATAAAAGGCTTGGAGGCTCAGAAAACAACATGACAGAGAGAGTGTGCGTGTTGACTATGATGAGAGAAAGATGAATCGGCTTGGAAGTGAAAATTTATAGAGAGAAAATATAGCATTTGGTGAGACCAAAAAGAATAAAATTAATGGATGTTTATGGAGGTTGAAGAATTTTGTTATTTTTTTCCTTTGACAAAGTTCATGTATATTTTTTCACCCAAGTAAATTTCATGGTGCCTAATGCCCTTTGATGTAAAATTTGTTGTTAAAAATGTACCTTAAAACTGACTTCCTGGGCCCTCTAACGGTAAACTGACGGACATTAACGACATGGTGCCAGATGCTCCCTTTTGACAACTTCATGTATATTTTTACACCCAAATAAACTTTATGGTGCCCAGTACTCTTTCGGGTAAACTTTATTGTTAAAATTATACCTTAACCCTAATAATAATACAGTAGAAAGTGGCTCACGATGAGAAATAACTTATCTGTAAGGAAAAGTCAGGGGAATTGATATTTAGCATAGAAGATCTTTTTCTTCCTGTAATTAACGTAAAATCTCTTTGATGAATTTGAATAAATTAAAAATTAAATAAAATTATTTAATTCTAATTAAATTGATATAATCTCTATAAATCAATTTTATATAACATTAGATTTTATATATACATCAATTTATAAATTAAACAAATTAGTTTAGAAAGAATTAATAAAAAAAATAAAATGAATTACTCCTTCAGTCCTAAATATAAGACCTCTTTCGTAGAGTAAATTACACTACGAAATGAGTTTTATATTTAGGACCAGAGGAATATTATATTTAATACTGAAACTAAGTCTCAAACTAGCTCTTAAGTTAGAAGCGGGGGAGGAATTGTTTTAAAGGACTCATTATCAAAATATAAATTTTAAGATATTAAATTGTCTCTAGTTCAATAATATATTTTCTTTGATCACATTTAAGTATTTGATTAAACTTACCTTCATCCTTCATTCTAATTTTAATTATTATGGCCCTTTATAATAAATATTACCTGTTTAGGTCCTTTCTCTTAAACTTGAAACCCACATTGTTCTTTTGTTCACGGGGCTTATCTACACTTATTTATAAAAGAAACTTTAGGAAAAGTTCTTATTTATGAAAATAAGTATTATTAGGTCTTGTTAATGTATATTACTTCCAATCCTTATTATAAGAAGCAATATATAATTTTTCCCCCCAAAACTATGATGCAATGTTGCCTTTAAACATCATTATAACCAAAAATACTGTACTTGAAGATTATTTTTTTGTCATGTTTGACAGTTTTTAATTGCCACTTAAAAGTACCTTTACTTAATTACTAATTTTATTAAAATAACCATAAAAATATGAGTACATTTATGAATTTTTGAAGTTAAGAAATAATTTCTGTCCAAAAAAAACAAAAAAAAAATTAATTTGAAAATGTAATAAACTGTAATTTAAGGTAAACACAATAGCTTTCAAAAGCAATTTAGAGCACCCTTATATATTTTTATATAATTAGTTATTCAGCTAAATCACAACACTTCGTAATGACGAAGACGACACTATCTGTGCGGGAAAGGGGACTTTAGCCTTATTCTGTAGGGTCCAGGGCTTAAAACCAATTTATTAAAATGAAATATACTGATCATCTCCAACCGTGAAAGACTAGACTTATTTGCGGTCAATATCTCGTGATTTTGAAATAGCTTTACACATAGGGATTGAACAGAGCCTCATGAAAAAAAATAACTGTAAAAAAGTTTTAATAATAAGTAAGAAATTGTCAATTTTTATTATGAAACTTATTATTACAAATTGCTCAATTGTCATTGAGATTTTATAGTAATTATATTTCTTTTTTAACTCTTTCACATATAGATCATCCTCATTTCTGATGGATTAAAAATACAATCAGCAAATTTCTGAAAGCAAAAGCGTAAACTCAAAAATGAAAAATAACCGAAACAAATAAAAAAAAAAAAAACATTACGTACTTGTCGCTCAAAACTGAAAATCAATACTCAATCCCTTGACTTTGAAGCATCTCCACAACGCTACTCGTTGAAGGTCTGGCATGTTGTCTTCCAGAACACACTGCAATGCTACTATAACCAAAACCTTCATTGTCTTCATATCAAAGCCTCCCTTAACCGTTGGACCAATGATTTGTTCTACCCATACCTTTTCTTCTCCTTTATTCATCTTGTCCCTCACTCACGTCACTAGCCTCCCCTGATGCGAGTGATTTGGTCCATCGGTCCTCAAGCCTTTTCCAGTTATCATTCCAATACGACAATTCCATAGTTGTAGACATCAACCTTGGATGTTATTGGTAGATTGAAAACCCACTCCGGTGCCATATAACCCCCTGTTCCTCTGATCCCTGAGAAGCTTGGATTGTTGAGGTCGTTTCCGTTTTGCAGCTTTGACAGCCCAAAATCTGCAACCTTGGGCTCATAATTCGAATCCAACAGTATGTTTTGGGGTTTTATGTCACAATGCAGAACCCACTCCAAGCACTCTTCGTGAAGATATGCAAGTCCTCTTGCTGTTCCAAGGGCGATTTCATACCTTTTTCTCCAATCAAGTGACTTGTTGGATTCAAGGTTTTCTACTAACGAACCGATTTCCATGCACTCATATACCAACATTCTGTACATTCCTTCTGCACAAAAGCCCCACATGTCAATCAAGTTCATGTGGTTAAGCCTTCCTATTAAGTTGACTTCTGCAAGAAACTCACTTTCTATTTGGTTTGCTTCGTTGAGTCTCTTAATTATATTGCAGCAACTCGCCCATCGTTTAGCATACCCTTGTATACAATTCCTCCAGCACCCCTTCCAATAATCTCTTCACTAAACCTCTTGTTGCTTCTTTCAATTCATAGTACCTATATTTTCTAAACGCAGGTCCAGAAAGATGATCATAATTCTTTTGCTTGCTAGACTCTTTCCATGTCAGACACAAAGAGAAATATGCATGCAAGTTCAAAGACTCCCATTGCTAACACTAACTACAGTAACACATTCGATAAAACACTATCTTGTCTTGAGACATAGGTTCTGTTACGCTTTACAGCTTTAATATGTTTGCACCTGGTATTGTGTTCTTGAAAAGCGAATGAGCTAGAATGTGGGAGCCTCAAGTGAAAAGCCACTTGAACGCAGGGGAAAGATTGCCATTGACCAAAAGGGTCTTTGGGCTTGAATGCAGGGGAAAGATTGCCACTGACCAAAAGGGTCTTTGGGTAACATAAAAACTGAAAACCATCATGTGTATAGTGGAAACCTTTGCAGTTACATAACTTCAAACATTCCTTCTTACATTTATCAAAGGTGACATTAAAGAAAGTCCCTTGGTCGTACCCGTAAAAGTCACCATTTGGTATATATAAAAGTTCCGAATCTTGTGGGTTGCAAGGCAAATTGAAAGCTGGTTCACATCCAAGCGAGGAGTCGCTTTCATCCTTGAATCTGTAACCTGGAAGACATAGACATGTTCAACCAGTATAAGGTTCATATTTGCAGAAACTATTTTGTCCACAAATGCCATGAATGTTGCAACCTGCGGAAAAAGCTTGCCATGAAACATACCATTTCTCTTCCCAATTTCGCCGACTATAGACCCTGACGTTGCCATCACTACCAATGGTTAACCGTCTCTGAAGCTTAAGGCCATTGTCAAAGGTCTCACTAGTAAAATTTTCTGTTGAAATGAAATCACCATATGAATCAAGAAACAAAAAGCGACTTGCATTGAGGGTAAACCTACCAACTTGCGACGGTAGATACCAAGGAAGTGGCCACTGAATACTCGAGAGGTCAGGGCCATCGTAGACAAGACGAAAGACATTATCATTGTCAAAAAAATAACTTATGAAAACCAAAAGAGAGAGATAGGTGTCAGCTGCCGCGTGGTGTTGCCTCCAGCTACCCCATAATTTTGGAAGTCTTTTTAAATTTTTCTTTCTTGTGATTCTTTTTACCATTAGGTTCTATATAAGATGTGTAACATTTTGATATTTGCAAAAAAAAAAAAATTTAGTTTTTAATTTTGACGATTTTTCAAAAGTTTAGGACCTTAAATGATTCAATTTCGTTTTAACTTAGAGTATTAAATCTTTGAAAGATTATAAAAAAATTGAAAACTAAACCATTTTTTTGCAAATAAGATATCAAAATGTCACACATTTTATTTATAATCTAATGATTTAGTTAAATTAGTTATTTATAAAGTACTACCTTTGGTTCTTAATATAAGAACTAGTCCACTAATTTGAGTAAATTAAGAAAATTAGTTAAATTAGTTATTTATAATCAATATGTGTTTTAGTTATTTATAATAAATATATGTTATATTTCCTAAAATACACTTGCTAATCATGTGTATTAGCTAAAACTACTATTTGATAAAAATTTTTATATATGCAACTACTACAAGAACTACCTTAAAAAATAGATAAATATGAAAGATAAAATCGATGGAGGTCTTATATCTATGACTAAATTAAATGTCAAACTAGCTTTTATATTAAGGACCAGAGGTAGTAGTTGCCTTTTTGGTGGCTTACTATACACTTGTTTATATTTTATATTAAATACACTAATATTAATTGTAAATTGTATGGAGTAACATTATATTTGTTTCATTTAATTATATTAATATTAATTGCAAAAAAAAAACATTATATTTGTTTCAAATAATTGTTTTAGCCACTCTTCACGTATTGAACGAAACTCTTTGGCAAAAAGCATATTAAAAGGAAATCACACACATATCATACTCATATAAAAGTTGACCTTATAACATCACATTTAGATAAAATAAAGTTATAGGAAGTGTTCAACATTTCAAAATACCTTTTATCTTTAAAAGGCCAAAGTTAAATTCAATTTTCTTAACATTATGTTGTTATTGATATTAGTATACAAACAATATTTAAGTTTTCAATAAGATGTCAAGTCTCTGATCATACGTGACTATGGGTCCTTTTTTTCCCCCTCTTATGTAGGCTTGTAATTAAATGAAAATATTTTAAAAATTGGACACATGACTATGTATAATTAAAGAACTTGATATAATAGATTTTAAAAATTTGATTTAAGTATTTTACTTACAATAAAAATGAATATACTTTTCATGCTATACGAAATTCCTACGATGCATTTTATTTTCAGTGTACCTTGGTACTAATTTTGTAACATATATTGAATAATATTTATATAGTGATTGTTTATATTGATATATTGAATATTATTTACACTTTCTGGAATTATGAAAGAAGAAACTCATCATCAATAGTAATTTCATTTGGGGGAAAAAAAAAACTAACTTAACAACTGGTTCAGGTTATTATGTGGATGGAACAACGGATGCATATCCCTTTTTTTCCCCCCGACCAGAGAGGCTATTATTGAGTTGAAATGCTTTCTACAAGTTTACGGGGAAGGAAGTTAAAAACTGCAATTATTTAGAAAGACTAAATATTAAAATATAAATTTAAAAATACTAATTTTTCCTCAACCAAATCCCATATATTCTCTCACCACGTCCTATAATTTTCTCTGTTTTTGGGAACAAATTTATCAAAATTAATTCAAACTAATTGGAATTACAAAGTTAGTAGCCAATTCTAACTAATTAAATCAAGGATGAAACTTACATTAAATACCTTGTCATTTAACACTGTTGCTCTCCCTATTCCCGTTAACCAGTCATAATCCCAAGTCTCTTACTCCTATTTGCCGCCAAGGTTATTCAACGGCAATCAATTGATTGATCATTCATGAGGCCCTGGCAAATCAAATTACTCCGTTAACAAATCCAAAAGGGAATGGCTGGGGGAATGAATCTCTTGCTTGCTTTTATTTTTAATTTTAAATTGACCAACAGCTCATATAAAAACAATAATCAAGATTCTCATTCTATGAGCAAAACTCCTCGTTACATTAACAATACTTTAAAAACTGGTACGGTTATTTGTATGAAAGAATGAGAAAATAAATAAGGGAACCAATAAATTACGGATCACCGTTAAAAAAAAAAAGAAATTTATAAATTAATACTAAAAAAACACGATTGACGGCTACGCATCACTCCCTTCCTTATCAAGCAACCTTGGTCTCCTCCCCATCTCAGTTCACGCGGCACGGAACCTCTCTATTGACAAGTCTCGTCATTGAGCCTCCATTTATATAAAACGCAGCGTTTAACAACTTTTCTTTAGGAAAAAAAAAATAAACGTAGGCTAGTACTTCTATTTCTGACTTCAAGCCTTCAAGCAAACAAACCATGATACATAGCGCAGCATTTAAACATTGGTTTCAAGGGGGGAAAAAAATAAAAATGGTAAACCACTATGAAAAATCAACGTTTGAATCAAAATTAAAATAAATATAAAAAATGACTTGAACGAAATTTCATCAAGGCATCCATGAATTCACGAACAATTTCATAATTTTGAATAGGAGAGTTTTTAGATTATTAAAGACAAATTTTAACATTGAAGAGGCAAAATATAAACTAGGCATTTGAAGAAAATTTTTATCTCACCTTGTCTTCTCGTTTTTATAAATCACCATTTAATCGTTTTTGTAAATTCAAGAAAATCTCAGTGCTGTCAGGCTTTTATTATTATTGTAGTTGCTATTCCAAACAAAGTTCCAATTCCTTCAAGTCAGGCCCACGTTTTTTTTTTTTTTAAATTTGTTGAACGATGCGTTTTATATAAATGGAGCTCAGTGGAGAGACTCATCAATGGAGAGGTTCCGCTCCGCCATTCACGAGTGGCTATATATCGTGCAGGGATGCTGGCGGCCAAGGAATAATGGCGCACAATCTGGGTTAGGGGTTCCTTTTTATTAGCAGAAATTTTTTCATTTTGATAGTTGAAGAGAAACAATGTCAAGTGATGAGCCACTTAATGGATCCACGTGGCAGATGTTAATTGGAAAACTCGATGGACAGATGTAATACCTTGGATGTAAGTTTTGTCCTTAAATTAAATTGGGATAATAAATTTGACGGTCTTTATAGTTTTACCAAATTTTGAATTAAGTCTTTGTCATTTTTTTTTATTGAGTCCTTGTTGTATGCTCAATTTGGATAGGAGTCCTTCTGTCATTAATATCGTTAATTTATGCTGCGTGGCGTCTTCTTTTCCAACTTCTCTCCTCTCTCTCCCCTTCACTCAGTCTCCTATCTCTCATTTCTCTGGTCTCCATCATCATCTTTTTACATCCCCCTTTACAAACACCACCCCCAGTCTACAGCTTTCTTCCTCACTCCCCTTCCATTCTCACTCTCTCCGACGAAGAAGAATAGGAGGGTACAAGGGACTGATGTGTTTCAAATAATCATAATGCTGCTTTGACATGAATCCACTACAAAAAAACAAGGTATTAGTGATAGAATTTGAAACATTCTACCTTTAACCCCTCAGAGTATGTATTTGGAAGCATTATGGTTTAAGTGATTTACAAAATAAGCCCGTAGATTGAATTTTGTGATTAGTTCTCGGGTTACTGTTCACTGATTAAATTTTAGATTTTTGGTCCAACTTTGAAAATTCGTATCTCTTAGTATACATATCCAATTGAGGTAATTTACCTTTTATTCTAAAGCTTGAGATGTGTATAATATGTCTGCCAAGTTTTATGGTTTAACTCATTCATCTAATAGGTCAAACTGGAGTTGGAACTGACTGCTCCAGGACCTACGTTTTTTTCATTAAATAATTTTTACTTTAATTCTCCCTTCATTTGAACACGCAACAACTAGCCTTATGGATTCCCATTCATTCATATACTTTGAGTTGGATGCCATTACATTATACATCAAACATTATATCACATTTCATGCTTGACATATCCATAATTAATTACATAATTAGCGATGTCAATTATTGTATTAAATCGTATGTAAATTCTCTACTTTCTTTGCTTCCATCTTCTTGCCCTTCTTCATTCATGCCTTCCCTTTATCATTTAACCTATTATGGTTAGTTAAGAAAGGGTGAGATTCAGGAGAATTTCAGTAGCAAACAATAACCACCCAAACATACATGGCAAGTTTGGCATTCACAACATGTTTGCAACTTAACATTTCTATAACATAGTGAGATGTTTGGAAATCATCACGCATTAACCATAAAACATATAGGCCTATGACACATTTCAAACATATTCACAATCACAATGCATGAGTTCATAAAATCATATAAACACTGAACATGTTATACATGTAAGCAAATACCAAGCATTAAGAGTAAGGTCACGTTTGTTACCTTATGTCCTTAAGCTTTCTTCTTACTCCCTTTTGCTTCCCACCATTAATGTTGCTTACTCAACCACATCCAAACCTTCTCTTGGATGCCTCAAGGTCCTAATCACAGCCACAAGAGTCACATTACTCATTAGGACAAAGAATTACACAATATGGAAGACTTATGTCCTTAAACTTAATTTCTTTTTCCTTAATTTGTAATGTAGGGTGTGTTTGGATGAAACCAAACCGTGGTTTGGAAAAGTGATTCTGGAGAATAGATTCTATGGAGAATAGATTTTGTGGAGAATAGATTCTGAGAAAAAGTGATTCTGAGAAGTGAGAGTGTTTGGATAGTTATTACCAGAAGTGCTTTTTACATGTGGAAATTACCAAAAAGGGTATAAGTTAATATGATAATTATATAAGGGATAGATTTTATGATTTATTTTGATTTGAAGAAATAAAATTGTTAATGAAATAATTTTTACTAACATAATTAATAATATATAAGATAATATAATTAATATATAATTAATATGTGTACATATATTTATAAAACATAATATTAAATATGTTTATAGAAAAATGATTTTTTTTATAACAGAAAAATATTAATTTTGTTTAAAGATTGTAAACGTGAAATCCCATAACATTTTTTCACAACTACTTTTTATAATAACATACTACATGTATAATAACCTCTGATGTTTAATACAATTAATTAATTAATTGTCACCACACATATATATTCATAAAATATAAGAGTGAAAAATATTTTTAGAGAAGATGAATTATTTTGTTGCAACCAGAAAGTCATGTATTTTTCATGAAGATTATAAACATAAAATGGGATAATATTGTTTGATAAAATAGAATAAACACGTCTTAAAATAATTTATTAATTATTTAAGTAAGTAATAATTAGCTTGAGAATATAAGGTATAATATTAATAAGAGAAATATAAATAAAGAAGTGTCATAATCATTAAGATGATGCATCGATACAAAGCATTTGTAATAGGTTTTGTTTTTAACTACATATTACAATCTATGACAAAAGGAAATAAATAAGACATGACTACTATCCTCGTATTGAATTAACAAGTTCGTCTCTTATGCTGTCACGAACCTGAGCCATGTAAGATGAAGATTGAATTGATGAATGTATACGTGAAAATCTAACCCCATCATCATCATCTTCTGCATAAGTACCTTCTTCTTCCAACTGAACGAATCCAGGATCAGTAATAGATGTCGTTCTAATAAAATTATGTATAGCCATCGTTGCACAAACGATTTTAACTTGTGTTTCAAAATCATAGGATGGCATGTTTTGTAAGATTGCGAACTTTTTTTTCCAAACTCCGAAAGTTCTTTCAATTGTACTCCTTAAACTTGAATGGAAATAATTAAAGATCTCATTGTCATTTTCAAACCCAGATGTCCTTCGAAAATCAGGCAAATGGTAACGCTCTCGTCTGTATGGGCCGAGATATCCATTCGGTGTTGGGTATCCAGCATCCACCAAATAATATTTTCCTATATAAAAAATGAAATTATTGTAAATTATGTTTCTATTGTTAAGCTAAATATAAAAAAATGTAGGAAATAAAAAAATACCTTCAGGTGGATGGGGAAAGTTCATTGAAGGAGTTGTGAGGGCATGATCAAATATCCGAGCATCATGTGCGCTACCTTCCCATCCGGCCAAGACAAAAGTAAAACACATGTCCCAATCACAAACCGCCATGACATTTTGTGACACTGTTCCTTTCCTAGAGATAAATTTAGTTTGATCTGTTGCACTGACAACGCAGGAAACATGTGTGCCATCAATTGCTCCAATAGCATGTTTAAAAAAAGGCCAGTATTTACCAAACCGAATTTTTGTATGAACATGTCGGAATGTTGGATCTTTTGGTTTGATATTAGACATGGCAAGTCTATAGCATGCCATTAGGACATTATGAAAATGTCTGCTAATTGTCTCCCCTGAATGTTGAAATCTTTCTTGCTGCATTCTGCTACTAAGTGCATGCCCAACGGTATGTAAAAACATTGCAACTGATTCATGTATCCCTATATTTTTAGTTTCTTTTAGACCATGTTGTTGCAATTGTTCCACCAGACTTAAGAACACATCCCGTTCCATCCTAAACATGTTATAACAACGACTGGAGTTGCCATCTAAAACATCCCTTACCCATATGCAGCCTGTATAAGCACTTGTATGCCAAGGCTCCTTACACAAGTTCAAAGTAGCGTATGCACCAACCAATGCTGCAACTTTGTTAACCCTTTTTTTCCGTCCCTTAGTATGCTCTTCCACATGTTTAATTTCATCATCCATATTCGTTTTATCCTGTGCACATACACATAAAGTTTAGAATTCCTACGTAGAAATTACGAAACATTTATAAAAGTTACAGAGTTGTCTGATTCATATAACAATTCACTGGTCACATAAAACATACACATATGGAACTGTCTAATATAATAAACAAGTCATAAATCCCTAGTGTAAAACTCCAAAATAGGTAGAAGTTGTTCCTTCTGATCCTTCAGAGCTGCATACATTTCCCGTGTCTCCGGCCGTTCCATAAGGAGTTGTGTGCACCGTCTAAAGAAATCAGGATCACTGACAACTTCAGGAACTGTTTTCAGGTGAGACAGGACTCCCCTAATTGAAATTTCATAAGCACGCGCTTCTTCTTCCAACCTTCTAGCTTTTGCTCGTGAAATGACCTCATTTCCACGCTCAGCCTCAGAAATATTTGTTTAAGCAATCTTGCTAATTGCATCCGCTATTTTCATAGAGGGAGATGCGCATTTCTTCTTGACTTCACTCTTCCTTCTGACCCCCAGTGAGCTACTAGGTCGACTCCTACCTCTGCTTGTACCCCCACCACTGGTATCCTGCCTCAATTCAGTGTTGCCTCCACTACCTCCACTATTATCATTGAAGTTCACTGTGTTAAATTCCCCACTTATACCAGTTGGTGCGCCTAAAATTTCATCACTATCTCCGAACCCTTCTTCCAAATCTTCATTCGGTGTTCCTTCACTTGGAAGTGTCATGGAAGAAGGTGCGCATGCTTGTGGTTCAGTTGCAGCCACACTCCCAAATAGTTGAGTCAATTGATCCCTAAATTGAAGTCCTCTTTCTCTGAATTTTTCGTAGTTTGGAACTTCCTGCACATTAGACACCAATAATATCATAAAATATTCCAAAAACAGTAAATATACACAAAACGTTAACAAGTAGAGAAAATGTAAGATCAAAAGGTTCAATAATTACCCTTATTTTTCTCTCCCACCAATCATCAGTTGCACTGACAGTATTCCTTTCAGTATCCCATCCCAATCCTGTCTCACGAAGCAGCCTATCCCATGTCTGCCACTCTTTTCGTAGGGAATCATATTTATTCTTAAATTGAGCTTTTTCATACACTCTTCTAGTTTTGGCAGTAAAGTTATCAGCAAGAATATCCCAAGCTTTCTTTGTTAAGCTAGTACCTTTTCTTTCCCCTTGTTGCACAAGTTCAATGCAGAGGTCAATAAACACTTTCGTGGTTCGTAGGTCCCAGGAAGCTTTCACCGTATTCTTACCCATTATGCTATAGCACAATTATAGCTCTTCAGTCATCACAAGTTAATCAACTCAAAATCAATTGAAATAACAAAAATCATATTGTCTACTGTAATAGGTGAAAAAGTTGATCACATTTTAAATCTCAATTCCTTCCTACCAAACCAAGTGTGACAAAAATTAACAAACACAAGAAAATTCTAATTTTACATGGTTGGAAAAAATACACCCCCCTTTCTAAACTTCATTATCTGTTTTTACTTCAAAATACTAAAACTTTTAAAACGTCCAAAATAACATGTTAATTAAATATACTTTTTTTTCTTAACTATTGTAGAAAGACGATCGGAGGCCAAAGTAATAAGAATAACCATATTTGAACTATCATGCACTATAAATCATCTCGTAAACCTTTGAATAACTGTGTGTTACGAATATATTTGAAAAGAATTCGTTCATCTGTGTAATTAATACAAATGCTCATGATGAACGCAATAATATTATAAAGCACATTATTGTTTTTAAAAAATAACATGTTGCACAAGCCTTTCATAATATTTTTTTAAAATTATATCCTTATCAAATTTGTCAACCGAAAATAAAAATAAACTACCAACATAAACCTTTGACCAAAATACAAATCACTTCCTTCAATATATATACATGGATTTCAGTTGTAATTTCATTTTTCCTCACTCTCAAAAGTTGGCCATAAATTTATCAAAATCCTTAATACAACAATACAGAACAATACAATTCTTATCTCATCCCAAATCAGATCAACTCTTAACAAATAATGTTAATTATCACAAGTACTATCCACGGCAAAAAAAAAAAAACCAAAGTCTCGACTTTACAGCTTCTTCTCCGGGGGAAATCTGGACAGAAAAAACGATTCCAAGCAACAACAGGAAAAACAAATTGCATTGAATTTATATAACAATTGCCAGACTTTCTCATCCATATACGTCCCCTGCCTCCAGAACCAGACATTGATTACCAGAATTTGTTCCCTCTTCGTTTCATAAAATCAGAAGCAATTTACCAAACGAACATACCATTCCTTCGAACAACAAAAACCTGGTTCAGCAAATTCAAAAATGGAACCGAGAGGAAGCTTGCAATTGAAGAGGATATACAGCCAAATCATTCCAATTCAACATACCACAGTCAAAATACTAATAGCCACGGTTCTAAAAAAATTCATATCACTTGCAACCGGATGACAGACCGAAAACAGAGGAGGGACCAAACCAGAACCACCGAACCAGAACCATAAGCAAGAAGCTGATAGATCAATGAATGGAGGAAATACATGAGTGAACAAAATTTTGGGCAATCACCAGAGAGAGCTAACCTGAGTACAAGATCTAACCAACCGAACTACACAAGCCGACCTCACCGGGCGAACTGAAGAACAAAGATTGGAGACAGAGGATGGATGGATCGGACTACCCAACGCTTCCTTTGGTTTTGGCGAGCCGAGAAATGCACGACCACCCCTGTTTTCGTGAGGCCAGGACGATCTCACCAGTGTCGAGTTTCAGAGCAGCGACGGCGAACAGTCGAGCTGGCGAAGAGGCGAGCTGGCGATGAAGCACGGCCGAAGACGCGACCTGATGATGAAGCGGTGAAGAGACGAGCTGATGATAAGGGGCGAAGGGTCGAGCTTCGAGCTGAGTCTGATCGTTCGGCGAAGAGGAGGAGTGTCGGCCAGCGAAGAAGAGAAGGATCTGGGGTGTTTTTGGAAATTGCCTACCGGAGCCGTCCCAAATTTTTTTCCAGAAGCGAATAATAGCTTCTGCTGAGGGTCGACCTTCGAGCTGAGGAGCAATGTTCGAGCTGAGTAGATGAAGACGAGGAGTGTCGGCCAGCGAAGAGAAGAGGAGGAGTGTCGGGGTGTTTTTGGAATGACCATTAGCCGTCCCCAATTTTTTTCCACAAGCGAATATTATTAGCTTCTGGTGAAACCATGGTTTCACCGGCTGAAACCATGGTTTCATCTTAAACCAAGGTTTGTATTTTTTATAAGGCTGTTTGGGTAGCATTTTCCCCAAACCATGGTTTGGGGTGCTACCCAAACAGACCCGTAGTGTTCTAGCTTTGTAAAAATTGTTCCCTTAGGCCAATCCTACACAATTTTACCCAAGGAATCCAAATATGAGCTTAGATTCATCAAACTCCAATTCCTTCCCTTGGTCTAGGCCAAAAACGAAATCTGCCATTTAATTTTTAGTTTTGATTCCAATGCTTTCAACTTCATTCTTTCATCTTATCCCTACACAATTTTTCTTTTTAAACACATTGGAAGCATCAAAATCATCAAAATCACATGCTATGCATAAGAACCAGGTCTACCCGAAACATTTCCTCAAGTTACACAATCATGAAATTCAACCAATTTCAGCATAAAACCACTTGATTCGTGTTCTTTTCAAGGCTTTGAACATTATTCTAACATCAATTTCATCTTCCCCTATCCTTAAAAATTTCGTGCAGCATGTCCCCTTAGAGTTTCAAGCTACCAAAAATCATTAAAGTCTATAACCAAGCTCAAGAACAACAAGGGTAGTGAAAACTACATCAAAAACCATGAACATACCTTGTTTTGGAGCTTGATCTTGTATATGACCACTTAGCCTTTCTTTCTCCCTCTTCTTTCTCTCTCTAAAAACTATTTTTCCAGAGCTTCGCCAAGGTTTCCATGAGATTGGATGAAAATGAGGGGCGGGGAGGGGGTATTTATAGAAAATAAGACTAATTGGGCCGTTGATCTTAAAAATACGTGGCTTGATCTGGACCGTCCGTTTTCTCTTTTAATCTTATGATGACAAGTGTCTCATGACATCATGCTTATATCACCTTGATGACATCATGCTTACATCATCAATCCACATGCCTTTGATCTAACCGTACACGTGTCTTACATCTAACCATGCACGTAATACCTTCTTTTCCCATCTAACCGTACACTTGTCTCTTTCATTTTTCTTCATCATTAAGGCATTAAAATAGGGAGGAAATTAATATAAAATTCGTGCAAAATACAACCCGTAGGTATTCCTCCACCTATCTTGCCATTTTACACTGTATAGAGTACTTTTTCGGGTCTTGACTTAACCGGAACCACTAAGACATGTTCTGGCACTATTTTCTCACCTCAAATAAATCCATATGGCATTATATAACATGCCCAAAGAGAGAGTGATGCTCTTCCCTTGTTCTTCCATAAAATAATTAAATAATTAATAATATTTGTTTCAGTGTGATCTTGATCGAATTCTTTCTACCGATCCACAACTTTGAGAATTTATCTCCAGGTACCAATACTATTCATTCATCACGGGGAATTCCTCTAATTTTTCTTAAGTCAAAAGTCAACCTCTAGACATTTGACTTTGACTTTCCTGGATAGTACGTAAATAGGCTTGAATTTCTATTAAAGTCAACCTCTTTACTTTCTGGGGACGGAATTATTTTTAAAACTTGTGATAATTCCTCCAGTGTTTTTTCCCATTTTCTTCCAATTATTAGAGGCCTCCCTATGCCTTAAATAATTCATTTTCAATGATATCCGAAATCAGTCAAAACCTTGGGAATTCCACAAATTCCTTCCAAGGGTATTTTCATTATTTTTAGCCTCATACAGGCCTCTGAACCTTATTCCCATTTTTTTAGAATTTTTCTGAAGTGTTCAGGCCTTAACCTACCATTTCCCATTTTCTAGGATTTTTTTGGGATTTTCGGGCATAATTTCTATTTTTGCCCTTACTAGCCCAAAACTTTATAAAATTACAATTTTACCCATGGTTTGACTTAACCTCAAAATTCACCTCATTGAGGCTTCCAACATAACTATCAGCCTGCATTCATCTCTACTCTGATTTTTGGGCCTCGAGACTTCATTAGAGTCTCTAACTTTCTCTTGTCTCAGTCTCAAAAACTTTCTCTTGCGATTTAGTCCCTGGGAGTCCCTTTGTCCCTCCAGGGAACCTTTGGGACCTCTGGCAAAAAAAATCTGGTAACCTGCCCATTTTAGGCTAATTTTGGTACTTTTAGACCCAAAATTTGGGATGTGACAGAATTTAGCAAAGGAATTTTATTCTGTCACTAATCCATCACTAATCTCTCACAAATTCTGTCACTAAAATTAGCAACGGAAAATCTTCGTCACTAAATTAATGAAGGATTAGTGACAAAATTTTATTCGTCACTAAATTAGAGACGGATTAGTGACCGAATTTTATTTTGTCACTAAATTCTGTTACAAGTCCGTCATTAATTTTGTTTTAAATGATTAGTGATGGAAATTAGTGACGGAATTTTTCCGTCACTAATTTTAGTCGCAATTCCGTCACTAATCCGTCACAAAAAATATAATATAAATATATAATAATAATTTTTTAAACTTAGTATTAAAATAAAAATATAATATATCATAATTTTTAAATAATATTATTATATTAAAATTGCAACGGATTAGTGACAAAAAATTTTCATCACTAATTTTCGTAGCTAATCCGTCAATAGTCTGTTGCTAATTAGTGACGGAATTTTGAATTCTATTACCAATTATTTAGTGACGGTGGAATTAGTGACAGAAAAAATTTCATCCCTAATTCTGTCTTTAACTAAATTCCATCACTAATCCGTCGCTAATTTTGATTAGTGACGGAAATTTTGTCACTAAATTCTATCCCTAATTTTTGTAGTGATCCCATTCCTTTAACCCCCTTTTTTTTGTCCCAAAAAAAAAACCCTTTTTCCATTATTAAGTAAACATATTTTTTAATGACTCAATTACAAAGTGAAAGTGTAATTAGTTTAGGGATGAAAATTTGAGAAACATAAAAGGAGATGAGAGCACACATTATCGTCATTATCACACAATTAATTATACCCTCATCCTCTTCTTCTTCATCACCATGAAAGTAGTAGAGAGAGAAAAGAAGGAGAGAAAGTGAGAATGGAGGGGGAGGAGGGTGAGGAAGAAGGACAAAGGGTGGGGGCGTGGAAAAGGGGGCATGTATGGGGGGAGAGGGGGACAGTGCTCGATTAAAGCAGATTGGATGGAGGGGGGAGGAGAAAAGCTACGAAAGAAGATGCTACATCAACATAAACCAACGGAGTCAATGATGGAAGGACCCCTATCTAAACTGAGTATACAAAGAGGACTCAATAAAAAGGAAAAATTTTATAAGGATCTGCTTCAAAATTTAATAAAATTATAAGGACTGCCAAATACATTATCCCAATTAAATTAAATTAAATTTATAACTAGCAATAATTAATTCATTCGTCCAAAATTTTTTAAATAATAAAACTCCTTTTTTTGGACTTCCTAAGGAATAAGCTTATCAAAATCATATATAGTTCAATTGAAAAAGGTAATATACTAATAAATAGTATACATTACTCATTCATAATTAATAAGAATAAAAATATCATGTACACTTGAATTTTCCCAGTCAAACTATAATAGCTATTTTTATTATGACAAATACTTATTGATATAAAGAATTTTTTATGTTATTTTTTATTCTAAATTTTTAATTCTTTTAGTTAAGAAGATTCAATTTATTCAAATAACTTAATAGTATGAAATGAATAAACAAAAATATGGAAACTTGTTTTATGAATAAATTATAGTAAAACTTTATTGCCCTGATGAGCTCATTCTTTAGAAAGCCTACAAACA
The DNA here is from genome assembly GCF_004799145.2 of Neltuma alba. Classification (NCBI taxonomy): domain Eukaryota; kingdom Viridiplantae; phylum Streptophyta; class Magnoliopsida; order Fabales; family Fabaceae; genus Neltuma; species Neltuma alba. The sequence goes on from NW_021635146.1 coordinate 455,714, forward strand.
TTTATTGATTAAAAATAATGGAAAAATAAATTAATTAGTATTGGCTATTAATTTAATCAATTAGAATTAGTGTCTGACTTTGAAATTCTAATTAGTTTGAATTAATTTGAATAAATTGTTATTATTCTACTAAATGATAGTGTTAGATCCAATATTTTGATGATAACAAAATTAGAGAAGAATTTGTTTTTAAGTGAATTAAATTGTTTTTTACGCTGTGCCTATTCAAGTTCACTACAAGCTTCTCTCTCATATATTTGAGCATTAGATTCGAATGTATTCAAAATAAAGATTAAGACAAGTCCAATCTTATTTGAGTTAGTCTAAGCCTTTCACATTATACCTTCATTGGTAAACTCCAATATACTGAAGATATATTTCTAGTCATTTCTGACCGTCTTTTCTATCCAAAATTCTCTATTGAAAAACTATTTATCTGATTTGAAAAGGCTCTTGAAAATATTTTAAGAATTAGTGTCTTATCAAATAATTTTATAAAACTTTTTATAGCACTTTTTGCAGAAGATCAAAGAAAGATCTTAGATCTAACTGGAGATTAATAACAACAGTACAATGTCAAAGAGCATCAAATAGGACTGGCTACTACATATTTAAGCTTAAACGGAAAATTACATCTAATACTCTCATTTACCTCATATACAAACTTCAACGAAAATAAAACCTTTATGTCGAATGACAATTATAAAGATGGACTACAAATAGCAGAAGCATTAAATGAAGTAACAAAGAAACAAGAAGTGATCAAGAGTACAAAGCTATAGAAAACACATTTTATGGAGCTTTAGTGATTAATATTTACTTTGTCGAGAGAGAAAAACACTCTATTTTTATAAAGGGAAAATGACAATAAAATACCACTTGAATTTCAAAAAGACAGATAAGGGACCTGAATAAGCAAAATGACAAAGAGGGCACTGGGTACCAATCTGGAATTCATATTTTCGGCCAAAAGACCAAAATGCCCTGATGAAATGCGGGAAGACCGAAAGCTGAAAGTGAGAGAAAGGAGAGAGGAAGACCAACGCAGTGAGAGAAAGGAGAGAGGAAGACTGACGCTGATGAAATGCGGGAAGAAGGAAAGAAGAATGTTGGAAATGCTATTATCTTACTCCTTCGCATCACCATTCTGTAGAGATTGTTGATTTTGGTTGTGGGAAAGAGGATTTGTAGTGAGAGAGGGAGTGAATCGAAGCGGAAAGATAAAGCGGAAATCAGAAAACTGGCAAGCAATTACGTAACGTAACTGCTGTCATATGCCTGCTGGTTTTTGGTAAATCCCATTACGTGAATGGTAAATTTCACTATACATGTAGTTAATTATGAATTTTACAAAATACATATTGTGATTTACAACTTTTGTAGTGAAAGTGACTACTTTGTTAATGGGTTTTGCAACCTGTTTTCAGGAGATAAACAACTTGTTTGTAAAAACTAATAAAATTTTATGCTAAATTTGACAAAACGTATAGTGGGATTTACAACTTCCGTAGTAAAAATGACCACTTATTCAATGGGTTTTGTAACTTGTTTTCAGAGGATGGGCAGCTTGTTTCTAAAAACTAATAAAATTTCCTACTAAATTTGACAAAACACATAGTGAGATTTACAACTTTCGTAGTGAAAATTACCACTTCTTAAATGAGTTTTGCAACCTCTTTTCAAGGAATTAGCAACTTGTTTCTAAAGACCAATAAAATTCCATGCTGAATTTTACAAAACATAGAGTGATATTTACAACTTTTGTAGTGAAAATTACCACTTCTTAAATGAGTTTCGCAACCTCTTTTCAAGGGATTGGCAACTTGTTTCTAAAAACCAATAAAATTCCATGCTGAATTTTACAAAACACACAGTGATATTTACAACTTTTGTAGTGAAAATTACCACTTCTTAAATGAGTTTTGCAACCTCTTTTCAGGGGATGAGCAACTTGTTTCTAAAAATCAATAAAATTTGACACTGAATTTTACAAAACACACAGTGATATTTACAACTTTTATAGTGAAAATGACCACTTCTTAAATGAGTTTTTCAACCTCTTTTCAAGGGATTGACAACTTGTTTCTAAAAACCAATAAAATTCCATGCTGAATTTTACAAAACATAGAGTGATATTTACAACTTTTGTAGTGAAAATTACCACTTCTTAAATGAGTTTTGCAACCTCTTTTCAGGGGATGAGCAACTTGTTTCTAAAAATCAATAAAATTTGACGCTGAATTTTACAAAATACACAGTGATATTTACAACTTTTATAGTGAAAATGACCACTTCTTAAATGGCTTTTGCAACCAGTTAATTCAACGTGACTACAAAAGTTGTCACTTTTATTAGTTTTTACAAACAAGTTGTTTATCTCCTGAAAACAGGTTGCAAAACCCATTAACAAAGTAGTCACTTTCACTACAAAAGTTGTAAATCACAATATGTATTTTGTAAAATTCATAATTAACTACATGTATAGTGAAATTTACCATTCACGTAATGGGATTTACCAAAAACCAGCAGGCATATGACAACAGTTACGTTACGTAATTGCTTGCCAGTTTTCTGATTTCCGCTTCATCTTTCCGCTTCGGTTCACTCCCTCTCACTACAAATCCTCTTTCCCACAACCAAAATCAACAATCTCTACAAAATGGTGATGTGAAGGAGTAAGATAATAGCATTTCCAACATTCTTCTTTCCTTCTTCCCGCATTTCATCAGCGTCGGTCTTCCTCTCTCCTTTCTCTCACTGCGTCGGTCTTCCTCTCTCCTTTCTCTCACTTTCAGCTTTCGGTCTTCCTGCATTTCATCAGGGCATTTTGGTCTTTTGGCCGAAAATATGAATTCCTGATTGGTACCCAATGCCCTATTTGTCATTTTGCTTATTCAGGTCCCTTATCTGTCTTTTTAGAATTCAAGTGGTATTTTATTGTCATTTTCCCTTTTATAAACCTTCATTTATTGCTTAGAATTATGGGATTCTAAGTGGAATTTGTAACATCCAGAATTTTGAGTCTAGAGCTATAAGAAATAACCTAAAATAGATAGGCTATCAGATTGCTTTTGGCAGAATTCCCAGAAATGCTTTCAGGGACCAAATTGCAAAGTAAAAGTTTTTTAGGACCAAGAAACAAGGAAGTTAGAGGCTATAGTAAAGTCTCGGGGCCAAGTATAATAAATGAGGGATTTAGAACTAAATGACAGCCAGATAAAATAGTGGAGATAGAGACAGAACAACTATTGAAGTGAAACCTTAATAGAGACTGAATTATCATTTTGAAAAGTTCCGGTAAAAAAAAAATTATTGGAAACTATGCTCAAAATTTTTGAAAAATTTCAAAAATTCATAAAAGATAGAGTAAGGTTTGTAGAACAGTATTGGAGGCCCAGAAAGCGAAAACAGAATGAGAATAATTAATCAAAGAATTTTTGATTATTATGTATAATTTTGGCTAATCAAGGGAAATTAGACAAGGTTAATTATTTTAAACATACAGGAGCCTCAATTATCTAGACAGAAATAAGGAAAAATTAGTTGGGAGTTTATAGCAGCTTGTTAAATTATTCCTGACCTTTGAAAGTGTAGATGTTAGCTTTAAAAATATTTAAACTTTAATTATGTCAATAAAAGACCAATTTTGAAAAAAATTGAATAGAAGGAGTTATAGGTTAAATTTTGACCTGAGAAAAATTAATGACTTTCTCCACAATAAAAGATAATTAATGGTGTAGAGAAATAAATTTTTAGAACTACTAGATTAGAGAGGATCTAGAAAAAATTTAACCAATAGGACATAGTTATACAGGGAAATAACCTAAAGCCATATGAGACAATTTTCTTCCCCAATTTTTCTGCAATTTTGGCCCCATTTTACAAGGAGAAGGACAATATTGAAATTTTGCCATTTGTTAAGGGGCATAATTGGAAAAATGATCAAAATAATTGCCTTTCCTCACATGATAAAAATGTTAAAGACACTTGGTAGAATCAAGAATGGGAAGACAAGGATCATAGGACAAATGGGATGGGAATTATAACAATTCACAAGGGGTAAAAGTGGAAATAAAAGTCTAAAATTTGTCTATAAATACTTGCTACCAAGAGCTCAATATTTTGGCCAAAATGGGAAGCTAGAGGGGAGAAGGTTTTGCAAGAAAAAAAGAAGAAAAAGGAAGAGAAGGAAGAGCAAGAGAACCAAGCCAAGTTCAAGTTACTATAACATCCTGGGTTTTTAATCATGAGGTTTGGAGACTAAGCTTGGATTTGTGTATTTAAGCTAGTTAATCTTTCAGTCTTGAGGTTAATTAAGGCATAGAAATATAAAGAATGATGATTGAGAGCAATATATCTCTATACCTTTTTGAGTATTCTTGGAATTTTCACATTTTCAAGAGTTAAATGATCTTGCTTTTGATTAATTCTTTTTCTATTAGAAACTAGACATCTCAAGCTTTTCAAAGAGGTTTAGTTTGTAATGTTTGGAGATTCATGAAATTAGTTATAAATTTTTAAAGCCAAACCTTTTATGTGTGTTTTTTTGCTAAACATTAGAGAAAAGTTTGCTATAGCAAATAACACAATATGTTGGCTATGCTGTTTGCCAGACGTTTGCTAGATATTTGCTGTAGTAAAACACAGTGTGTTGGCTGTGTCGTTTGCTAAACATTCGCTAGATGCTTACTATAGCAAATAACACAGTGTGTTGCTTTGTTGTTTGCTAGACATTCGCTAGATGCTTGCTATAGCGAACAACACAGGTTGTTCACTGTGTTGTTTGCTAGATGTTAGCTAGACATTTGCTATAGTGAATGCGTCAAAATTTGGTTTTATAAACCAGTTTTAGATGTGATTTTCAAGAGGTCTTGGGAGAACTCATGAAGCTCTGCTAGAGTTTGATGTTTTTGGCCCAAGGAAGTATATTCAAGCCTCTAGACATCAAAGTAAGTATTCTTAACCTTATTTCTACCATTTTCTCTTAGATTTTTGAAATTTGAGATAGTTAAAGTCAATGGTTTATGATGAGTGTTGAATAGGCTGAGGTTTCCACTGAATCTTTTGAGGTTAAATGATTTATATAGACTAGATTAAGAGTTTAATCGATTTAGATTGTTGATAGAACTTGAAATTCTCAAATGGATATTTTGAGGCTGAGAGCTTAAGCGTGAAATTGGAGATGTTGTTCAAATTGAGTAATTTGATGTGAATGAATGATTTAGGTGAGTCAATTAAGCCATTAGGACTGCAAGTATAGTGTTAGAATGGTTAGATTGTAACTATGGCAAGAGTTGGGCTCTAGAAGAATTTTGAGTTTTTATGTTTATTGTGAACCACTCTATTTATTATGAATTAATATGTGGTTACTTGTGATTGTTATAGATTGATTATAAATTGTTAGTTTAAGCACGAGGCTTAGTTTTATTGTGGTTTTGTATGGCTTTGGTGAAAGGTAACTATTTCCCACTTGTTATGCATGCTTATATGATGTTGTGAGTGATTTTGGATTACATTTAATTTGTCAAAATTCCATTCAGCTATTATTTAAGCTATGAGATATATTGTTATTGAAATTGCCTTCAGATTCTTTATGCTATTGAAATATAGCTATGAAACTATGATTGTGCAAACTTGTCTTGTGGGATGATTTTATTGAGAAATGGTTTTGCGGATTGATATTGATGAATGAAATTGGAATTGTTGTGTTTGGCAAAAAAAAAAAAGGTAAAAAGTGATTATCTTGTTAATAAATAATTAGTACAAATAGATTGAGTAATGACAAGAGGGGATGGTGAATATTGTTTTTATGGGAGGTATATTAAAGAAGAAATAAGGAGGTAAAATATTGTATACAAAAGAGGAAACAAGGTGGTGGACTTCCAGGTATACATTTGTTGGTCTTTTAGCCGTTTTCATGTGTTCTAGGCATATGACACCCTACTAGTGGACTAGATAGGGAACCTATGATCTGATCTTGTGCTCTGTGGATTTTGGCCGGTTCACATCACTTGATTTGTGAGCTTGTTGTGTTGAGCTACTAGTTACATGGGTAAGTACTAGCCCATAGTTTCAGTCAGAGAAAATAAAGTCGAATTGAGATTAAAATATTATACTTTGATTTATGTGTAAACCATATGACAACTGTGAATTTATGATTTTTACAACTATTCCACTTGACACCTCCTAAGCACTTACTTGTAGGCCTGATGAGTAGGATTTTTGGTTACTAAGACTTTTGTCTCATCCTATAGTTTAATATTTTCACGCGACAGCGCTAAGGCTGGTTTGTTAGGGAAGGCGTCAAAGGCTTAACTATCAAGTTAATCTTGTATAGCCTCCTTTTGTTATGTGATGGTTTTTTGTATATTGCCACATAGGATTCATTTTTGCATATCTTGAGACTATTTGTATTAACCATATACTTTTGATAAATTGTTACTGGATTACATGTCGGTAGGAGGCCAAAGGCTTTTAGGTATTTGCATATGTTTGTTAATTGTGGATCCACAATGTCTTTCAAAAACATTGGAGTATTATTGGTTTGAAAAGTTATAAAAAGTATTATTTAGAAAATGTATTATTATGGGGTTTTGGTTGAATGTGATTGATAGAATCGTATCTTTATATAGTTTTCTCAAGCGTTTTATGATGTTTTGTAATACTTTTACTCTCATTATGCATGCATTATATCCATTTGATTACATTGATTCATGCAGTACATTTTGCTGTTTAAGGGGTAAAAAGGGTCAATTTTCCCTCCTTAATTGTCATTGCCTTGATCTGTAATCACTTAGTCTTTACAAAACTCTTTGTTGTGATTTTTCAGGCAATTGGAGAAGGACCTAAGACTCAAGATGGAGCATTGATGGAGCCACAAAGTTATAAGGACCAAAACGTAAGATTTGGAGTTTCTGCCTCCCTAAGTCGTGACATGGACTGCTGAAGTCATGACTTGGAGGCCCTTTTAGTGGACCTATGTGAAACATCCTACCTTTAACCCCTTAGAGTATACGTTTGGAAGTGTTATGGTTCAAGCGATTCACGAAATAGGCCCGTAGATTGAAAATTTGTGACAAAATTGAAGCTTTTCCCTAAACTTTCAATCCAGGTCGTGACTTAAGTCCATAGAATATCCAGGTTGCGACTTGGTACTTTCTAGTCGTGACTTAAAGTCACAGAGGTTATTTTTGCTTCCTGGTCGCCACCTCAACTTCCCAGGTTGCGACCTGAGGTCATAGAGAGCTTTTAGGTATTGTTCACTGAGTATTTTCCAGAATACATGTCTAACTTTGGGAGGACATAACTCTTAGCACACACATATGTTTTAAGTGATCCACAACTTGCTTTAAAGGTTAGGATGTGTACTTTAATCATATCAAATTTCATGCCTTAACTCATTTATTTGATAGGTCAAACTGAAGCTAGAAGCTGACTCTTTCAGGACCTACATTTTATCCATCAAACAATTCTTACTCTAATTCTCCCTTCATTCGAACATACAACAACTAGCCTTATGGATTCCCAGTCATTCATATACTTTGAGTTGCATGCCATTACATTATAATCAAACATTACATCACATTTCATGCTTGACATATCCACAATTGATTACATAATTAGCGATGTCAATCATTACATTGAAACACAAGTAAATTCTCCACTTTCTTTCCTTCCATCTTCTTGCCCTTCTTCATGCATGCCTTCTCTTTATTGTTTGACCTACTATGGTTGGTTAAGGGAGGGTGAGCTTTGGGAGAATCTCAGTAGCAAACAATAACCAACCAAATATACATGGCAAGCTTGGCATTCATAACATGCTTGCAACTTAACATTTTTATAACAAAGTGACATGTTTGGAAATCATCATGCATTAACCATAAAACATATAGGCCTATGACACATTTCAAACATATTCACAATCACAATGCATGAGTTCGTAAAACCATATAAACACAGATGATCATACATGCAAGTAAATACCAAGCACATAAGAGTAGGGTAAAGTTTGCTACCTTTTGTCCTTAAGCTTTCTTCTTACTCCCTTTTTGCTTCCAACCATTAAGGTCGCTTGCTTAACCACATCCAAACTTTCTCTTGAATGCCTCAAGGTTCTAATCACAGCCATAAGGGTCATATTACTTATTAGGACCAAGAATTACACAATATGAAAGACTTATGTCCTTAAACTTAATCCCTTTTTCCTTTATTTATAATGTAGTGTTCTAGTTTTGTAAAAATTGTTCCCTTAGGCCAATCCTGTACAATTTTGTCCAAGGAATCCAAATATGAGCTTAGATTCATCAAAATCCAATTCCTTTCCCTGGTTCTAGGCCAAAACCAAAATCTGCCACTTAATTTTTAGTTTTGATTCCAATGCTTCTAACTTCATTCTTTTATCTTATCCCTCCATAATTTTTCATTTTAAACACATTGGAAGCATCAAAACCATCAAAATCACATCCTAAGTACAAGAATCAGGTCTGGCCAAAACATTTCCTTAAGTTACAAAATCATGAAATTCAACTAATTTCAGCATAAAACCACTTGATTCATGTTCCTTTCAAGCTGTTGAACATTATTCTAACATCAATTTCATCCTCCCCTAATCTTAAGAATTTTGTGTAGTATGCCCCCAAGGGTTTCAAGCTCCCAAAAATCATTAAAATCCATAGTCAAGCTCAACAACAAGAAGGGTAGTGAAAATTGCATCAAAAACCATGAACATACCTTTTTTTAGAGCTTGATCTTGCATAAGACCACTTGGCCTTTCTTTCTCCCTCTTCTTTCTCTCTCTAGAAACTATTTTTCTAGAGCTTTCCCAAGGTTTTCATGAGGTTGGACAAAAATGAGGGGTAGGGAGGAGGTATTTATAGAAAACAAGACTGAATGTGGGCCGTTGATATTAAAAATACATGGCTTGATCTGGACCCTCCATTTTCTCTTTTAATCTTATGATGACAAGTGTCCTATGACATCATGCTTACCTCATCATGATGACATCATGCTTACATCATCAATCTACATGCTTTTAATCCAACCGTACATGTGTCTTGCATCCGACCGTACACGTGTCTTGCATCCAGCCATACATGTAATACCTTCTTTTCCCATCTAATCGTACGCTTGTCTCTTCTATTTTCCTTCATCATTGAGGCATTTAAATAGGGAGGAAATTAATTCAAAATTCGTGCAAAATACAACCCTTAGGTATTCCTCCACTTATCTTGCCATTCTGTATTGTATATGGTACTTTTCCGGGTCCTGACCTTGCCTGGACCACTGGGACATGTTATGGCACCATTTTCTCACCTTAAATAAATTCACATGGTATTATATAACATGTCCAAAGAGATAGTGATGCTCTTCCCTTGTTCTTTCTTTAAAATAATTAATAATTAATAATTAATAATATTTATTTCGGAGTGATCTTGACCGAATTCTTTCTACCGGTCTACAACTTCGAGAATCTATCTCCAGACACCAATACTATTCACATGCAATTCTTCTAATTTTTGTCAAGTCAAAAGTCAACCTCTAGACATTTGACTTTGATTTTCCTTGGATAGTAAGTAAATAGGCTTTAAATTCCATTAAAGCTAACCTCATCACTTTCTGGGGATGAAATTATTTTTAAGACCTATGATAATTCCTCAAGTATTTTTCTCATTTTTTTCCAATTATTTGAGGCCTCCCTATACTTTAAATAATTCATTTTTGAAAATATTCCAAATTAGTCAAAACCCTGGAAATTCTATAATTTCCTTTTAGGGGCATTTTCATCATTTTTAGCCTCATACAGGCCTCTGAACCTTATCCCCATTTTTCTGAAATTTTTCTGAAGTGTTCAGGCCTTAACCTACCATTTTCAAATTTTCTAGGATTTTCGGGCATAATTTCTATTTTTGCCTTTACCAGCCTAAAACTTTCTAAAATTACAATTTTGCCCTAGTTTGGCTTAACCTCAAAATTCACCTCATTGAGGCCTCCAACATAACTATTAGCCTGCATTCATCTCTATTTCTCATTCTTGGGTCTCGAGACTTCATTAGGGTATCTAACTTTCTCTTTTCTTAGTCCCAGAAAACTTTCCCTTTGCGATTTAGTCCCTGGGAATCCCTCTGTGCTTCCAGGGAATCTCTGGGACCTCTGCCAAAAAGAGTCTGGTAGCCTGCCCAATTTAGGCTAATTTCAGTACTTCTAGCCCTAAAATTGAGGATGTGACACTATGCATTTTGGAGCTAGGTCAAGACTAAATGCTCTCTGTTTCCCCAGGTCGCGACATGAGATTTTGAGTCACGACTTGGGCCCCAAAGTCACAACCTGATACTTCTAAGTTTGCAACCTGATTGCATTAATTGAAGGTGCGTGTTTTGGAATAGGTTTCTCAGCTTCTACACCTAAGGGAGGCAGCCACCACGAAGATACATTCCTCCATTCTACAGATTTGCAAAGGGATGAGCCTCCATCATTTCCTCTCAAGCTTCTATTGATCGTAGACCCCAAACCCTCATTTTTCATCACTTCTTCACCATTTTCTGCGATTCTGAATTGATAAAACCACTCCCACCATCTTCTTTTCCATTTTTAGCATCATTCATAGCTGTTTATACTTGGAGCGGTTGTGACATGTTTGAAGGCATAAGAGGCTAAGCCATTAGCCTCTTGGTGATAGAGGATGAAGCTTGAGCTCAAGGACTTAATTGGGAAGTTTTTCTATAGTCTAATTCTATGCTTAACGTTGTGTTGAGCATTTCTAGATTTAGGAATTTTCTGCACTTATGTGAGACTTGATTTATGATTATAAATCTTGTGTTTAGACTACTACAATATATTTGGATTGGGTGCTGTTAATGTTGATTTTTCTATATAATATGTTAATTTGAATTTGTCACACCTCTCTTTATAATCCATTATATGTCAATTGGAACCAATATAAGTCGTTTCGTAATGTTTTCGGATGAAGAATTTTGAATATCAGGATTTCACTATTCATCCTGTCCGTACACTATTCATCTGAAAATGGGCTAATTTTGAAAATTCATAACTAAATCTAGAAAAATCAAAATGAAGTGGTTTCAATTTTCACACGAAGCTTGCTAAGATTTATATGGAGGAAAAATAATCATTAGGCCCAATTCAATCCAGAATAATTCCATAAAATTTGTTAAAGTATACTGTTTATTTGGTAAAATTTTGAATTTCCAGTATTTTTACCCAATTTTGGAAGGGCATAACTCTTAGCACACAACTATGAATTTGATGAATTACTACTTTTTTTAAAGCTAAAAATGAGATCTGTTTGACTATATAATTTCACACCCAGATTCCTACAATTGCTCATTATTTTATATGCCACAAGTTTGGTACTTTTTAGGGACTTGCTATCCCCTAATTGCCACTTTCTTGATTTATTTCCCCTTTTACCTTTTTCCACTTTCCTTCCATAATGTACCATGCATAAGTCCAATATTAGGGTATGAGAATAAAGTATAATACACATCATAACATCATCCATTACTAGATACAACCATTACATAAGGTTCAATGATACCTTACACAACATAACATAACAACATTAATTACATATTGCTCCACCATCCCAATACCAATTCCTCGCCTTGATCCATGCTTGGTCCACTTCCTAATTAGTGCATAAAATAACATAAGAGGAATGAGATTTCAAAGAAATCTCAATAACATATGAATTATAATTATCATGTAAATCATTGCAAGTTAAATTGTGATATGTCATGCAATCCAATTCATTCTCAACTCATAGGAATTCATGCCAAATATCATGCAAGGAGAGGAACATTATATCATCCACATTGACATACCACAAAGCATTTGGCCAAAGCATAACCAATGTCAATCAACAATCAAAGTCACCATAAAATTCCTCCAAATCCAAGCAACAACAAATCACAACAAACAAGCAAGATAAACAATCAAATTATAATTCAAAGCTACCTTTGCAAAGCTTGTCCAACTAATTCCTCCAAGGAGCAATGCTTCTCCTTAATTCCTCCTCTTAATGCCTATTAAACCAAGCATAAACATAGGCCATATTAATCACAAGACAACTTAGTTCCAACACTTTAACATTGCTTAACAACTTCCCCCTTTTTGTCTTTGATTTTTAACAAATTGGTTCCTCCTTTAGAATCAACCATCTCATGACTCAATCCTACACAATTTTTCATGAGGAATCCAATGGTGCAATCAGATTTTTAAATTCAAACTCCTTCCCCATGAACTCCTCTTGGCCGAATAGGGGGCTATATGCTTCCAAAAATTCTATTTTTGATTCCAATGATTTTAAACACTTTCCAACATTATATCCCTACACAAAAACATGTTTTAAACCCATTGGACTCATCAAATCAAGCAAAATCAAATTGCTTCTGCATGAACAGTGTTGAGCGAAATTTCTTCCCTTAAACCCTAACTTGGCTTTCTTCCAAAAATCAATCCATCCAACATTTAATATTCTTTATTCCACTTGATTATTAAGGTTTCTATCCTTTCCTAGGCATCACACATCTCAACCGAATTTCTCAGAATTTTCCAGCATTTTCCCAAGCAAAAATCCTTGTTTAATCAATGTAAAACTTAGAGATATTGATGCTTAGACATACCTTAGTGTTTCCTTGAAGTAAGTTGGATGATCTCTTGTCTAAAACACCTCAAAATTTCATGCAAGGGTGGCTGGATGAACAGTGACAGAGTTTCCCTTATTTTTCCCAATTTTCTAGCATTTTTCTTGTATTTTCAAGGGGTATTTATCAAAAAAATCCATCTGCCCTCTCCCTGCTGATTTGCACAAAATTAGACACCTAAGGAGGTGTATGTGGTAGCCATCAAGTGTCCAAAATATTCATATCACTCCATGTGGCATTTCTCTAGATTTTTCCAAGCAAATATCTCTTAATTTTGCATTTTATTTAATAAAAATAGTGGAATCTAGAAAGTGCACGAAATTGGACCTTTAATAGGTCCATTGTGGGCCCCAAAAATGGTTTGGGATGGCCCAAAAATATGGCCCACAAACCAAATCACTATCCCAAACCGATTTGAAACTTTATTGGTTACTATTCACTACTAACATTCTATAATTTTTTCAGACCTCCAAAAATTTATTTCTCTCCATGATAATTCACCTTTTAATATGGGAGCATGATATGAAAATTTTCATAATTTTTCACCATCTCTAGGTATTTATTTTGAATTTTCTTCGATTAGGCCTTCATCGGTAAATCTGAGGGAAAATAAATTCCCTAAAATTAATTCCTGAGCCTCCAAGGCCTAAAACCAATTTTATAAATTCAAACACATATTTAGATGAATTTTCCATCAATCTTCCAACTTTATTGAGGCCTCTAACTCATTAAAATAATTATTTTCGTTCATTTTCCCAATAATTTCCCAAAAAACTTGTTTACGGGAAATTCCGTAATAATTCATTTTCACCAAAATTCCACCTTTCGGGCCTCAACCAAGTTTCCAAAACCTCTACTCTATACTTTTTCCATTTTTTGTGGATTTTCTGGAATTTTTCTCAAATTTTCCCGTTTTGCCCTTCCTAGACTGATAATTACAAAAATGCCAGCCTGGACCTTTTCGGGGTTTCATATCAAAAGTTCTTTTATCTCCCCGTCTAGTTCCTATATTAACCCCCATCCTAATTTTTGATTCTTTATTGCCAAATGAAAAATTTTGGGATGTGACAGAATCCTTGTGTTCAATTTATTGTCCATTGATGATTAATCTCTTAACTTGGTATTCTGGGTTGTTGATTGACAATTTGAGGGCATTTGCATCATCCATTCATTTATACTCTAAGTGATTTTAACAATGTTTTAAACGGTGCTAATTGACTTTGATTAATGTGAGTTTTCATTAACTAAAACATTAGACCCAAGCAATTGCTTGGGGTTTTTTTCATCAGACTTAGAGATTTCTAAACTCCCAAATCAATTTAAGAGCCATGATAGCTAAGCCTTTATCATCAAGAGCCTATTTCACCATTAATTTCCTAGTAATCAAAACATTTCTTCATTCATTCAAATACCAAAAATATTTATTTCTTTGCATTTTACATTTATTACACCACTGTTTGAACAACTTAAACCCCCCCCTTTTTTTTTCTTTTATCCAAATCAACATGCTTTTGATTACCAATTTAATCTAGGTTGTTTCCCAATAAAGCACTCCTCGAGAAGAACATTTGGTTGTGCCCTATACTGCATTATCTGGTGCAATCACAATTTTGATGACCTGAAGGAGACATTCAGGTTTGATCAATGGTGTCGTTGCCAGGGAGGCAAGAAATTAGTTCCCTAGTAATTGGTTTTCAATACCATTGCGATTTGGGTCAATTCTCGTTCAGCTTTAGTTTTTAGGCATCAATTTTGCATTTCATAGCACAAAATTTTTAAGAAATAGAAACAAATATCTTGTTTTTCCATACTTTTGTATTTGCACTCTTGCATAGCATTTTGCATTTGTTCTAACTTGATCTTGAGTGGTTTTAGCTAATTGCTTGAATGTTTTGAACTCTGTGCATAGTTTATTGAGCATTTGGTTGAAGTACTTAGTGAATTTTTCAAAGGTTTTGCGAAAGTAGCTTTTTGTGACCTAAAGTCATGACCTCAAATTTTCTGCAATCCAGGACTGCATTCTGTGCACTCAAGTCGCGACCTGGATATCCCAAGTCATGATTCACTAAAATTTTTTTGAGTGTCTAGACTTACTCTTTTTGCATAGCTCTGCTTACTGCACATATTTTGAGATTGTATAGCATTTCATATACCTTAAACTCTCTGAGCATTATTTGAAATCATTAAGTTTGTCTCAATTTTGAAATATACACGGGGTAAATACCAAAGTTTTGATACTACTTCTCTCTTACACTCTATTTGTGCTTGATTTTGAGTAATTGTGCATGCCTAGAGCACGTAGAGGCAAGAGAGTTGGATATACAGTATTTTGTAGCCTACTTATTTTACGAGACCAATCCCATTCATCTAGTGAGAGTGAGGAAATAGAATAGGAAGTCATGGCTGAAGTACCTCCTAATGGTGGAAACGGGAATGGTAATCATAATAGACCTAACAATGGTGATAATGAGGGGTAGAGAGAGAATAATAGCTAGAATAGGATCCATGGACAACCTAGGGGTAGAACTATCAAAGAATTAACTTCATCTAATGAAAATTTTGATCCTATACCTTGTACTTTTCCTACTTTTAATGCAGATTTTGAAATCAGAGGTTAATTGATCCACTCACTACCTAAATTTCATGATCTTGCACGAGAAAACCCATACCTTCATCTCCGAACTCTCTACATGAAGTGCTTGTCCATGAAGCCAATGAGGGCAAGTATCGATGATGTTATATGGAAGGTGTTTCACCTATCTCTGGAGGGAAAAGCTAAAGAATGGTACATGAACCTGCCACTCTATGTGGACAATACTTATGAATCATGGACCAGTCTGAAGAAAGTATTTTTAGATAAGTATTTCCCTTCCACTAAGATTTCAGCCACCCACAAGGAAATTTCTACAGCTACGCAAGAGCCATTTGAGTCATTCTTTACATTCTGGAGCCAGTTTCAATAAATGCTTACCAGGTGCTCCAATCATCAAATTTTAGAGGAGCACTTGGGACAGTATTTCTATAATGGATTGTTGACATATGATGCGCAAGTTTTGGATGCCGCTGCGAATAGATCCATGGAGAATATAAACCACGAGCTGTATGGGAATTAATAAGAATTTTTGCTCTTAACCGATAACATGTAAGCTCAAGAGATCTAAGGGACCACAAAACTAAAAGGGATCCATTGTTGGTTAAGTTAGCACAAGATATATCCAAGCTTGCAAACACTGTTGAAAGTCTCTGCTCCAACAAACCTCAGTCTCTTGCTTTAGTAGCTACAAATTGTGGGGTTTATGACTCTCCGATACATGCAACTCAGAATTGCCCTCGGCCGATCAAAGAAGTAAATGCCAAGGGAGAGAGGGGCAATATCAGAAGAGGGACTCCTACTCAAATACATATAACCCTGGTTGGAGGAACTATCCAAACTTTAAATGGGGTGGAGGACCAAATGGACCAACTTAATTTCAAGGCAATCAATTTCACAATGTTGGAGCTTCCTTAAGCAATTTTCAAGATCCTTCAAGAGTAGTAGTGACAGCTCCACAAATTGCTATGGTGTCTCAACCACTGCCAAGAGGGGATGACACGTCATAACTCTTGAAGAGCATGGCTGCACAGATGACAAACACTGAGGGATGAATGAAGGAGAGTGATGAAAAATTCGTCTCCATAACCACTATCTTACAAGGAATGCAAAAAGATAACTTAGATGTGCACAATATCTTGGAGGAGGTTACCTTAAAGAACAATGATATCACCAGTCATTTGACCCAACTATCTAATATGGTCAATGACATACAAGCCAAAAGTGAGGGCAATATTCCTCCCAACATAGTGATTAACCCTAAAGCCCTCAACGCCATAACCCTAAGAAGTGGTAAAAGGGTTCATTTTGAGGGTGAAAGGTAGATAAAGCTGAAACTGAGCAAGATGTAGAAAGCCCTCCACTTTCCCCAATGAGATTGGGCAAATCTGAGAGCTCAAAAGAAGAAGAGCTCATGATGAGGACAAGAGTACTAGTAGATCTAGAAGAGAAGCCAACTCAAGCACAAGATGAAGCACCTCACGAAGCTGTGCCAGAAAATGAAAACATTGTGGAAAGCTCTACTTACAAAGGCAAATAGAAGGAAGAGAAGGTTGAGACTTGTTACACCTTACTACTGGAGTGACTTAGAATTCTATTAGAACCATTTTAGACCATATTGGATGGTCTTGGGCTAAAAAATCCATGAAAAATACTGACTTTCAGATTTTTACTGTTCATCAGGTAAAAATCCAGTTTTTTAGTCCAATTTCAGAAATTCACAAATTAATCTAGAAAAATCAAAATGGACTGGCTCAAAATTCTATAGAAAGCTCTTTTAATGTTATTTCAAAGAAAAATAATTTTGTGAACCAATTCTACTTTTAAAAGTGTCAGGTTTTTGTAAAAGTCACCTCTGCCTTTTTGGTAAAAACTCTTTTTCCAAATTCTGGACCTTAACTTTGAAAAATCATTAAAAATCATATAGTTGGCCATTTTTAACGTCATACCTATTGATTTGAAGCTCATGACGTGAAATTTAAGCATACCGAAATTTGTGAAGAAATTTGTTCAGGAATTTGATTAAAACGTGGCTCTAATTTGGCATCCTGCTTAGGGATTACAGCACCAACCATACATACTTATACATAACCAAATATAAATATTTCCTCATGGTTCATCACCATATTTATCCTTGGATTTATAGCCTCCCTTTTGATGATTCAGTCCCTAAAATATTAGGTTGCATATGGGGGATGAGATTTCAATGAAATCCCAGTAGCAAGATCAATCAACCAAAACATCAACATGCATCAATTACAAGCATTCCAACCTTTTGCTATTAATAGGGAACTACTTTACCTTATACATGTAGTACTCTAACATGCAATAGTCAAAGCACATAAAGCAAGGAGAATAGCTACACAATCATCATCATCATCATCATCTAGCTCAACCACATAATAGCACATGAAATTGCATAGCAATCAATGCAACACTCAACATTAAGGTTAATTAAATCTTACCACCTTAACCCAATACTCTTTGATTCTTTGACCTTCTTTCTTTTCTTCACAATTAATAAACCCTAATATGATAAATCACAAAAAGGGTCAGCAACATTACCAACCAAACCACACCAAAATAACAAAACTCAATTAAACCCTTGCCCTTTAAAGCTTTAACCTTTGATCTTTAATTTTTGAGCTTTGTTTCCTAAGCCCTAAAAATTCTTTCTTGACCCATTCCTACATGATTTTTCATACAGAATCCAAATATGGGCTTGGATTTAAGAAAAGAAAATTTCTTCCTCATGAACAAAGGTTGACCGAAACAATAGGGTTTATTTTCCAAAAATCACAACTTTAATTTTAATGCTTCCAACACTTGTCATTTAGGTTTATCCTACACAAATTTCCATTTTGAACACAATGGGAGCATCAAAACAATAAAAATATCATTCTAGGTTAGGGCTCTTGAAGTGGCCGAAACATCCCCTTAAAGTTCAACCATGAAATCTTTCAAAAACAACACCAAACCACTTAAAACTATCATGATTTAAGGTGTTCTAACAAGGTTTAACAACAAAACTTCCTTCCCTTAACCAACGATTATTTTGGCCAACCACCAAAGGAGGAAAAACCAGAATTTTTGACCATCAAACTCAAGAGAATCAAGCAAGGAACAACATAATATCAACTACTAACCTTAACTCCAAGCTTACTTGATCCAAGATGGTTGTTTTCTCCTCGGTTACACTTCAAGATCACTCTTTTCCTCTCTTGTTCTCTCTTGGCTGAAACTCAATCAGCAAAATAGGGGAGGAAGAGCTCATTAACTGCACAAAATATCCCAACCACCATAATTAATGAGATGCCAAGTGTCACCTTTCTACTTAGTCTTGAAACTTCTCTCTTAATTAAGTAAATCATAATGTAATTAAATTCCAAAGTCAAGATCCTCTCCACTTAATGCTTGACACTTGGAAAGCTTAATTACTCTCTAATAGAAGCTTGACAAGTGGCAACTTGTGGGTCAAGTAAAGTGTAAGACTCTAGTCTTCACTTTATCGGTGTATTTTTACTGTGAGTTTAATTTCTTTTATATAATTACAATACTCTGGCCTCTGTAATTATTTTCCTTCTCATTATTGATTTTTCCACTTTTCCAAATAATTAGGGAAAATCTTGGATATTTGAGGGTCTCTTTTTAATCCCATAATTTCTTACAATTCCTTGGGACATCATAGAAATTTTCTTGGGATTTTATTCTCCTTGCAAATATTTATTTGGAATTTTCCAAATAAAAGGCCTTAAATTAGCCTAAAGTACCTTTAAATTCCTTTGTAATTTCTCTAAGGGTAAGTTGGTCATGAAACTAATTTTATAATCCCCTATAATTGCCAAAGGATATTATCCTTATTTTTTCTTAATTTTTCAAGACTTGAAAATATTTTTTCATAATTATCTTTGACCAATTTTCCTTAATTAGCCAAATTTTCATAATTATCTTTGACCAATTTTCCTTAATTAGCCAAATTTTCATAATTGTCTTGGAAAATCATAATAATCATTTCCACCAAAATTCTTCTATTTTTTCTTGTTATTTTTGACCCTTAATTATTTAGGAATATTCCTTATTCCTAATTACCCTATTGCCGGATATGACATTTGTCCCCTCAAATAAATTTCATCCTCGAAATTTAAGGCGTATCTTATTATAAAAGTCCAGGATACTTTTCCTTTATCTTTGTCTCGATCTCCCATGTAGCTTCTTCTGGTGCAAGACATTTCCAGACAACCTCGACTAGCAGAAACTACCTGTTTCCCTAACTATTCGACTTTTTGATCAATGATTCGCTCTAGTTTGATCTCAAAAGATGAGTTGTCTTGAAGCACAATATCATCATAGCTTATGACATGTTTCGGGTCTGGATGGTACTTCTTTCATTGTGAGATATAGAAGACATCATAAATTTGACTCAAATTTGGGGGAAGGGCCAACTTGTAAACTACCAATCCTACTTTGGACAAAATTCAAAATAATCCAACATACTTCAGACTCAATTTCTTAATCTTTAGGGATCGACCAACTTCCGTCGTTAACGACACTTTGAGGAAAACATGGTCCCCAACCTCAACTCTAACAGTCTCCTTCTAGTATCTACGTAGCTCTTCTGTCTACTTGAACTATTAGGAGTCTTTACTGAACCTTAACTTGTTGGGAGGTCTGGTCTACTACATCAGGACCATAAACACTTCTTCCACTAAGCTCTATCCAGCATAAGGGGGATCTATACTTCCTCTTGTAGAGTGCTTCATATGGCACTATTCAGATACTTGAATGGAAATGGTTATCTTAAGTGAATTCAGCTTATGGTAAGTACATATCCTAGTTACTGCCAAAACAAGCACATATGCTCGTAGCATATCTTCTGACATCTATATCATTCTTTCTGTCTGCCCATCCCTTTGTGGATGGTAAGCTTACTGAATCTGAGAGAAGTGTCTATTTCTTTCAGTAAAGACCTCTAAAATCTTTGAGTAAATCTTGGGTCTCGGTCTGAAACAATAGCTTGGGCTTTAAGCAAGTTCTAAGCCGAGACAAACTATCAGTATTCCGTAAATCTTTGAAAAGCTACTTATAAGTCAATCCAAATAAGCCCAATATTGCTTGGACACTAAGCAACTTAATAACTTTCTTAACTTTACCTTCCATTTCTATGGGACTTAGTGCATTCTTGCCAAAATAGCTAACATTTCTGGTCTTTGCACACTCTTACCATACTTCCTAGGGTCACCCTTCCTTAGGATACTCTTGCCTAAGTATGTTTAATTGAACAGTACTGACAGGAATCTGAGATACTGATTCTGATAGGCTTAAACCCTAGTACTTTACTGTCTTCGACCCTCCTTGATCTATCTTTAGTCGGGTCTTTTCAGCTTACATTCTTGACTCTAGCCTCATCTTATGGATCTGCTCGTCAATACTCAGTCTATCTCTATATCACAAGGGGTTCTTCTTGTATCTGAAACTAGCCTGAATACCTTTTGTTCAGGTCTAAAAGAAATTGAGCCTAGCATAATCAATGATAAGGTTGTCTGGAAGGAAGTCATGGGTACTCTCTTAGTACTGGTTTATAAGTGAAGTAGGTTTCCATATCTCCAACTTATCCCTAGTCCTCGTCTTCCCAAAGAGGTACTATACTCTTACTTTTATAGCTCAGCCACTTCCTTTAGGCTCGATCTATCACAACTTTGGGAGGTACTGCGCTCTACCATAAGTCTTTTTAGGATCGCCTATAACCCTAGAATAGTATCGTTAGTCTGAGCTACATTAAGATCTCTGTGAGACTCTAGATCATAAGATTAAGTAAAGTCACCTCCACTCAGTTGGTCACCTAACTGATAATTCCCTAAAACTGTTCCAAGAACCAATACCATTCTCTTAAGCCTCATGTTAATTCCCCAGTCCACCTACTTGTCTCTTAAGGTGCCTAAGCCAATCTTCCTTAGGAGTTCTCTTACTCTTCCAGCTGCTCTTACTGTCTCTTACTATTTTAGGACTGTACAGAGAGAGAACTTATACAACTACTCTTTTCTCTACTTTACCTTTTAGTATGAGCATACTCTAACATGCATAATGCTTGGTCTTTAATGCAAGGAGTGCAAGCTCTTACTGGTTGCTATGTCAGTAGTGTGCTATCTGGACATCTTATCCCTACAAGGGAAGCCTCTCTTTTTGTTTGTAGCTGATTTTGGGAGTCATAGGGAGATGACTTATAAGGTTCTTCTTCTTTTTGTTTGCTCTAGTACTCTGCTAAGCTCAGGTACTTCTAAGCTTAGCTTCATTCTTGGCTAGTCATACTTCTATTAGGTAAGGTCAACTCTGCTTGCCTTGCCTCGACTGCTTCCTTTTCCTACTCAGATAGGGTATCTTGCTCCTTATTGAGCAACATCAATTCTAATTTAGAGGACTAATTCCTACTTTCTCTAGGAAAACTCCTAGCCAAGACCTTATCCCTTGACAAAGGGTGCCTCTCAACCTAAACCCCAAGCGACTGGGTATCTCTTAACATTAACGGGAACATTCTAACCTCTAAGCTAGTTTCCTGCACAGCTTTCTGTCTCATCCTCTTCTTCTTGATCCTTAAGACATTTCACTAGGGCTCTCCATCTTAACTTTACTATCCTAAAGTTACTATTCATCTATTCCAGGACTTAAGATAGCTACTCTATCATGGTGCCCTAGCCCTAACAAGGCTCTAAGAGTTTGTCTAGCTTAGGTTGCCACTACACCTTCTTAATGGTGTATAGACTTAACCCTTAACCATCTTGTTCAACTCCTCATCATTACTCTTCCTCATGAGGGGGAATCTGATAACTCTAAATAGTGGCTACCTCTCTCTTTCTGACTTTTACTAATCTTGCTTTCTGTGACCTCTGAGAGTCGTTATGTTTTATTGTGTTACCATCTCAACATCTGAGAGTTATTGCGTTCATTTATCATGACCAAAATCCTTATTGTAGCGATAAAAGTTACCACCTCCTCTGATAATTACTCTATATTCATTCATCGCCACTAATTCCCTTAGTTCCTCATCACAAAACACATTTTTCTCTTAACCTCTGCTAGTCTTACTTATCTTCATTTATTGTACCATTGCTCGTCTGGGCTTCCATTATGAAGTTCAACTTAACTTCCAGATTTAACTCTATTTCTCTTGGGGGTAGGATCAGGGTTTTGTCCTTGCCATTGTGAGACGACAACCAATTCAATCCAACTACCACATCAACTTCATGAAAGGCATACATATCAAGTCTAAGGTAGCATAACAGTGCTCGTATCAAATGTACTATCCCAGAGTGTATTGGTGTGGACACACGCATGTCATAAGACAACGTGTTCATAACCAAGTCAAGTCTTTTAGAACAAACATACAAGATAAGAAAATGACTAGCACCCTAATTAAACATTATAATCACTGGCAAGTTGTTAATAATGATTGTTCCTTGGATCATTTCCGGAGACTTCCGGGTTTCTTCCCCTATGATAGAAAATACTCGTCCTCAGTGTGTAACCTTGCTTTCTCTATATTCTGTAGACATTCTCTCAAGAAGTATCCGGGCTTATTGCAGGTGTAGTGAATATTCTGTTCAGCCATACACAGTCTGTTACCGTGATTCTTGTCACAATTGGGCATTCCTTGCTATTTGAGGGCTTGCTTCCCTTCTTACTCTTTCAGTTGTCTTATGGCCTCTTCCTCTTCCTATTTGCCTTAGAAGAGGTGCCATCTTGATCTCCCTTCTCCTCCTTGGGAGTAGACTTAATCATCAGATGACGATTCAGGCTATTCTCTGTAATTTGGCAGACTTCAATTGCCTTATTGAATTGCTCGAAGTGCCTGTGAGCAATCATCTCTCTTGAGGACTACTTCAGTCCTCTGACCATTTTCTCAGTCGTCCACTTCTCCTTTTCTCGGTAACGAAGGTAACTAGAATAGAGAGAGAGAGAGGGATAAACTTAGCTAGGTACTCATCAAATGGCTCACTAACTTTCTGGTTCAGGGTTAGGAATTCCACTCCCTTTTTGTCCTTGACTGACCTCAGAAAGTACTTTTTGTAGAATTGCTCTAAGAACACTTCCCATGTCACTCTCGTGTTCCGAGCATCACGAATAAGTTTGATGTTCTTCCACCAGCAGTCAGCGTCCTTTTCTAGCTTGTAGATTGGCATCTAGGCTTTCCACTCCATCAAGTATCTAATACTTTAAAGATCTTCTCTAACTAGTTAATCCAGTCTTCTGCTGCTTAGATGTCAAACACTCTGTTGAATGACAGTGGTTTGTGTTTACAGAAATGTGCCATCCATTGCTGGATACTGTCGGGGTCTACTATTGGCGTTGCTGGTCTAGGCAATGGTTCTAATGCTTGAGCTGTGAAAATTTCTTCTTCTTACTGCCTCTTATCGAGGTTAGCCACTGCCTTTGCTACCGCTGCTGCTATTGTGGCATGTCTTTCTTGTTCCTCGCAAGCTTAGACCACCCTCATCCCTTTAATAACCTTTTGTTGCTATTCTAAATGATCCAAAATTAATCGTAGCAGATCGGGAGGGACCCTTGCATCGTGCTCTGAGGGTCTTTTCAGTGAAGCATTTCATCGAGTTCTAACCATTATGCTAACTAAACAGATAGCATAATCAAGAAACAAGAAATAAACAATATGCTTAGACTTCATTTAACACATATACATACATCATTCAAGCATCAGTCATCAGTCACATCAATATAGTTCAAATATACATAGCCATCTTAGGAACATACATAGCAATCAAACATGCCAGACTAGCCTACTACGGTTAGCTGTATCAAAGCAAGTCCTATATCAGTACTATAAAGGTCCAACTAACTACCCAAAGTGGGAAACAGCAAAGCCCTCAAGGCTCTGGATCCACTCCTCAACATCGAATCCTAATAACTGATCCAAGTGACAGAACTCATTCTGCTCTAAAGGTGTGAACGAGATCTTGTCTGTCATTGTTAGGATCTAGTCTTCTGCATCTTAACTTCAAGGAAAACTATTCCTCACAAAGATCTCGAGGGTATCTATGAGATTATTGAAACTAGCACTATCCATGTGAATACAAATGTCTCTCACACCATTTTTCCAAAGCCGAGTTCTAGGGAGTAGTCTAAGCAATGCTAATATCCAGTCCATCATCTCTAGGGTAGCATCTTCCCTAGTCACATAATAGTAAAGCTTTCAGATATCCTCTAGATATCTTAAGTACACATGGACATTCTGATTCTTGTTGGGCTTAATGTACCAGCTCCTCTCCCTAAAATCCCTGGCTAGGTCCTCTATGGTGTGAAATTCTTTCATGATTGGAAGTAATTTGACCTCACTCAGTCCAGCTCCATTTTCATCTGATATTTCAATGACTTCAATCCTCTAAGGATCATTGGAAGCAACTGTGGCTAGGTCAAGCAGAGGATTACTCTCCCATAAGGCATCATAGTAGAAGTCCGCTACAAGGCTATAGTCCTCATCCTCACCAAACCATTGAGGGAAAGGTTCTCCTGGTATGCTTTGGTTAATTAAGTCCTCTGAGTCACTATTGTAGCCACAACAAGCCATTCTACTTCACCCTGCATTATAATAACCAACTATCTAATAAATAAACAGTAATATTCTCCTTTAACAATGTGTCAAATTTTCTTTTAACTGACACATTATCTAAGTAGAGCGTTCTATCCTATGCCAGAACCTTTGCTCTGATATCAAAAATATTACACCTTACTACAAGGGTGACTTAGAGTTCAATTAAAACCATTTAAGACCACATTAGATGGTCTTGGGCTCAAAAATCCACGAAAAATGCTAATTTTCGGATTTTTACTGTTCATCAGGTAAAAATCCAGTTTTCTGATCCAACTTCAGAAATTCATAACTTAATCTAGAAAAATTGAAATGGAGTGGTTCAAAATTCTATAGGAAGCTCTTTGAATTTTATTTCAAAGAAAGATAACCTTGTAAACCAATTCTATTTACAAAAGTGTTAGATTTTTGTGAAAGTCACCTCTATCTTTTTAGTAAAAACTCTTTTTCTTGATTCTGGACCTTAATTTTGAAAAATCATTAAAAATCGTATAGTTGGCCATTTTTAACGTGCTGCCAACTGATTTAAAGCTCATGATGTGAAATTTCAGCATACCAAAATTCGTGAAGAAATTCATTTGGGAATTTGAAAAAGACGTGGCTCTAATTTGGCGTCCTGCCTAGAGATTACAACACCAACCATACATACTTATACATAACCAAATATAAATGTTTCCTCATGGTTCATCACCATATTTATCCTTGAATTTGCAGCTTTCCTTTTGATGATTCATTCCCTAAAATGTTAGGTTATATATGGGGGATGAGATTTCAATGAAAATCCTGGTAGCAAGATCAATCAACCAAAACGTCAACATGCATCAATTACGAGCATTCCGACCTTTTGCTATTAATAGGGAACTACTTTACCTCATACATGTAGCACTCTAACATGCAATAGCCAAGGCATATAAAGCAAGGAGTATAGCTACACAATCATCATCATCATCATCGTTTGGCTCAACCATATAATAGCACATGAAATTGCATAGTAATCAATGCAATACTCAACATAAAGGTTAATTAAATCTTACTACCTTAATCCAATGCTCTTTGATTCTTTGACCTTCTTCCTTTTCTCCACAATTAATAAACCCTAACATGATAAATAACAAAAAGGTGCAGCAACATTACTAGCCAAAACTTATCAAAAATCAATAACAAAACTCAATTAAACCCTTACCCTTTAAAGCTTTAACCTTTGGTCTTTAATTTTTTTATCTTTGTTTCCTAAGCCCTAAAAATTCTTTCTTGACCCATTTCTACATGATTTTACACATAGAATCCAAATATGGACTTGGATTTAGGAAAAGAAAATTTCTTCCTCAAGAACAAAGGTTGACTGAAACAATAGGGTTTATTTTCCAAAAATCACAACTTTAATTTTAATGCTTCCAACACTTGTCCTTTAGGTTTATCCTACACAAATTTCCATTTTAAACACAATGGAAGCATCAAAACATTAAAAATCTCATTCTAGGTTAGGGCTCTTGAAGTGGTCGAAACATCCCCTTAAAGTTCAGCCATGAAATCTTTCAAAAACAACACCAAACCACTTAAAACTATCATGATTTAGGGTGTTCTAACAAGGTTTAACAACAAAACTTCCTTCCCTTAACCAATGATCATTTTTGCCAGCCACCAAAGGAGGGAAAAGCAGAATTTTTGACCATCAAACTCAAGAGAATCAAGCAAGGAATAATATAATATCAACTACTAACTTTAACTCCAAGCTTACTTGATCCAAGATGGTTGTTTTCTCCTCGGTTACACTTCAAGATCACTCTTTTCCTCTCTTGTTCTCTCTTGGCTGAAACTCAATCAGCAAAATAGGGGAGGAAGAGCTCATTAACTGCACAAAATATCCCAACCACCATAATTAATGAGATGCCAAGTGTCACCTTCCTACTTAGTCTTGAAACTTCTCTCTTAATTAAGTAAATCATAATGTAATTAAATTCCAAAGTCAAGATCCTCTCCACTTAATGCTTGACACTTGGAAAGCTTAATTACTCTCTAATAGAAGCTTGACAAGTGGCAACTTGTGGGTCAAGTAAAGTGCAAGACTCTAGTCTTCACTTTATCGGTGTATTTTTACTGTGAGTTTAATTTCTTTTATATAATTATAGTACTCTGGCCTTTGTAATTATTTTCTATCAGATCCATAAATTATTCTCCTCATTTTTCTCTTCCCAAAATGCCCTCTTTAGCTCAAACTCAATTTTTCATTAATTAAGTAAAAAGGAAAACTATTTTCTTTCTCATTATTAATTTTTCCACTTTTCCAAATAATTAGGAAAAATCTTGGATATTTGACGGTCTCTTTTTAATCTCATAATTTCTTATAATTCCTTGGGACATCATAGAAATTTTCTTGGGATTTTATTCTCCTTGCAAATATTTATTTGGAATTTTCCAAATAAAAGACCTTAAATTAGCCTAAATCACCCTTAAATTCCTTT
Source organism: Neltuma alba (assembly GCF_004799145.2). Lineage (NCBI taxonomy): Eukaryota > Viridiplantae > Streptophyta > Magnoliopsida > Fabales > Fabaceae > Neltuma > Neltuma alba. The sequence continues at coordinate 483,023 of NW_021635146.1, forward strand.
GTAATTCCTCTAAGGGTAATTTGGTCATGAAACTAATTTTTATAATTCCATATAATTCTCAAAGGATATTATCCTTATTTTTTCTTAATTTTTAAGGACTTGAGAATATTTTTTCATAATTATCTTTGACCAATTTTCCTTAATTATCCAAATTTTCATAATTGTCTTGGAAAATCATAATAATCATTTCCACCAAAATTCTTCTATTTTTCCTTGTTATTTTTTACCCTTAATTATTTAGGAATATTCTTTATTCCTAATTACCCTATTGCCAGATGTGACAAGACTAGCACACAAGGAGCCTCTAAGCCTGCAGGTAAGGAGGTATGTACTAAAGGCCTTTCTTTTCCTAAAGCCTATTTCTTGGTAAGAAAAAGTTTGATGCTGAGTTTGTTACTGATGCTTACATTTAATTTTTAAGAGGGAATCCTAAATACTTTAAATTGTTAAAAGAATTGTGTGATAACAAGCAAAGATTTAGGTCCCTTGAGAGAATTCAAGTGAGTGCTAATGTGTCATCCTTATTCAAAGCTTAACTACCGGTTAAGTGCCAAGATCTTGGGTCTTACACCATCCCCTATACCATCAAAAAGGTTCATATTAAGGGAGCATCGTTAGATTTAGGAGTAGCTATAAAGGTCATGTCTTGATCGGTTTATTTAGTTTTAGAGATAAATGGGATCAAAGACACAAGTGTAGTACTCCAACTAGTAAACCAGTCTATTAGGTATCCTAAGGGCATAATAGAAAACATTCTAGTTTAAGTCAAGAACCGAGTATTTCCTGTTGATTTCTATGTTTTAGACATGTCAAATGAACTTGCAAATGAAAGCACTTTAATTTTAAGGAGGCCTTTCCTTTAGACTTCCTAAACTATCATAAGCATGAAACACAGCTATATCACAATGGAAATAAGAGATGTCACATCTGGTAATAGGGTGATTAGGAATAAGAAATATTCCTAAATAATTAAGGGTCAAAAGTGACAAGAAGAAATAGAAGAATTTTGGTGGAAAATAATTATTATAATTTTTCCAAGTCAATTATGAAAAGTTTGACTAATTAAGGAAAATTGGTCAAGAATAATTATGAAAAAATATTTCCAAGCCTTAGAAAATAAAGAAAAAATAAGGAAAATGTTCCTTGAGAATTATATGGGATTATAAAATTGGTTTTATGACCAAATTACCCTTAGAGAAATTACAAAGGAATTTAAGGGCGATTTAAGCTAGCTTAAGGCCTTTTATTTGGAAAATTCCAAATAAATATTTAGAAGGAGAATAAAATTTCAAGAAAATTATTTTGATATCCTAAGGAATTATAAGAAATCATGGAATTAAAAGAAGACGCCCAAGTATCCAAGATTTTTCCTAATTCCTTTGAAAGGTGGAAAAATCACTAAAGAGAAGGAAATTAGTTTTCCTTTTTATTTAATTATTGGCAAATTAATTTTGAGACAAAGAGAGCATTTTGGGAAGATAAAAATGAGGAGAATAGATTATGGGTATGATAAAAAATAATTATAGAGGCCAAAATACTGTAATTATAGAAACAAAGTTAAACCCGGAGTCAAAGTGCACCGATAAAGCAAGACTAGAGTCTTGCAATTCAAATGGTTCACAATTGGCCATGTGTCAAGCCCCTAATGGAGAGGATTTGAACTTGCAAGTGTCATTCCTCAAATGGAGAGGATTTTGACTTTTGGTAATTAATTTCATTTGGATTTAGTTAATTATGAAAGAGAAAGTAAGATTAAAGAGGGTAATGACACTTGGAATTTCATTTATGATGGTGGTTGGGATATTTTCGGCTAATTAAACCAGATCATCTTCCCCTAATGTTTAGATGTTATTTCGTCCAAGAGGGAACTAAGGGAGAAAAGAGAGAGTTCAAAGGGAAATCAAGGGAAAAGCTACCAACTTGATCATACAAACAAGGATTCAAGGTTAGTTCTTGGTTCTGAATGGATCCTTGCCTTGTTTGCTTTCTTTGTATGGTTGAAAATTCTGTTTTCTCTCTTCTTTGGGTGCTGGACGAAATGTACATATGGTAGGGAAAAAAGTTTTGTTGATCATACTTGCTAGAATACTTCAAAGTATGATAGATCCTAGTAGTTACAAGTGGTTGAGTTGATTTTTGAAGTGTTTTCTTGGTTGTGTATCATATGGACCATTTTGGCCAAGGTAGTAAATGGACCTTAGGATGTGTTTTTCAATGTTTTAATGCTTCCATTGTGCTCAAAATGAAAAATGGTGTAGGATAAACCTAAAGAACAAGTGTTGGAAGCATTAAAAATCAAAGTTGTAATTTTTGTTTAAAGGACCCCTTTGGTTCGGTCAAGAGAGAACTGAAAGGAGGAATTTTATTTTCTCAAATCTAAGCACATATTTAGAATCTACATGAAAAATCATGTGGAAATAATTCAAGAAACAATTTTAGGGTTATGGAAAACCAAAGGTCATAAATGAAAGAACAAAGATGGAAGCTTTAAAGAGCAAGAGTTATGTTTAAGTTATGTTCTTGCTTTTGCTTGGTTTGATTAATGACTCTTGCTTCCCTTTTTGGTGGAACGCCATGCTAGGGTTTGATATTTGTGAAGGAGAAGAAGAGAAACAAAGAAAACTCAAGCTTTTGGAGCAAGGTAGCAAGTTGAACCTAACTACTAACATTGACTTAGCATTATTGATTATTGCATGATTAATTGCTATTATGTGGATGAACTTTCTTGATTGTGATGTGGCTGCTCTTTGCACTTTCTTGCTTTGGCCTTTGCATGATTGAGTTTGCCAAATGATAAGCATGCTAGTTCACAAATAGTAGTTAATGTAATTATACATGACGATGATGCTTGTTGATGATATAGTTGGTCAATTTGCTATTGGGATTTCAATGAAATCTCATTCCCTAAATGCAATCTAACATTTTAGAACCTGAAACATTGAAGGGAAAGCTGTAGATTGTAGGTTAAAATTATGGTATCATACCATAAAAATTCGTGGACTTTTGGGTTATGTAATATTATGCTGGGCAGTGCTGTAAATTCACTGACATCGCCACCTTTACATGACGTTTTGATTAAGTTCTTGAACGCATTTAATTACAAAATTTCGCATGTTTGTAGATCGCGTTCTGACCTTCATTTGGATAGCTAACACATTAAAAATGGCCAAATACACGATTTTTAATGATTTTTCAAAGTTAAGGTGGAGAATCTAGAGAAAGGGTTTTTCCCTAATAGACAGAGATGACTTTCACAAAAGCCTGACGATTTTTCTAATGGAATTGGTTCACAAGACTATTTTTACCTGAAAGAGAATTCAAAGATATTTTTATATAATTTTGAATCACTCCATTTTGATTTTTCTAGATTAATTTATGAATTTTTGAAGTTGGGCAAGAAAACTGGATTTTTACCCGATGAACAGTGAAAATCCGAAAATTAGTGTTTTTGAGATAGAATTGAGCCCAAGACCATCCAATGTGGTCTATGATGGTTTTAATTGAACCCTAAGATGATATGATAGTAAGGTGTAATATTTTTTGTATCAGAGCGGAGGTTCTAGCATAAGATAGAATGCTCTACTTAAGTTATTCATTAGATTTTGGAGTTAGATAGGAAGAAACTGACATGTCTTTACAGGAATCAGGATGGAAAACACTATGAACTGGGACCCTATGTAACATATAGACTTTTGGGCCTAGAAACATCAAAAGTAGCCTGAATTGGATAGGCTACCAGACCCTTTTAAGTAGAAGTCCCAAAGATAAGAAAGGAAGTCAAAGCAGTTTCAATGACTAAACTGCAAAGTAAAAGTTTTTCAGGGACTTCAGTATAATCAAGGTCAGAGACTTCAGTAAAGTCTCGAAGGTCTAGAAAGAGAAAAGAGACTAGATATAGGCCAAAGGTTAAGTTAGAAGCCTCAAAGAGAGGATTATATGAAGTTAAGTCCAAGCAGGGACTAAACTGTAAATTCAAAAAGTTATGACCAGCAAGGGCAAAAATGAAAGAGTGTACAGAAAATTCCAAGAAAATCCCAAAAAAATGGGAAATCATATTCTAAGACTCTTCTATGAAGAGAAAAGACGAAAATACCCCTAAGATAGTTTAAATGGAATTTATGAGGTTATGGCCAGTAAAAAGTACACTGTTTGAGGTAATTATTTAAAATAGCAAGAGACCTCAAAAATGTACGTAAAACTGAGGATTAATTGGTTGAAAGGTTATGCTAATTTATAAAATTAGTCCCGCAACCAAAAGGCCAGTGGAATGGCTTTGATAAATTAAAGAGCAGATTATACCGATAAAAGGGTATTTTAGTAAATGACTTTTATATAAGGCTTAGAGGAAGTGTTATGGCCTGAGAAAATTCATAGATACTCTCTACAACTAAGGGGAGTTTATGGAGTAGACAGAAGAATTTTCTGAACCCCAGAAGGCCATAAAGAAAGTCGGAGAAATGTGGGCCAAGTAAAATAAGAGGAAACTTAAGGGCTAAGTTAAGATCCGACGGTTATGATCGAATCTTCCTTCTCCTCTACCATTTTTGCGACACGTGGCATGTTCTAGAAGGATGATACAAGGATGATGCAGGAGGATGATGTAAGGATGGTGCAAAAGTCCACTTGAACTTCCAAAATTGCCCTTACTCCTTCTTCTAGCTACCAAGGCCATTTTGGTCCATTCAAACCAACTTTTTGGCTATAAATAGGCACTAACACTAGGGGAAACTCTGCTGCCCTTGCATCTAGAGAGAGAAAGAGCTATTTCTAGTGAGAGAAAGTCCACCTAAGTTCAAGCTTCAAGATCAAGGTATGTGGTGGCTATAGCATCTCATTTGATACCTATTTCGAATTAGTTACTGTGCGTATCTGATTCTAAAATTTTTATGCCTAAATTACACTCTGTAAAATTTAAATCCATGTGTAGAACACTTCATTTGGATATGTATACGATTTATGGTGATTTTTCAAAATTAGGGTTTGAAATCTGGAAACAGTGTTGAACTTTTGGAAGAGTTTCGAGTTCCGTACAATTCTGGTACTGTTTGGCATAGGATTGGTTCCTGAAACTATTTTTCCTTTAAATTTAACTTAAGGAGATTTCAGTGAGACTTAAAAGCACTTAATTTGGATTTTTCTAGATTTAATTATGAATTTTCAAAGTTGAGTAAAAATTCTGGAGTTTCTGCATGAACAGTACCCGCGAACCAAAATTTCTAGATTTGGTATTCTTGAATCTAAGGCCATCTAAAGTGGTCCTAATTGACAAGAAATGGATTTTAAGGATAGAAAATGATAAGATTTATATTAGAAAAGCTAGAAAGAAAACCCTTAGACTAAGAGAAAGGGTTGATGTTCAAGAAAGCTAGTCTTGAACTTTATGTAATCTAATGGTCCTAATGGATTGTGTGATCATTATGATTATGTTTAGGACCTTTGGAACATCCAAGAGGATGTTTGGTGATGTTGACTGAATGCCCACATGGTTGGAAAGTCAAGGGAGTCAAAGGAAAAGTAAGAGGAAAGCTTGAGGTGCAAGGTAGTGAACTTACCCTTTATGTGCTTGACATAGTATGCTCATGTGTTGGTTTGTATTTGTTGTTTGAATGATGTTGTGACATGATGATTATTGCTGGAAATGCTATTTTTAATATGTTCCCATGGCCATGCATTTTTATACCAAGCATAAAGCATGATGGCATGTCACTAGTTAACTTAAGTTTATGAAAAACTACATACCATACACTAGCATCCATCTTGTGCATGTATGTGGTAATGTTTGCTACTGAGATTCCCCCGAATCTCACCCCTTCGTAACCAGCCATTTAGGTCAATCAATGATGGGCACTAATGGCATGAGAAGCAAGAAGAAGAAGTGGAGAATTATTGATGCTAATGATTGATACTAATATTCAATGTATAATTCTCCTATGTTATAATTATATTGTGAATGCCATGTATTTAATTATAAAGCTTATGGCATGTATAGGAATGTATGAGCATGAATGGGAAAAAGTAAGCCCATGTTAGGTATGCCAAAGAAATAAAAAGAATTAGAGTAAAGAGATGTTAAGGGATAAAACGTAGGTCATGGAGCAGTTAGTTTCGAGCTTCAGTTTGACCTATCATATGAATGAGTTAAGCTACGAAATTTGGTATACTTATAGTGCACATCCCAAGCTTTAACATGAGTGGTTAATTACCTCATTTGGATGCGTATACGAAGAGATATGAATTTTCAAAGTTAAGGCAGAGAATCTGGAAAGTCCAGATTTTACCAAACGAATAGTAATCTTAATCCAATAAACTGTACGTTTTCAGTGAGGGTGAGTTTAGTTGAATATTTTTCCCTTAAGGAGCACTGAAAGAGCTTTCAATAGAATTTTGGAACACCTCCATATGATTTTTCTAGAATTAGTTATGATTTTTCAAAGTTGGACCTGTAATCTGAAAACTGGACAGTGAACAGTAATTTTCCGAAAATTAATGTCCAAATTGAAATTTTTAAGTGTAAGACCATCCAACATGATCTGGAATGGTTCTAAATGAATGCTAAGGTACTATATAAGTAAGATGCGACATTTTTTGGTATCAGAGCAGAGGTTCTGGCATAGGAAGAAGAGAACTATCTGCAAGAATTTAGAAAAGCCCAGTTCAGGTTAGAGCTAGTAGTGGAATACTAGCTAAGGTCCAACTAAGGTTATGGATTGGAGGTGAATGCTCTAGGGAAAATAAGTAATAAGGATCTTTAAATGAAGTTGGGATCCTCTGTTAGAAAGGTACAGATAAAATGATGATAAGGAGTTATACGCAGAGGAAGGTAGCCACTATGTAAAGATAAAGAGACTTCCCTCTAAAGAAAAGGGGATAATGGCTCATAAGTTAGATAGAGGTATGAGTCTAAACCCTGGACGAAAAGGGTCAAGTGGTAACCTAAGTTAGATACAGTTACTGTAGCCTTGATACAAGGTTAAGGCAAAACGATCAAAGTAGTTATCTTTGATTCCTAAATAGATATAAAAAGGTTAGAAGAGCTAAAGATCACTTTCTGCCACCGGTAATCCCTAAGGATAAGGGAAAGCAAAAGTACTAATGGCCTAGAGTTGTGAGCCAGACCCTTCCTTCATTGCTTGAAAGGAAGTAGTTGACTTAGTTGGGGATTACAGTGAGGCTAGGACATGGAAGTCCTTCAGGCAGCAGTTAAGGTTACGATGAACAAAGCTAAGTAAAACTAGCAGAAGTAAGAGAAAGTATGTTTTGTCATGATGAACCAAAGAAAGTGGTGGCGAATAAGAATTCTGGTCATGACGAATAGAGATAGTGACTCTCAGATGCTGAGGTGGTATCTAGGCATGACTTAATGGACTATGAGGTCCTTGAGAGTAAGACTGATAGAGCTTAGAGAGAGGGTTGTAGCCACTATTTAAAAGCTATCAGATTCCCCCTCAAGAGGAAGAGTAATGATGAGTTGAACAAGATAGTTAGGGGTTGAGTCTATACACCGCTAAGAGGGTGTAGTGGCCACCTAAGCTGGGCAAACTCTTGAAGCCTCGTTAGAGATGGGACACTATGATAGAGTAGCTATCTCAAGTTCTTGAATAGATAAATAGGAACATGGAGATAGTGAAGTCAAGGTAGATAACCCTAGTGGAATTCTTAGGGATTAAAAAGAAGAGAAAGAGATGAGAGTAAGATAGATAGTTATGCGAGGAACTAGCATTATGAGGTCGGCATGTTCCTGATGATGTTAAGAGATTCTCAGTCACTTGGGGTTAGGTTGAGAGGCACCCTTCACAGAGGATATGGTCTTGGCTATCAGTCTTCCTAGAGAAAGTGGGGAACTAGTCCTCCGAGTCAGAATTGACACTGCTCTAAATAAAGTAAGATACCCTGTACGAGCAGGAAAGGGAAGCAGTCGAGGCAAGGCAAGCGGAGTTGACTTCACCCCAATAGAAGCATGACTAGCCAAGAATAAAGCTAAGGTTCAATGTCCCTAAGCTTAGCAGAGAAGGGCAAATATAAATAAAAAGAACCTCAAAAGTCCTCTCCCTATAACTTCCTGAAACAGCTGCGAATAGAAAAGAGGCTCCCTCTTGTAGGGATAAGATGTCCGGCTAGCATTCTACGGACATAGCAACCAGTAAGAGCTTACACTCCTTGCATTAAAATGTCAGACATTATGCATGTTAGAGTATGCTCATACTGAAAAGTAAAATAGAGGAAAGAGAAGTTGCATAAGTCCTCTCTCTATACCGTTCTAAAGTAGTAAGAGACGGTAAGAGCAGCTGGAGGAGTAAGAGAACTCCTAAGACAATTGGCTTAGGCACCTAAAGAGATAAATAGGTGGCCTCGGGAATTGACAGGAGGTTTAAGAAATGGTATTAGCTCTTGGAATAATTTTTGGGGAATTATTAGTATGGTGACCAACTGAGTGGAGATGACTTCACTTAGTCCTATGGTCTAAGTCTCCTAGAGATTGGTACCTATTTGGAAAGATGAGGACCAGAGATGAGTTGAGGATATGGAAACCTCCTTCAGTTGTAAACCAGTACTGAGAGAGTACCCATGATTTCCTTCCAGATAACCTTATCATTAATTAAGTTGGATTCAATTTCCTTCCGATTAATAGAGGAAAGCCAAAGTTAGAGGAGTTAGAGCCATAAGACCTAAAAAAGAGACACTAAGGCTAGCTCTAAATACAGGAAGAACCCATGTGATATAGAGACAGACTGAGTATTGACGGGTAAATTCTTAAGATGAGACGAGAGACAAGAATGTAAGCTGAACAGACTTGACTAAAGATAGAATAAGAAGGGCATAAGATAGCAAGGTACTAGGGTTCGCGCCTATCAGCACTATTCAGTTAAGCGTGCTTAGGCAAAAGTAACCCAATGATAAGTAACCGTTGGGAAGTTCTTGTAGAGGTCCTGACTAAGGTATAAGCAGAGTATTGGTTCAAGCAAAGCCCAGTATGAGAGAAAACCTAATTAGAAAAGTAACGGGTGACTAGGATTGGTCCAATTGATATTATGATAGTGAGGTGTTTTCTTCAAGGGAAATAGATATAGAAGAGAAGTAAGAAATGATAGATAGTAACCTAAGAGATAGGTAGTCCCTGCTAAGAGACTCCCCTCAGGAGAGGAATGGTTGGGCTAAGAGAGCTGGACCAGGGAATGAGTCAAAGTTGAAGACATCTCCAAAGGGTAATGGCTAAGAGTATGGTAAGCCAATAAAGAATAGGAGTCTAGACCCTAATAGGGAAGCAGGGTGACAACCTAAGCCTAGGGTAATTAGTTAAAGGTGCCTGACTGGAAGGTCACACAGCAGAAATGTTTTAATGATCAATGCCTGCTGTGTAATATGGTCACTTTATGATTAGCATATGACCATAGAAGTAATGGGTAAAGGTACAGTAACTGAAAGAGAGCCTTTAATTGTCGTTCGCTTAGAGGTTCTCGCTCAAAAATTTATCCAAGCTATGCAGTAGTGCAAACTCGGGTCGTTCTCTTTTGGGAGCCTAAATTAGATGTCTAAGTTAGATTAATGCTATGCAGAGTGATGAAAGAGGGGTTTTTGGTGTTTTTAGCCATTAACGAAATGCCAAAACTAAATGCAATTAATTCAAATCTAAGTTACTTGTTTTTTGGATTTTTCTAAGATAGTAGTAATAAAGTGAAGTTAATGATATGTAATCTCTTGAATACAGCTTTGAAGCAATCATAGTTCAAAATAATTTTTGGGAGTAGAAATCACCAAGTTTTCTAAATGAAAAACTTTAAAGAACTCTTTAAGTCTAGGATCTTAATCAATGTCACCCATTTCATAAGATCCTATTAAGCTCACTTAGTGTGTGTATTAAGATTAATTAATGTACTTGGTTAAATGCAAGCCTAAATCAACTCAACAATTACACAATACCATGCAAGACAGAGAATATCAAAAGAGTTGCATAGAAACATACATGTAACCACATGTATTGAAGCTCAAATGCAACACTAAATAATCCAATACACAAGACAATCATCCAGAATTGATTACAACCATAATCAAAATAGTTCAGCCCAAATTTACAAATCCTAAGACCTAGAAATTCATAAACAAAGAACTAGAACTTATAGATGAAGCTAACTCCCCTTTGAAGCTCTGTGAACTCATGCTTCTTCCACCATATTCAAGAGTTAAGAAGCTTAGCTAGTCATAACTCTTGAATCAACTCCAACTAGGTATTGTTCTTCAGCCATGGCAGTAGCAGATGGAAGAAATGGAAATGGGATTAGGGTTTCTGAGGTGGAAATGAGAGAAGAGAATGAAAGATACGAAGGTGGTGGTTGAATAATGGTCATCCCCTCTCATCATACCCAAAATAGGGTTTCTAACTCGAAACTTACGTGCATGGGTCGGTTTCTGGGCATGGGTAGGTCAAAATTTCCCGAAATGGTCGGGTCTGAGATTTGCTGCTTCGAGAGGTTCGCCGCGGCGAAGAATAGGTTCGCTGCGGCGAAACATGGTAGAGAGCCCTTTCTTCACGGATGAGTTTTCGCCGCGGCGAAATAAGATGTTGGCCGCGGCGAACTTTGGCAGAGGATCCTTTCCTGCTTCTTTTGCCTTGAGTTCTTCAATTCTGGCCCCAAATCTTTAGTGTCCTACAATAAAAAAGTAACAAATTGAAGTATCAATTGTCCTAGAAGTCAATTGAATCCAATTAACAACCAATTATGACAATTTAATCCTCAAAATGACACTAACTTAAAGTAAGAACTATAAATCTAAATTAAGCACAATTTTCATTAAAAAGGACCAGAAAGTATAACAAAATCATGGATAATGATGTGAAAAGAAACTAAAATCTTGAGCTCAATTAGTAACCAGTCAGAGGTATAAGTCAATGCCCTAGTAAGGGAACTGAATGTCAACCTGTACCTTAAGTAATCAATATGACCTCAATAGAGGCATGGTAACAGAATGAGATGTTTTGAGGTTTGTTCAAATCCCTGAATAGAGGTGGAAATTCCTGAGGGATAGTGAACCAAGAAGAACAGAGATTATATGACAACGAATGAAGGGTCAATGATGACATTGGTGCCAGACCTAGATACCGCACAGCAAGGTGATTAAAACAATTACTATATGATGTGATGTGATGAGGGTATAGTGATCAATACCGGACCAGAAAAATAATTGGTCAAGAGGTGAAGAAAGTTAGAGAGAGTAAAGTGAGGCAAGATCCCTCTTGAGGATGGAGATAAAAGGAAATGAATAAGAACATGATAGTGGATGGTTGCATTAGGAACTAATGAACAAAGAGAGATAAGCAAGTTCCTTGTGATATCTAGAGCTAGATGATGCTTAGATATATGATAATGTTAGGGACTAAAACAATATTCTTTTATGTCCCTAAGGTATCCAAGAGCGTGCAACCATGGCAATTAGGCCATTAAGGAATCTAAGAAATGAGATTCCTATAGATAGATGCCACTGCTTATAAGATTGAGTAATCCAGTAGAGAGGCTCCCTTTGATAGGGATATGGTATTCGAGGAATGTACCTTGGCCGAGATTGCATATGAGGAAAGTCTTGACCATAAAGTACCTCTCTAAGATTGGGAAGTGGTTCTCCGGATCAGAATGACACTGCTTTAATAAGAGTAAGCTATCCTCTGAAGGAATGAAACATAAAGCAAGTGGTTGAGTTGACGATGCTCTAGTTAAAGCAATCTGTCCTCCCACAGGAAAAGTAGAAGCAGCCAAGATAAGGCACAGGATGGACCTTACCCCAGAGAGAGAGAGTGAAACTGGTTAAGACAACAGAAGTGTGATATGCAAATAGGTGCTCCTCGAGCTTAACAGGGTACTACGAAATACTGAAGTATAATGAGAATGTGATGATATAAGTCCTCTCCTGATGCTATCTGAATTATTAAGAGACAGTAAGGACTACAGAGTCTTAAGACAAGGCAAGCTGGCATTGATGCAACGGCAAGTTAGTGGGCTCTAGAGATGAGCCAGTGCCTAGGGATTCGAAAGGCACAAAGAAAGGAAAGTGACTTAAGGAAGCTAAAACTAAGGGCTAAAGAAATATGGAAAGGCTAAGAATTCTAGGAGTTGACAGAAAGGATTGAGTAAGGCCTAAGAAGACAATACTGATATCTGTGATCAGTCTTGGGGAATAATTAGTCAAGCTACTAGCTGAGTGGAGGTGACTTATTTTATTACTCAACTCTAGGGTCTAGAGTCTTCTAGAGATCCTAAGATGGCTCAGATTGATGATAGTATTCCAGGGTCATAGTAGATCCTAAAGAGGCTTACGGTAGAGCACAGTAGCTCCCGAGGTCATAGTAGACCAAGCCTAAGAGAAAATAGCTAAGCCATAAGGGTAAGAGTACAGTACCTCTTTAGGAAAACAATGACCAGAGATGAGTTTAAGATACTGAAATCTTCCTCAGCGGTGGACTAATATAGAGAGAGTACCCTTGACTTGTTCCAAATACCTCTATTGTTGATTAGACTTTGCTCAATTCTGTTCTAGTTAATGAAGAAAAGAAAGGAGATACGCCCTTAAAGTAAAGAGGAATGATAGGGTACCGAAAAGAATAGATAAATGCGGTATTAAGAGAACCTAAAATGTCATGGTATAGTAAAATACCATGAAGACAAGCACACTATCGTGGTATTATTATGAAAGAATGAGCCTAAAGTATCGGAAGAATGTGAGCAGTGGTGACAGAATGCTTAAAAGCAAAGGCCATGCTCATATGAATGACAAAAAAAGTTTAGAATGACGAGTTATGTAATTATGAAGCCAGGGTGGAAACATGGAAATGAGGTATAATGGAAAGTTGAAAAGGTCAGAGTTAAGTATAAGTAGGGATATTCTCTTGAGGTAACCTCTCATTAAGGGTAAGAATAGAGATTTGACCCGAAATTTCGAGGACGAAACTTTTTTGAGAGGGGGAGAATTGTAACATCTAGACTTTTGGGCCTAGAAGCATCAAAAGTAGCCTGAATTGGATAGGCTACCAGACCCTTTTGAGCAGAAGTCCCAAAGATAAGAAAGGAAGTCAAAGCAGTTTTAGTGACTAAACTGCAAAGTAAAAGTTTTTCAGGGGCTTCAGTATAATCAAGGTCAGAGACTCCAGTAAAGTCTCGAAGGTCTAGAAAGAGAAAAGAGACTAGATATAGGCCAAAGGTTAAGTTAGAAGCCTCAAAGAGAGGATTATATGAAGTTAAGTCCAAGCAGGGACTAAACTGTAAATTCAAAAAGTTATGACCAGCAAGGGCAAAAATGAAAGAGTGTACAGAAAATTCTAAGAAAATCCCAAAAAATGGAAAATAATATTTTAAGACTCTTCTATGAAGAGAAAAGACGAAAATACCCCTGAGATAGTTTAAATGGAATTTATGAGGTTAAGGCCAGTAAAAAGTACACTGTTTGAGGTAATTATTTAAAATAGCAAGAGACCTCAAAAATGTACATAAAAATAGGATTAATTGGTTGAAAGGTTATGCTAATTTATAAAATTAGTCCCGCAACCAAAAGGCCAGTGGAATGGCTTTGATAAATTAAAGAGCAGATTATACCGATAAAAGGGTATTTTAGTAAATGATTTTTATACAAGGCTTAGAGGAAGTGTTATGGCCTGAGAAAATTCATAGATACTTTCTACAATTAAGGGGATTTTATGGAGTAGACAGAAGAATTTTTTGAATCCCAGAAGGCCATAAAGAAAGACGGAGAAATGTGGGCCAAGTAAAATAAGAGGAAACTTAAGGGCTAAGTTAAGATCCGACGGTTATGATCTAATCTTCCTTCTCCTCCACCATTTTTGTGACACGTGGCATGTTCTAGAAGGATGATGCAAGGATGATGCATGAGGATGATGTAAGGATGATGCAAAAGTCCACTTGAACTTCTAAAATTGCCCTTACTCCTTCTTCTAGCTACCAACGGCATTTTGGTCCATTCAAGCCAACTTTTTGGCTATAAATAGGCACTAACACTAGGGGAAACTCTGCTGTCCTTGCATCTAGAGAGATAAAGAACTATTTCTAGTGAGAGAAAGTCTACCTAAGTTCAAGCTTCAAGATCAAGGTATGTGGTGGCTGTAGCATCTGATTTGATACCTATTTCGAATTAGTTACTGTGCGTATCTGATTCTAAAATTTTTATGCCTAAATTACACTCTGTAAACTTTAAATCCATGTGTAGAATACATCATTTGGATATGTATACGATTTATGGTGATTTTTCAAAGTTAGGGTTTCAAATCTGGAAACATTGTTGAACTTTTAGAAGAGTTTCGAGTTTCGTACAATTCCGGTACTGTTCAGCATAGGATTGGTTCCTGAAACTATTTTTCCTTTAAATTTAGGGTTAAGGTACAGTTTTAACAATAAAGTATTACACCAAGAGCATCTGGCACCATTTAGTCTTGAGGGGTGCAAAATTAGACACAAACATTTAAAAATGGAGTAATTTTACCACTACTGTTAACCTGGTTAAACGTCCATCTCTTTTTTTTTTTTGCAGTAGATCCCACTTGTTTTCACATTTCTCCTCTCTTCTCATTGTTATTCTTTCTCTTCATTTCTTTTGTTTCCACAAACTCTTCCCTATCTTCTTCACTTTTCTTGGCATTCTATGAACTTCTTATATCATCTCTCTCATTAACCCATGATGATTACTCATTTACTCCCTTATTTGTTTTCTCTCCCATTAACACATGATAACTACTTCTTAGTAATTCGGTTATTCTTTGATTTCTTCTTCATCACTTTTCCTTCTTTCCCTGTTAACATATCCTTTTAGATAATCCCAAATGCCTTGCGACCGATTATTCTATTGGCATTGAAGTACGTGGGGGCAGTCTTGAGATCCTAGTAGTTGACTTCTTTTAGCATTTTGATGATTTATTTGGGTTTGTTGACTTGTTTAACTATTTTCTAGTACACTCGAAAATAACGCTTTCCCAAACAGAGCCAAACCGAAAGCACCTGGCATCACGGATCCGAGCCCTTGCTTTCAGAGTACATTGTGGTAGGATAATTTACTGTTCTTTTGTTGGGTGCTTGAGATCGATTCCAATGTGTCTTTAGTCAGCAACTTCCATATGCTGTCAAGGTCCAGACCCACATGGTTTTGGTAAAGGCCGTTGAACTCAACATCCTTGAGTGTGTCGAACTCAACCACCAAAATTCAAGGGGTAACACTTGTTGCGTTAAGGAGCCCAAAAGAATCATCAACATCACTGACGGTTTCATCGTCTGTTGTGATCAAGAAAGCGAGTATGCTGTTGATGGACACTGAATTTAGGTTGGTCGTTGTTTTGGGGAGCTTTGCTAGTACTGGAGCTAGGGACGACAAGGTTGGCAGAATCTCATTAGTTTGCATGTGTGAGTGGTTCGATTGCCAAAGAGTGATAGAGAGAAATATGAGAGGCAGAGAGATAAAGGGGAGATGACATGTGAGAGATTATAATTATAGGTGCTAACAAGGGGGAGAGAGTGTGTATTTCGAAGAAAAAAAGACATTACAAAAGAAGAAAACTATGAGGAGAGAGAAGAAATGAGTTCAAACAATTGGCACCCACTTTATAGAACGAGACGGACGTTTGGCCAAATTAACGGAATTGGTAAAATTGCTCCATTTTTAAATGATTTCATCTAATTTTGCACCCTTCAAAAGTAAATGGTGCCAAATGCTCTTGGCACAAAACTTTATTGTTAAAATTACACCTTAAGGAGATTTCAGTGAGACTTGGAAGCACTCAATTTGGATTTTTCTAGATTTAATTATGAATTTTCAAAGTTGAGCAAAAATTCTGGAGTTTCTGCATGAACAGTACTCGCGAACCAAAATTTTTAGATTTGGTATTCTTGAATCTAAGGCCATCTAAAGTGGTCCTAATTGACAAGAAATAGATCTTAAGGATGGGAAATGATAAGATTTATATTAGAAAAGCTAGAAAGAAAACCCTAAGACTAAGAGAAAGGGTTGAGGTTCAAGAAAGCTAGTCTTGAACTTTATGTAATCTAATGGTCCTAATGGATTGTGTGATCATTATGGTTATGTTTAGGACCTTTGGAACATCCAAGAGGATGTTTGGTGATGTTGACCGAATGCCCACATGGTTGGAAAGTCAAGGGAGTCAAAGGAAAAGTAAGAGGAAAGCTTGAGGTGCAAGGTAGTGAACTTACCCTTTATGTGCTTGACATAGTATGCTCATGTGTTGGTTTGTATTTGTTGTTTGAATGATGTTGTGACATGATGATTGTTGCTGGAAATGCTGTTTTTAATATGTTCCCATGGCCATGCATTTTTATACCAAGCATAAAGCATGATGGCATGTCACTAGTTAACTTAAGTTTATGAAAAACTACATACCATACACTAGCATCCATCTTGTGCATGTATGTGGTAATGTTTGCTACTGAGATTCCCCCGAATCTCACCCCTTCGTAACCAACCATTTAGGTCGATCAATGATGGGCACTAATGGCATAAGAAGCAAGGAGAAGTGGAGAATTGTTGATGCTAATGATTGATACTAATATTCAATGTATAATTCTCCTATGTTATAATTATGTTGTGAATGCCATGTATTTAATTATAAAGCTTATGGCATGTATAGGAATGTATGAGCATGAATGAGAAAAAGTAAGCCCATGTTAGGTATGCCAAAGAAATAAAAAGAATTAAAGTAAAGAGATGTTAAGGGATAAAACGTAGGTCATGGAGCAATTAGTTTCGAGCTTCAGTTTGACCTATCATATGAATGAGTTAAGCTACGAAATTTGGTATACTTATAGTTCACATCCCAAGCTTTAACATGAGTGGTTAATCACCTCGTTTGGATGTGTATACGAAGAGATATGAATTTTCAAAGTTAAGGTGGAGAATCTGGAAAGTCCAGATTTTTACCAAACGAATAGTAATCTTAATCCAATAAACTGTACGTTTTCAGTGAGGGTGAGTTCAGTTGAATATTTTTCCCTTAAGGAGCACTGAAAGAGCTTTCAGTAGAATTTTGGAACACCTCCATATGATTTTTCTAGAATTAGTTATGATTTTTCAAAGTTGGACCTGTAATCTGAAAACTGGACAGTGAACAGTAATTTTCTGAAAATTAACGTCCAAATTGAAATTTTTAAGTGTAAGACCATCCAACATGGTCTGGAATGGTTCTAAATGAATGCTAAGGTATTATATACCCCCAACCTCTGTAACACCTGTAGCACCTACAATACCAGTTGTACCTGCCCTTACTCTGCCCAGTCGTGAGATCCGTAGTGTGGGTCAGCTGAGTGACCGGCTGAGGTTCTTAGGGCGTCACATTAGGAGGGATGTGGACGCAGACCTGAGAGTACACCTAAACTACCTCCAGGGTGTGAGAGAGCTATACCAAGCCCATAAACTAAGCAACCCTTACCCAAAACCTTTTGATTGGTCATGTGAGATGGTAGAGGTTCTACCCAGCACTCCATTCTGGACCCATGAGATCATCCGCCTGAACTACATACTTGGAGATGATGTGGAGGACAGGATCCAAAGCCTTCAGGGCTTTGTTCTTGTTCACTTTCTATAGGTGATTAGGACCCTCCTATTACTAACATAGGATGTATTTGGTGTAGCTAACCATAGTAGGTTAGGCTGGCAGTGCTTGGTGTATGTATGCTTTGAACTGCATTGTTGATGCCTAATGCTTAAATGTTGAATGATGTATGCCTCTTTTGTTAAATGAAATCCAAGCATGATATTTACTTCTTATTCCTTATTATGCTATCCGGTTAGTTAAACAAAATGGTTAGAACCCGAAAAAATCCTTTGCCAGAGAGACCCCCAGTTCAAGATGCAAGGGTCCCTCCCGATCCATTACAAATAATTTTGGAATGTCTTGAGCAGCAGCAAAAGACCATCGAGGAGATGAGGGCGGCACAAGCTTGCCAGGAACAAGAGAGGGATGCGGCGATAGCTGTAGCGGTAACAACAGCAATGGCTAACCTCGACAGGAGGCAACTAGAGGAAGAAACCTCAGCAGCGCAAGCAATAAAATCATTGCCTAGACCGGCAATGCCAGCAGTAGACCCCGATAGCATCCAGTAGTGGATGACTTGCTTTCGCAAGCATTAACCGCTGTCATTCAACGGAGTGTTTGATGTCCAAGCGGCAGAAGACTGGATTAACCGCTTGGAGAAGATCTTTAAAGTATTAGACTGCCCGACAGAGTGGAAAGCCCAGATGGCAATTTACAAGTTAGAGAAAGATGCTGACCGCTGGTGGAAGAATACTGAACTTATTCTGGATGCTCAGAACACGAGAGTGACATGGGAAGTGTTCCTGGAGCAATTCCATGAGAAACATTTTTCGAGGTCAGTCAGGGATGAAAGAGAAGCGTAATTCTTGACCCTGAAGTAGAAGGATAATGAGCCATTTGATGAGTATTTAGCTAAGTTTATCCGTCTCTCCTACTACTCTAGTTACCTGCATTACCGAGATGATGAGAGGTGGATGACGGAAAAGATGGTCAGAGGACTAAAGCAGTCCTTAAGGGAGATGATTGCTCCTAGGCAGTTCAAGCACTTCAACAAGGCAGTTAAGGCCTACTGAATTATAGAAAATAGCCTGAACCATCATCTGATGGTTAAGTCTACTCCCAAGTTAGAGAAGGGAGATCAGGGTAGTACCTTTTCTAATGCCAACAGGAAGAGAAAGAGGCCATGGGACAATCGAAAGAGCAAGAACAGAGGCAAGCCCTCAAATGGCAAGGAATGCCCAACCTGCGGCAAGAGTCATGGTGATAGACCATGTATGGCCGGGTAGAACGTTTGCTACACTTGCAGCAAGCCCAGAAACTTCTCAAGAGAATGTCTGCAGAATACAAAAAAGGCAAGGCCATGTACCCAAGGACGAGTATTTGCCATCACAGGGGAAGAAACCCAGAAGTCACCGGAAATAATCTAAGGTATGATCATTATTAACAAACTTCCCAGTATTGCAATGTGTAATTCGATTGCTAGTCATTTTCTTTTCTTGTATGATTGTTCTAAAAGACTTGGTTGAATTATGAATATGTTGTCGAATGATATACATGTGCCCGCACCAACACACAATAGGGTAATTACATCTGGTGTGTGCTTAAACTATATAGTTTGTTATGAGCACTATTGTACTGCCTTAGACTTGATATGTATGCCTTCTATGAAATTGATGAGGTGATTGGCTTGAATTGGTTGTCGTCCTATAATAGCAAGGACAAAACCCTGATACTACCCTAAAGAGAAATGGAGTTAAATTTGGAGGTTAAGTTGAACTTCGTAACGGAAGCCCAGATGGGCAATGGTCCGATGAATGAAGCTGAGTAAGACTAGCAAAGGATAAGAGAAAAGTGTGTTTCATCATGATGAACCAAGGGAATTAGTGGCGATGGATGAATACAGAGTGATTACCAAAGGAGGTGGTAACTTCCATAGCTGCAAACAAGGATTCTAGTCATGACGAACGAACACAATAACTCTCAGATGTTGAGATGGTAACTCAACGAGACACAACGACTCTTAGAGGTCACAAAGATTGAGATTAGTAGAAATTAGAAAGAGAGAGGTAGCCACCAATTAGAATTATTAGATTCCCCCTTAAAAGGAAAGTAATGATGAGGAGTTGAACAAGATGGTTAGGGGTTGAGTCTATACACTACTAAGAATATGTAAGTGGCCACCTAAGCTAGACAAACTCTTACAGCCTCGTTAGGGCTTGGGCACCATGATAGAGTAGCTATCTCAAGTCCTGGAATAGATGAATAAGAACTTGGAGATAATGAAGTCAAGATGGAGAGCCCTAGTGAAATGTCTTAAGGATCAAGAAGAAGAGGACGAGACAGATAGCTATGCAGGGAACTAGCTTAGAGGTTGGCATGTTCCCCTTAATGTTAAGAGATACTCAGTCGCTTGGGGTTTAGATTGAGAGGCACCCTTTTTAAGGGATAAGTTCTTGGCTAGGAGTCTTCCTAGAAAGGGTGGGAATTGGTCCTCCAAGTTAGAAATTTACGTTGCTCAAGATGGAGCAAGATACCCTATCTGAGTAGGAAAGGGAAGCAGCCGAGCCAAGACAAGTGGAGTGACTTCGCCGATGGAAGTATGACTAGCCAAGAGCGAAGCTAGGCTTAGATGTACCTGAGCCTAGCAGAGTACTAAGCAAGTAGAAAGAAAAAGAACCTCAAAAGTCCTCTCCCTATGACTTCTAGAAGCAGCTACAAACAGAAAGAGAGGCTCCCTCTTGTAGGGATAAGATGTTTGGAGGGCACGCTACAAACATAGCAACCAGTAAGAGCTTGCACTCCTTACATTGAAATGCTAGGCATTATGTATGTTAGAGTATGCTCATACTGAAAAGTAAAGTAGAGGAAAGAAAAGTTGCATAAGTCCTCTCTTTGTACCGTTATAAAGTAGTAAGAGATGGTAAGAGTAGCTGGAGGAGTAAGAGAACTCCTAAGACAGATTGGCTTAGGCACCTAAAGAGACAAATAGGTGGCCTGGGGAATTGACATGAGGCTTGAGAAAATGGTATTGGCTCTTGGAACAGTTTTGGGGAATTATTAGTATGGTGACCAACTGAGTAGAGATGACTTCACTTAGTCCTATGGTCTAAGTCTCCCAGAGATTGGTACCTATTTGGAAAGATGAGGACCAAGGATGAGTTGGGGATGTGAAAATCTCCTTTAGTTGTAAACCAGTACTGAGAGAGTACCCATAATTTCCTTCTAGATAACCTTATCATTGATTAGGCTGGATTCAATTTCCTTCCGATTAACAAAGGAAAGCCAAAGTTAGAGGAGTTAGAGCCATAAGACTTGAAAAAGAGACATTCAGGCTAGCTCTAGATACAGGAAGAACTCCATGTGATATAGAGACAAACTGAGTATTGACGGGAAAACCCTTAAGATGAGGTAAGAGACAAGAATGTAAGCTGAAAAACTTGACTAAAGATAGGGAAAAAAAGGGGGGGCTAAGACAACAAAGTACTAGGGTTGAGCCTATCAAAATCAGTGCCTCAGATTCCTGTTAGCACTGTTCAGTTAAGCATGCCTGGGCAAGAGTAACCTAGTGATAGGTAACTTCTGGGAAGTAATGTAAGAGGGTACAAAAGCCAGAAATGTTAGCTATTTTGGCAAGAATGCACTAAGTCTAGCAAAAAATAGAGGATAAAAGTTAAAGAAGCTGTTAGGGTACCGAGTGCCCTAAGCAGTATGGTTTCAGACTAAGACCCGAGATTTACTTGAAGTTTTGGAGGTCCTTATGAAAGAAATGGACACTACTCTCAACTTCAGTATAGCCTACCATCCTGAGACGGATAGGCAGACACAAAGAATGATATGAATGTTAGAAGATATGCTACATGCACATGTGCTTGATTTTGACGATAACTAGGATACGTACTTACCGTGAGTCGAATTCGGTTAAGATAATCATTTTCATTCAAGTATCCGAATGGCACTATACGAAGCACTTTTCGGGAGGAAGTGTAGATCTCCCTTGTGCTAGATAGAGCTCAATGAAAGAAGTAAGGATGGTCCTGATATAGTGGATCAGACTTCTCAATAGATTAAAGTTATTCAGCAATGACTTCTAACAGCTCAAAGTAGATAGGAGAGCTTACCCAACGCTAAAGGAGACCGTTAGAGTATGAAATTGGTGATCAAAAGTGTCACCAACAACGGAAGTCAGTCAATCCTCGAAGACTAAGAAGCTAGGTCCGAAGTATGTTGGACCATTTCAAATTTTGTCCAATGCTGGACCAGTAGCTTATAAGTGAGCCTTCCCCTGAATTTGAGCCAAATTCATGATGTCTTCCATATCTCCCCATTTCAGAAATACCATCCAGACCCGACATGTGTCATAAGCTATGATGACATTGTGTTCCAAGACAACCCGTCTTTTGAAGTCAAACCAGAGCGAATCATGGATCAAAAGGTCAAGCAGCTAAGAAGCAAGTAGATTCCGTCGGTCCAGGTTGTCTGGGAAGGTCTTACATTGGAAGAAGTTACATGGGAGATGGAGACTAAGATAAAGGAAAAGTATCCTAAACTTTTCCAATAAGATACGCTTTAAATTTCAAAGACGAAATTTATTTAGGAGGGAAGAAATGTCACATCGGCAATAGGGTGATTAGGAATAAGGAATATTTCTAAATAATTAAGGGTCAAAAGTGACAAGGAGAAATAAAAGAATTTTGGTGGAAAATAATTATTATAATTTTCCCAAATCAATTATGAAAAGTTTGACTAATTAAGAAAAATTGGTCAAGAATAATTATGGAAAAATATTTTCAAGCCTTAGAAATTTAGGAAAAAAATAAGGAAAATGTTCCTTGAGAATTATATGGGATTATAAAATTGGTTTTTTGACCAAATTACCCTTAGAGAAATTACAAAGGAATTTAAGGGCGATTTAAGCTAGTTTAAGGCCTTTTATTTGAAAAATTCCAAATAAATATTTAGAAGGAGAATAAAATTCCAAGAAAATTCTTTTGATGAATATAAGCGCAATTGAAATTCTTGGGGAGTTATACATTTGTGTATTGATAAGACCATTCACTATTTCTTGAAGCTTGATCTCTCCCCCAATGAACCACATAGCCAAGAGAAACCATGAACCAGAATAGAAGAGCTTGCCCTACCCTCATTAGGAATTATAAGAAATTATGAAATTAAAAGAAGACCCTCAAGCATCCAAGATTTTTTCTAATTCCTTTGAAGGTGGAAAAATCACTAAAAAGAAGGAAATTAGTTTTTCTATTTATTTAATTATTGGGAAATTAATTTTGAGACAAAGAGGGCAATTTGGGAAGATAAAAATGAGGAGAATAGATTATGGATCTAACAAAAAATAATTACAGAGGCTAAAATACTGTAATTATAGAAATGAAGTTAAACCTGGAGTCAAAGTGCACCGATAAAGCAAGACTAAAGTCTTGCAATTCAAATGGTTCACCAATTGGCCATGTGTCAAGCCTCTAATAGAGAGGATTTGAACTTGTCAAGTGTCATTTCTCAAATGGAGAGGATTTTGACTTTGTTAATTAATTCGTTTGGATTTAGTTAATTATGAAAGAGAAATTAAGATTAAGAGGGTAATGACACTTGGAATTTCATTTATGATGGTGGTTGGGATATTTGGCTAATTAAACAAGCTCATCTTCCCCTAATATTCAGATGTTATTTCATCCAAGAGGGAACCAAGAGAGAAAAGAGAGGGTTCAAAGGGAAATCAAGGGAAAAGCTACCAATTTGATCATACAACCAAGGATTCAATGTTAGTTCTTGATTCTAAATGGATCCTTGCCTTGTTTTCTTTCTTTGTATGGTTGAAAATTTCTATTTTCTCTCTTCTTTGGGTG